>NC_084590.1:39427004-39754012 GCF_033807715.1 Cololabis saira
AAAAAAAGTTTCTTTTGTTTAATTGAAAGTCGAGAGTAATTATTTCCCTCTATCTGACAACTGTGTCCTTGTTTCTCTGTAGGAAGTCATGGCTTCACCTTGTCTGGACCCAGCTGAAATTCGCCTTCTTCGCCCTCCTTCTTTGACTCCGTCCCCTGAGCCCCTTCTGCTTGATTTAAAGCATTTGGCCTCTTATATTGTGAGGTCAGGTGTTAACAATCCCTTCCTTCTCAAGGGGCTCGCGACTCTGAAATTCACAAATGAGTTTTTGCCAAAAACCACGAGTGCACAAACAGGATCTGCTCTGCCACCTCATGTCCTCGCCGTACAAGCAGAGCAGTCAAATGGAGGCCGCGATCATGTACTTGCTCTGCTCATAACCACAACGTTCTTTAAAAAATTTCCGTTAAGTCCATGCACATGGCGGTATGATATATCGTTTTTAAAAGTTTAAACTCCACAAGGCAGTGCCTCACAGGAACGGAAACTGTCGTCAGAGAATGCTTTGTGCGCCAGATGACACGCGATATCTCTTCTTCCTTTTGTAAATGTCTCTCATTAAAGATTTCTATCCTTGTGTCAGTCTCTTGTCCTTTCCGAGATCCCAGCTCTTCCATGCTTGAAATTGAAGGCTGGAGTGAATCTTATCGCCTCTCATTAGCCTCATTCCTGGTCTCTCTGTGGTTTCCTTTATTGCTCAGAGTTAACCTTCTCACTTGGTGGCATTCATGGAGGACTCCACTTTTTCAAAGGAATTATACGGGTTGTAGTATTCCATCACACTGGTGCCTGACATTTCATTCGATTCCCAGCAAAAAGAGAGCATCTTTATCATACAGACGTCACAGCTATATATTTATTTCTTATAAATATTTTACTTCTCAGATTTCTGTTGCTGAAACCTGTTGCAATATAAGCATATGAGCAGTTGCAGGTTTAACATAATTGGCTGATGTGAAATAAGGTAACTGCAAGCTGCGACGCAGAGAAAAAAAAACAAAACTCATCATGTTGCTGGATGAATGTAATTACATTGTCACTGACTTTTGCATTTGTTCAGATTGATTGATGTTTTTGTCCTGATGCAAATACCGTAGCCTTTCTTTTCCAGTTGGGAAACAGTGCAGATGACTCCATTCCTGTGTGAAACCGTTCAGAGCTGCCATGGAAAGTCTACTCACACACTCAAATCACATCGCCAGTCTATAAATATACCGTCTTAATGTTGACCAGTGCTGGGGGCCGGGGTGGGGGCTCCTGCACACCGGCGACTTGGGCTCCCATAGCTGCCCTGGCTCTCCTGAAGAGGGGGGGCCCTCAAACCCCCTGATGTGACTCCCTCCTCCATCTCACATAAATAAAAAAAACAAAAAAACATTTTAGATATGGGGAAAGCTTCCACCCAGTATGCCACATCTTTCTTTTTTTATGCACTCACACACATTACAAAATAAACACAAACAAACTTAAAATCAGGAAAATTAGATATATCTGACTGGAAAAGAGGAGGGCCGGCTGTATGCGCTGTTTGGGGGGGGGCTCTTGTTTGTCGCCGTCACGGTGTTGGGTACAGGTGGTCAATCAATCAATCAATCAATCAATCAATCAAATTTTATTTTTATAGCACCTTTCATCCAGGTACATGAAATAGAAAGTGCTTAACATTTTGACTGAAAAATAAGCATAATAAAAACAAAAATCAAAACCGGGAGACCAATGCACACTGACATACAATATAATTAATTAAAATGAAATAATGATAAAAGTTCAAGAATTAAGGCTAAAAAATAATCAGTCCACAACAATAAAATATAATAATAAATAAAACATTACAAGAAATAGATAAATAAATAAAACAAATACCTCTACAAAATGTTAAACAGAATAAAACTATAAAAAAACTATAAAATTTGATGATAAAAGCCAGACCAAAGAGATGAGTTTTTAGTCTACATTTAAAAATGTCCACATTGTTACATTGATATGTTGTTTCATAGGGTACTATTATATTAAGTTATGAAATCTCATGGGATGTTAAACTATAGTATTATTATATTGTTATATATTATAGTATTATTATATTGTTATATATTATAGTATGGCGATATCATTTGGTTATATGTTATAATATTTTATAAAAATTATGTTATATTAGGATATTACTATATTATTATGCTATATTTATATTATATCGTGCTACACCACTCTATATGATAATTATTTATTTGTTTAACTTATTTACTCTCGAATTAATATTCTCAATTTATGTATCTACTTATTTACACACACACACACACACACACACACACACACACACCACACACACACACACACACACACACACACACACACACACACACACACAAACTGATGTTGTCTTTTGTCGTTGTTTGCACTGTATGTTAATAAATAAAAAAATAAATAAAAAATGTCCACATTTCCAGCTCCTCTGAGATCCTCCAGCAGGCTGTTCCACAGTTTTGGAGCATCGTGGCTAAAAGCAGCATCACCAAATGTTTTAGTTCTACTCTGTGGAACAGCTAAAAAGGAAGAGCCAGAGGATCTGAGTTCCTTCCTGGTTCGTAGAATAAAAACATCTCTGGAATATACTCTGGTGCAAGCCCATGTAGCGCTTTATAAACTAATAAAAGAACTTTAAAATCAACACGAAAACTAACAGGTAGCCAGTGTAAGGATTTTAAAATGGGCCTAATGTGTTTCTCTCCTTCTGGTCTGAGTCAGAACTCGCGCTGCAGCGTTTTGAACCAGTTGCAGCTGATTGATGGTATTCTTGGGTAGACCAGTAAGAAGAGCATTACAGTAGTCTATCCTGCTAATTATGAAGGCGTGCATTAGTCTCTCAGTGTTGCTCAGACAGAGAAACGGCCTCACCTTAGAAATATTAAATATAAAACGCTGGTCGTTGGCTGTCTTGGCCCCTTCTGGTGTTGGTCGTGTTGCCCCTGTTCTTCCTTCCTTCCCCTTCTCCGCTCCTGTGTCTTCTTCCCCATTCATCAGCTGGCGTTTGGAGGGGACAGGACTGTTGCTGCTGAGACCGGATTGCATGGACTGGTGGTCTGTTAGGTCAGTTAGTCTTGGCAGCGTCAGAGCCACGGACTAAGACATGGTGATCTGGGGAGGTCTGAGATGGGGCTGCCTCGTCACACCCTTAGGCCCTTGAGTTCTTGGACACATTATTTATTTAAGTGTTAAACACTTGTCATAAGTACGAGTCAAGTGTGCTGTCATCCCTAAAGTTGCATGTTAATTAATTGCCCTGCAGGGATTAATAAAGTATTTTGAATTGAATTGAATCCAGTGTTGTCTTCTTTGAACATTGCATCGCAAAAGAAATTCAAAGCATTACTTCTGATATCTTATAATCTAATTAATATCCCTATGTCCTTTGAACTCGGTGTAACAGTGACCTAATGAGCCTATTACATTATTTGGTCAACAATAAATTGCTAATTGCCAATAGAAGATGTTAAAAATATCTGGTGTTTCTCTCAGTTAGCGTGGACACGCATTAGATGGTTGCAGTAGAGGATGCTGATGAAATTACCCAACCATTTCTAGACAACATTGTGTGAAATGTGAGAGAGGATGTCAGGCAAACAATTATTCATCTTCTCAACATTTTCACAGCACATCATTCCAATCAAACGTCCTTCCTTTTGCTATAAAAGCAGCAATCTTATTAAAGCTCGCTAAAAGTCCATAGTGCTAATGCCAACATTTGAATTAGGCGATTATTCTACCTGGATGAGTTTGTAGTATTGGATAAAATCAGAGGTAGTCAACCAAGCATCTTTTATCCTACAACAGCTGACTTTGCAGTTGGCAGCTGTATTTTATTTTTTTGCCCCATGTAAGTAGTTTTTACTTAAAGCAGCACTATGTAACTTTTCCACCTTAATATAATATTTCCAGAGTGATTGTGATGGTACATCAACTTCCAACAGGTTTAATGAACCTCTGTCATGGTCTGAGGGGTCTGTATCTCCTTCACTGGTACTATGTAACTTTGAGGAGCATGGTAGGAACCCTTCCACACTAAAAAACTACACATTTTTACGGCTTTGACTGCTTTACGGCATACGTCACTTCCCCCTCCTTCCCGATTCGTAGTTGAGAGGAAAATGGGCGGGGCGTGGAGCGCACGGCTCATGAGAAGCTGGTAACCCGTTGCTGCGTTGTGGCTGCAGCAGCTCCACATAACAGACGTGGGGAAAAGATCGCTAATGGTTTAACTTTTCACCGCTTTCCTGCTTGGAGGAAGAACCACGGAGACCAAGTATCTGAGATAACAGAGTAAAAGAGTGAAAGAGTCATCGGCTCGCTTGGATCGCAGTTGTAACGACCAAACATAACATTCCACACAGTATCACAAACAAACACTCACACAGACGGGTCGGATCAAAACACGGGTTTTATTCCCCACTTCTCCAGCTAAACGCAGTTGCTGGCCAGCTCTCTGCGGTGCGATTAACCCCAATCTACAGATAAAACTAGTTTGTTGAGGAAAAGATATTAACTCTATTTGTAGCTGCAGAGGAAAAAAATAATCTCACGAGGAAAACTAACATATTGCTCACGCCTCAGAGCCTCTTCAGCATAATATAGCAGTCAAAAAAGAAGAAAAGAAAAGTAAGAGTAATACAAAACATGTACTGTATGTTGTACTATTATACTAATTTATTGAAACACATGGCGAGTCAAACCTTTACCAAGGCAGCTGCCAAACACTCCTAAACAAGGTAGCCGGAGACGTGGGTTCTGCAGAACTGCGGCAGTAAATCCTTTCTAAAGAGTGCAGCTCCGACGAGGAGCTCCATTCTTTAGCAGGGATTTCATATGGATCCAAACCGTTAATAATCATTATTTTCTCCATATACCGCTCCCTGGCTTCCTTGTTTAAGGTATCCCTTAATTGTCCGACAATTGCTGCATGTAAAGTACTGACTGAATGCTACGCGCCGACTAGTGCGTGAAGGCTGTATTGCTACTGTAGCCTGGCGTGAGCCTGTGAGTCCGAGCTCAGGGCAAAAGTAAAGTTACGGACATACGAATCGTTTTACACACGGATCCATTTTACAGATTTGCAGCGCGAGAAGTGTGTCAAAATCCATGTGTACAAAGACAGCCAATCGAGAGCTTCCGGCTGATTTTTTGCGCACACATAAATATGAATACAGATACACAAATCTTTTTACAGACACACAAATGTGAATACGGACACACAAATCTTTTTATGCACACACAAATCTTTTTACGCACACACAAATCTGAATACAGAAACACAAATCTTATTACGCACACACAGATTGAGATACGCACACACAAATAATATTAGAACAATAATACCCCCATAATCACGGTAAATTCCAGTTCCTTTCCAGCAGATTAACATCTTTTTTTTTGCGTTCCGTCTGTTCACTTGGTGAAACAGAAAAGTAGTTTTGAAAGTCCGTCCCGTCTTCATTCGCTATCAAAACAAATGCACGTGACGGGCACAGTTTTCCGGCAGTACGCGCTGGTGCTCATGGGAAACGTAGTGTTCTTTCTGGTAAAGCACTACCGCTTTTGTCCAAAGGAACCGCCAAACTCAACAAAAACTGAAAGTTACATTGTGCTGCTTTAAATAAAAAGTGTTTGTCATTTTTGTAGTTTTAGTTACCAGGAGACCAGAGTGGAAGAATGAAATACTAAAGACTGTTAATTCATAAGTGATAAATCTCAAATCACGAGTCGAATCTGAAGTAGTTCAAGTATTTGAGTCGAGCCTCGAGAGCAACTCAAGAGTAACTACAGTCCAAGCTGCAGATTCGAGTCCCAATCACTGGCATAGAAAACTCTTATACCTTCTTATCATGTCGTTTTCTCCATTTCCAAATCTTTTCCATTATCGTTCATTTGCATATACATGCTCTATTTTAACACTGCTCTTTTCTTGGCTGTTTAACAAATGTTTATGCTCGGCTGCTGTGTTTGCCTGTGTCTGCAACTGCCGTTTAATTAAAAGAAAATACTTTTGCAGTTCCAATTTTAGCATTCAAGGACATTCCCATTCAATCTTCTATCTTCTAGGAGCTATTATTTTTTTCCTTGGAGGTGTTGTATATCTGCTGAACACTCTGGAAAGCAATTCTCTCAGCTTGGACGCACTGTAACCCTTTCATGAATAATTACAGGTATTGAAGGACTAATTATATTTTCTTCATAACAAATGATATCATTGTAGCGTGATGGCATGCCCGCTCCACATTGGTTGAATAGAAAGGCTGTTAGTCTCAGCTTCATTGGGACTCGCAGGACTGGCATTTTCCTCGTGTTTTCCATCTCTGCCGTGATGTTTTTCTGATGACAGCTCGCTATTACAGAGAACATATGCTTGAAATCAAAAAGTCATTCCGGGCTAAATCGTCGCACGTCTTCTCAGTTCTTGAAAACGCATAAATTGAGACGCCGGGGGTTGTAAACATCCAGGTAAAAACAGCCATTCGTTACGGTAAATTCTGGGTGCTTATAATAAGGAAGAGGAGCTTGCTGGGAAAATTGGTAGCACTATCAAAAGTATTCACTTTTACATGTTTGGCTCATATTGAAGTGAAGGAAGTGTGTTGTTTAGATTTATTATAGCTGAGCATCAATCTGACGACAATGTTTTATGAAAATGACTTTCATGAGAATATGATGGACAAGGACAAGGCTGCGTGAGGCATGAGTGTACCACATCGTTACCACAAGAACTTATTTTTATACTACAGGACTGTCTCAGAAAATTTGAATATGGTGATAAAGTTCTTTATTTTCTGTAATGCAATTAAAAAAACAAAAATGTCATACATTCTGGATTCATTACAAATTAACTGAAATATTGCAAACCTTTTATTATTTTAATATTGCTGATTATGGTTTACAGTTAAAGATTAAGATTCCCAGAATATTCAAATTTTTTTAGATAGAATATTTGAGTTTTTTTAAGCTGTAAGCCATGATCAGCATTATTAAAATAATAAAAGGCTTGCAATATTTCAGTTGATTTTTAATGAATCCAGAATGTATGACATTTTTGCAGTACAGAAAATAAAGGACTTTATCACAATATTCTAATTTTCTGAGACAGTCCTGTATACCATATAAAACATACTTCTAATTATATACTAAATTTACCATTCAAATTTGCATTCATGCAAATGCTTACTGTATATACAATACAACTAAACCAAAAAAGTTTTGCTGAGGAAAACTTTGCATTATTGGCTCATGTACTCAATTAGTTTCTTGCCGCAGCTTGTGAAGTAAAGGTCCTTCAGCTAAAACGTGATATTTTGGTGTCTCTGTCTCTGCTTCTGTGCCTTTCAACATATACTTGTAAACATTTGTTATTTCACTGTGAATCAAAGAGACAACATTTATTGGCACAACCTTCTGTAGCGGACAGCAGCAGCCTTGTTCCATCTATTTTCAACAGATGGCTCTTTAGAATGACACTCGCTTTATGACCTTTAGCTTGGACAGTTTTATTTCGTGACAAGGACAACACTCTCCAGAGCTGCTCCGTGTTTTCAGTCAGCATGCATATTTATCAGCCTCTTCCGAGAGGGACTTAATCTAAATTATCACAAGGTTATCTGTCTCATATTCAGTAACTTAGTCCTGCCACTCCTGTGACGCTGTTTTCAGATAAACTTATTGAGGCAATGACAAAGACAAGAAAGAAAAAGAAAAATCTGTCTAAGCGTTGAGCTTGAAAAGATAGGGTTATTAAAGAGAAAAGAGGAAGTGCTGGGTAAATGGATGCTGAGTCTTTAGAGAAAAAAACGTACTTCTGCAGCATCACAATGGAACTGATTGGCATAAAATGCACTCAACCACTGCCAGACATGCACACAAATCCTCCTGCTGTGTCCCTGTGAGTGTTTTTTTTGTATTGGTCTTTGAAGCAGCCTGTTATGTGACAGCAGGCCTTGACACTGAGCAAACTTTGTGCAAGTTAAACTTTGACCAAATCAATACGATCTCTTCATCATAAAGTGCATGTGTGTTAATGCAGTCTGTTGTAACAACCTGAATCGAGGGCAGCTTATATGAATGCACATTTTCACCACATACATTATATAGCATTTCGTATAAAACAAATATACACATGACCTATACAGACCTTCATGTCCACAAATATGGGATTTTGGGACATCTTGTGTTACCTTCACATGAACCAAAAATATATTCTAGGAACATCTGGAATCTCAGCAGATAACTGTCAAGATGATATCTCATGGGCCAAGATGTGGGTCAGCGAGAATTTTCACCTGGCACTGGCCTTCATCTTCCAGAGGACAAAAGGCCACAGCTTCACCAACATCATTAGAGCCGGTCCTCTGGGGAGTACGAAAGTTTGTTGAAAGACTATTGACTGCAAAGTTGATTTTTTTTTATTTGACATTACTTGTTTTATTTGACCTTGCAGTCTTTCTAAAACCAGGATCATCAAATCAGGTATAATCCCTGGCAATGGTAGTTTTACAAATGCCATGATCAAAGTTAAAAGTCTGGATCAGCTACCACAATGCAAAAACTCAAAATCTTACCAGGAATATTTGTCTTCTTTCTAGTTAAAATGTCTTATTTTTAGTCAAAAAATCTCATTACACTTAAAACAAGAGTCATAACCAGAAAAATAACTTGTTATTTGACAATTTTCACCTGTTTCAAGTAAATTTTCACTTGAAATAGGTAGAAAAATCTGCCAGTGGGACAAGATTTATCTTCTTATTACAAGCAAAAAAATCTTGTTCCACTGGCAGATTTTTCTGGGAAAACCTACTTGAAACAGGTGAAAATTGTTGTTTTTTTCCAGTGATGAGTCTTGTTTATTATACATATACTGCAAGGACAGTATATGTATATAACTGCTTTATCTTAATTTTTTTTTTAACAGATTTACTACTTTAAGAGGCAGAAAAGGTTACACATTGGCAGCCACATTTGTGCAGAAATCGATTCCTCTTCATCAGCCGCCTCCTTAAAGCTACAGCGCATCACATCCTTGCTGGGCTCAGCTGTCCCAGGTTTTATCAGCTGGAAACTCCACATGTTGTGATGGGATGGGCTTGGCAGAGAGCCCCGCCATTGGCTGTTGTCTCGAGAGGATAAAAGGCCGGTGCACAACACGTGCTTGCCCTCTGTTCTCGTCACTGTGAGCGGCGCTCGGTGCTCGATTAGCTTCGCCTGGGGGAACCATGGCAGACCAAGAGGATAATGTTACCATTCCCGAGTTCAGCTGCCTTCTGCAAATGGATCCGTATCTGAAAAAGTACGAGAAGGACTTCGAGAGGAGGTAAAAAGGGAAAAAAAGAGAGTGATAGAGTGAAAAAAACGCTATAATGCCGCTGTTGTATACAGTTTGCTTTGCATTGGCTTTCCTGCTTCGACATGAAATGTCACAATAACATATGAAAGTGTTCCTGTTCGTGTTTGACGTTTTGAATGATGAAAGGGCGGATATTGCAGCCCTGTCCTCTCATGTGCAGTGGCATAAACAGTGTAGCTATAGCCTCCTTCTCTCCCAGCCTGCCTGAGACAGTTGTTGTGTAAATGATGTGTAGATGACGTGCACATGTGGCAGACCTAATAAACCGCTGTCAGGCTCATCATGTGGACTTCATTTTGCAGAAAAAGTCCCGGCTTCCTGCTTTTGGCAGATTAGATTAGACGTTAGCAGTCAGCTGATGTCCACGTCACATACTGGCTCAACATCTGTCTGGGTCTGGTGGTCAGTGGAGTTGTTGACAGCTGCTCCAGCATCACTGATGCTCTTTGCTCCTTTCTGTCCACTGTAATCTGTGTTGGACACCAGGCCTCCTGAAACATGTCTGGTTAATCATCACGTCTCCAAATTGCATAAGTTTGAGTCTCCATCTGGTAGATGAGTTAGTAGTAGTAGTAGTAGTAGTAGTACTAGTAGTAGTAAGTAGGGTTGTCCCGATCAGGATTTTTTAGCTACCAATCCGATCCCGATCACTTAAGTTTGAGTATCTGCCGATCCCGATTTTTCCCGATCCGATCACTTTTTTTGGCTTCCGATACTTTTTCCCGATCAGATACATTTTGGCAATGAATAAAAAAAAAAAAAAGAGAGGACTAAAACTAAATTATCCCAAGTTTGTTTTATTGTCCATTGGAGAACAACATGGACATATATTTCAACAAAACTTATCAGCTCTGGTGCCAAAAAAAATGTAAAAACATGACATTTTAAACTAAAATAAAAAGTGCAGAATAGTGCAATAACAAAAATAAATACATTTAACTTCAAAAGAGGTAGTTGAATGACATCCAGTCAAACTCACAAACACAAGAAAATTAAAATACTTTAATTGGCTCCCGATACATTTCCGATACTTTTTCCCGATCAGATACATTTTGGCAATGAATAAAAAAAAAAAAAAAAAAAAAAAGAGGACTAAAACTAAATTATCCCAAGTTTCTTTTATCGTCCATTGGAGAACAACATGCACATATATTTCAACAAAGCTTATCAACACTGGTGCCAAAAAATGTAAAAACATGACATTTTAAACTAAAACAAAAAGTGCAGAATAGTGCAATAACAAAAATAAATACATTTAACTTCAAAAGAGGTAGTTGAATGACAACCAGTCAAACTCACAAACACAAGAAAATTAAAATACTTTTTGGCTTAACCTTAGTGCAACATTCTGGATGGCATGAAATGAATAGCAGCAACTTAATGCAACATGAACATATATAAAATTTCACAATTCAAACATGTAAACCATGTTAGTTTCGCTTACTTCGTCACTTCCGGCCGCCGACCGGAAGTGACACCGGCCGGAAGTGATGTTAAATGCAATGATATATAAAACTATTTAATATATATTAATAACTAGGTATGTCCCAATACATTTGTGGCCGATACCGATGTTTTGAAAATGCCATGATCGGGACAACACTAGTAGTAAGGCTTTGCAATGTCACCGACCTTTCATGACATCTGCAGAGTGTTTAACAAACTCACCCTGTCTTCAACTTGGGTCTGGTTATTCATTTCTTTTTCTCCTCATTATAAGCTGACATTCAGGTAAACTACCTGTTGAGTACCTTCCACTTCAGAATAGTGTTCCATCACTGTAAATGATGGCAGCATTGCTGATGTCTTTCCTTCTCGGCATTGTCCTAACACACATCCTAAGGCCTCAAACTAGTCAACTATCATTGTGGGCACCACTGCTGGTTTTCACTCAGGTGCTGCTAATCAGATGCATTTGACTGACTGGAACCTGCCAGGTTAAAACCCCAAATCTGAAAAGCAATGACAACATGGAAATTGATAAAAACAAAAATTAATATCAATTGGTGGTTCTTGCATTTACTTGAACTTCTTTAAAAATAATTTTTCAAACCGTTAATCCGAGATATTTAATTTCTTTTGTTATTGTCATTCATTTTTACATTTCACGCCTGCAACACTACCCCAAAAGAAGAAAGTAGTATTAGTAGTTGTTGTTATTACTACTACTATTGCTACTGCTATCACTATCTTTTTCCTTTTTTTTTTTTAATTTTCAAGAAGAAATTCCAGGTCACATTCTTCACACATTCCCAAGGCCTCGCTGAGGAAGAAGAGGGTCTATACAAGACCTTACCTGTCCTCAATAGAGAAGCTTAGCAGTCAGAAATGAAAAATGCAACGTACTCTGTTGCACATTTTCAGGCATATTTACAGGAAGAAGGGCCAAAATAACACCTGGAATATTCATTCTCACTGCCAGAATGCCTTGTGTCCTGTGAGAAAGAATAAAAAATTTGCTGTCCAAACTTATTTTGGAACGTGTTGCAGGCCTGAAATACAAATCTGATGTGTATTAAAATATGAAATGAAGTTGATGAGAACAAACATGAAATATTTTCAGTTATTTCTTTCTGCAAATACAGTAAATGAAAGTCAAAGTAAAAATCACAAATCTTAATTTTTTTTATTTTCCATGTTCTATCTTTTTCTGATTTAGGAGGATGATTCCTCTGGAATCTGTAAAATTATACTTAGTTTTTTTAACGCACTGCCTTCATAATTTAAAAATAAATTATGACGCCTAATATGTCCTGGTTCTTTGCATGGAGGACCAAAACTGACATAATAACAGATAAAAGCAGAAATATATATATATCTCCTTATACATGCATTCCTTGTTTTTACTTTCTGCTCTTCTACTATTGGTTGATAAACGGGAAGGGATCGGCCAAAATTAAGAATTTTGCGCAGTAACGTATTAGGTAAAGAAAAAAGAGGAGACGAGGGAATGTAAAAACAAGGAATGCATGTATAAAGAAATGGAAAAACTGTGTGGTGTGTGTGTTTCTGCTTTTTAATTACTGGTATGGCAGTTTTGGTCTCCTTCATATTGTTCATCTGAGGTTGTAATGTTTTGATCTTAAGACTTGATAAGGGCAAGGTTTTTTTTCTTTTCCCTTGTACATGTTAAACCTTACTTTTGAGAGAGAAATTGATTGAACTACTTATTTCCCACGGCTAAATGTTCACATTTAACACATAACTTGACCTGCTTGACCTCAGGGACTCTGCTTCATTATGAAATTAACATGAACTGCAGATGAGGTGCAATCAATGCCGGTCCGGAGAGTATTTGGTGAGACGTCTACATAATTATGCGTTTTGAGTGAACTTGTCCTTCGTCCACCCACACATGGACAAATTGGACAACTTTTTGCTCACTCTGCAGCTTTATGGGCCAGTGGATTTAGTAAACCTTTCTTTGGAGCAGATGTTCAGATGTCATGTAGTTGGTTGTCATTCTGAAAAAAACTATTTCATTTTTGCTTTTAATTAGATTCAGACAATATCCCACAATCAGCATTCCGTTGCATTGTTATTAGAGGGAGTCAAATGGGGTTAATTAGTTGCAGGTAGCTTGACCTTCTCTGGTTCCAAACCCGACTGCATCTAACGGACGCAGCGAGAACTAGACGGTCAAAGATAGAGACGGGTGAGTTACGACTTAACCTACGTCAGAATATTAGAAGTTGACTTGCTGCACACAACTGCATGTGATCCTTATCAGGTGGGAGTTAGAAGTGGGAGGCGTCAATGCTGACTACCACATTATTGGGTACCTCCTGTAAGTCTGCTTGTGCATCGGATGATAAGCTTCAGAATCCCTTCTTGTTTTGGCTGAAATGTGTTATTTGTGCAGTTCAGTCACCTGGAATTGCTATTTTACCACACGACAGGGTGAATATTTACTAGAAACCTGCAGTCTACGTTGATCATGAAACCGTGTTGTGTCATCTAAGGTTAACCAGGTGTTTTTTATTTCATAATCTTTACCAGGAATGTAATTTTCTAAGCCCATCAGAGGTATTTAAATTATCCTAAGCATGACCAACCAGCTTTGGTATGTAAGGAGGTAATTACAGAAATACTAAAAGATTTGGAGGAAAAACATCAATGATGGAGTGTTTCTTTTTTTATTTCTAATTTTTAATCTATTTAGAAGATATTTCAGGCACTACTGGCCTTTGGCAAAATTTGAAAGGAGTTAGACAGGAAAGCAGGCAGAGAAGGCGAGCTGACGCGCAGCGAGGGGTCTGAAGCCGGGACTAAAATCCAGGCCGACTGCAACGAGGGCATTAAGGGCTCAGTTGTCAGTTGATGAAAATTGACAGTGAGTACAAATGCGTTCATTCATATGTCCAAAAAAAAAAAATAACCAAGACATTGTACAATACTGTGCACAGGTTTTACACATCTCCAGTGTTATCGTTTTATTAACATCTATATTTATTTTCAGGCCCCTTTTTTTTAGGATAAGAAACAGAAGTAAAGAGGAAACTTTAGAAATGTTGTTTTAACAAGTTCAAAATGAATTCTGAATGAAAATAATTTGATCCTCTTTTTCTACAAACATCTATGCAATTCTTAAAATACATTAATTTTAAATGGCAAACAAAAGTGCAGCCTTTTAAAATAGCTGTGTTTAACTCGCCGAGGTCTAAGTTCATGGCATCTGTTTTCACTCCATGTACACCAGTGTTTGACATCATCCTCACTTAAGGGATTAAAAACGACATAATAACTTTACAGTTATTATTTGACTTCATGCCTTCACTCTTCCACAACTCTTTTGTCAGTTTCCATTCATGTTCATTTTATACATCGCTTTTTTTTATCCAGATAAACAAAAAGGGCTGCAATATTAGTAAAAACTTGCAAATTAATGAAGCAACAAATGATTAAATTAAAGGTGCTGATGTGATTTAGCACTTGTCACTTTTTGGTGGATAGATGGTGTTTAGTACAGATTCCCACCTCATGAAATATTAGTGTTCCCTGCATGATTTCTTTGTTTGAGTTTTTTTCCTAAATGCCTGCATGTTGTGTTTTTCACTCTTAAGTTGATGGTGATAACAGTTTAGAGCGGTGTCTGCTTACCTTTGGTCATCCCCAATATAATGCTCTAGAACTCCTCTCAGGAGCCTTATAGTTTGATCTATATTCATCACCATGTCAGAGCTCGTTTCTCATGTGGCAGGTAAGGGACCACCTGCTTTGTATTTGAAGCAAGTGAGCGGTTGCTGGAGCCTCACAGAGAGATGAGCATGTCAATCCCATCTCAGGCACAGCTTGGGGTTTCTAGGCTTCATTGCGCCGCACGTGCGTCTCAGACACCTGTCCCGCTGATGAAAGCTGCGCCTAAATTATTTTACATATAAGATCACTGCTGTGTGAAGGTTAATTCTTTATAAGCTCCTGGTTGTTCTCGCGCCAGGAACCCCGAGTGCTAAAACGGGGGCGCGGGCAGAAATCAAGCGTTTTCTCAGGCGGCGGTGTCATGCTGAGTCCCAGTGCTGACAATTTAGCCGGCTTATCAGAAAGAGGCCTATGACCACAGAGACTGATTGATTCTTTAGATTTCACCACAAATGCTGACACTCAAGGCTGCCCACATTTCAGGCCGCGTGGACTTTGCTTCACGGCAGCCAGGTGAAACGAGTCCAGTAGGTGTTGCAAGTCTCCCTGCTTCACAAGTCTGCGGGAAGTGCTGCTTGGATTTTTGAAGTGCGGGGGTACACCATGCTCTCTCTGAAATAGGACCAAATGAAAGTAAGGAGCATTGCCCATGCTGTTTATTCCAGCAACGAGTTTTGGAAAAATTCTGAAGATGTCATCAGAATAGGTTTCAAAGCAAAACCTTCTGCTTGTGATGGTGATGAAATATATGCAAAGCAAAACCGATTATCAGCCTTGAGAGGATGAATATGAATGAGCTCTGAAGGAAAAGTGATCGATTTGAGATCTGACAAGGAATGAACAATAGAAAATGGTATGGTTAGTAGGAGTTGAGTAGAGCGACTCTCTTTGTTTGACCTTTTTTTAAGTAACTTACTTGAGAATCAGCAACATTGATAGTTGGCAGAGAAATGTCGCTTTAATCAGTCGATCTTGGTCTCATTAGTATACGCTCCCAGAAAGGACGTTTATGATGTGATTTTTAAAAGTCCCACTCCTGCTGGCCTGCATGTGAACTCTCAACAGAGCTGGCATCAAGAGCTAAAAACCTTTCTCATGTGTTTCTGAGTGACGGGACACAACTGGGCTCCAGCCGTCACCACCACCCACACGCCACAACAGACCTGAACACTTGCTCTAATTTTAGATGCCCAAATTGTCTGTCAATGGGTGTCTGAAGAAGTTACAAAGTTCAACTGCGCTTGACAAATGTCAAAAAGTAGATTGGATTTCTTTCTTTTCCTTTTTTTTTTTTCCAAAACACTTTGTTGTGAAATTAAATTTGCTTTACAAAAATAAAGGTCAAATAAAGGAGCCGCATAGAAACCAATGAAAAATCAGTTCGTCATAAGTATAACATAATTAATAAAATAATGCTCAGTTCCAGCAATTTGAAATGCCACTTTTGTTCTGTTTTCTTCAAAGTGTATATACTGTATACATATTTTTCTTTGAGCATAATTTTGATCAGGCTAAGTCTCTTCGGTTTAACCTTGTCATGATAATATGAATGTGTATCAGGAAAAAAATAAATAAATAAATGGAGCTTCAGTAATGGAAAATGTATCCATCCATCCAGTGCTTGTGGAAAAACTTATTTTTAAAAAGATCGTCTACTATTTAAAGAGCAACTAAATAATAAGAACTGGAGCAGTGGCCTTGAGATGGATTTACGACCATCCAGACTGTACTGTGATCTTTTACCGCTTCAGGATGGCGTGCTGCAGACCCCCGTCACCCTGAGTAGGATGAGGCAGGAATAGATAGATGCATGGAAGTGCAACAGTTTACTACCTTGATGTGCAACTATGTTGTTTTAATCTGGTACTACTGGTACAAAATGGCAAGAACCCCCACCCTCTCAACAAAAACCCTTTGCTACTGCCGCTTTCTGTTTAGTTTATTGGGCTTAGAGTTGATGAAAGCAGAGGTGTCCAGTGCATCAGGGGATGTCCCCAACAGTCTAGGTCTAAAGCAGCATGACTAATGGCGCTTTTACACTATTACCTACTCAGCGCGACTCGACTCACCTCGCCCCGGTTTTGCGCTTTTCCACTAGGGTTCGAGGCGGGTGGAGGCGTGCCGAGTAGATACTTTTTCTGTGTCTATTCTGCCGAGGTTCTAAGCGTGCTGAGTCATGCTGTATCTGACGTCATCACACTACAGGTCACCGTTCGGTCGGGGGGCGGGGCCGTCAGACGTTTGAATCAGGAAGCGGGAATCAGCGCAAGAGTGGCTCGTGGCGATTTTAGGCCCCGTTTACACATAGCCGGGTATTTACAAAAACGGATATCTCCCCCTCTACGTTTTGAAAAATTCCATCGTTTACACGAGATCGTTTTCAAAATCTCTTCGTTTACACGGATCTGCATAAATAGGCTGTTAACGTCATGCCAGCCAATCAGAATCCCGGAAAAAACATCAACAAATGACACGTGTAACTTCCAGTTAAGGCTGATTTATGGTTCCTCGTTACACCAAAGCAGAGCTTACGGCGTAGGGTACGCGGCGACGCACACCATACGGCGCGCATCGCCGCGTACCCTACGCCGCAGGCTCTGCGTCGATTTAACGCGGGACCATAATTCAGGCTTTACTTCCAAGACGGAACGAGAGTCTTTCGTTTGGAGTAACAGAGAAGTGGAGTTACTTTTAAGTGTGACTTTAGAATATAAAACAGGTAAAATACAAGAAAATATTGACGGTGGCCAAACTAATTGTAAACACAGGTCGCACACATGACGCTGGTGACGTTTCTGTTGCATAATGTGACGTTCTGAAGCCTAAATCTCCGTTTTCCTCTGTTTAGACGCAAACGTGAAAACGGAGTTTTTGAAAATCTCCACTTTGGCCGGAGTTTTCAGAAATGATCGTTTTTGGTGACTTTGAGCTCCGTTTTCGTGTAAACGAACGGCCAAAACGCATGAAAACGCCTCAGTTTTTGCTCCGTGTAAACGGGGCCTTATTCAACAGGCAATGGCAGCGCAGAAGTCTATTTGGTGATCCAACTCTGAGGTGCAGATGTTCATAAACCTGGTGGCTGAGGAGAGAATTAAAAAGGGATCTAGACGGGCGATAAGGAACGATCAGATCTACCAGGCGCTTGGTCACTTCTCAGCCGCTTGCGGTTACCAGCTGACTTTTCATCAGCGCCGACACAAACGAACAAAAAAAAGCGTCGCCGCTTGAAGCTTCTTTCACTCTCATTGTGGAGGCAAGACGAGGCGTGTCGAGTCGCGCTGAGTAGGTACTAGTATAAAAGCGCCATAAATGGATGGCTCAGCTGGAACTCACTTCAGCCATCTCCTAACAATACGCTTAATCAAAAAGGAAAGTTTTAAGCCTAATCTCAAAGGTAGAAAAAGTGTCTGGCTCCTGAACCAACGCTGAGTCACTGTCATGGGACTGAACCATCAGGAAATCAGACCAAGGAAAAAGGATTTATGCATGAAAAAGGCAAATGAAAACAAGTATCGTTGGGTATGAAAAGTGATATTCAGTCAGTGCGGTTACTTGCACATCTAAATCAAGCTATTGGCAACAATCTTGCCAAGGATTAAACTGGAGTTTCTGAGAAATCCAAGTATACATGCATGAGAAGACAATCGATTATTGAGTGAGGTGCGTTCGACTCCGGGATGCTAGGTGGCGCCGGGAGTCCCGGGGCAGTCAGTAGCTTGGCTAAACATGGGTTGCATATACATGCCGGAATAACACTGAATAGGACGCATTATCTGTCACTAAAAGCTTGATCTCAAGAGCTTTGGTTTGGTTCGACTACGGCCCGGCTAAGGTGTATACATGGCTTTTAAAACTTCGATTTCAGTCGGATTAGGGCAGTGTCTCTCAATCCTGGTCCTCGTGGGCCCCTGTCCTGCATGTTTTAGATGCTACCCTGCTTCAGCACACCGTGATAAAAGTACCTGTGTCATCAACAGAGCTGTGCAGACCTTGGTGACAAGCTAATGAGGACCTTTAATTAGAATCAGGTGTGTTGGTGCAGGGAAACATCTAAAACAGGGGTGCTCAATACGTCGATCGCGATCTACCAGTCGATCGCAAAGGTATTATTGGTAGATCGCGTGACATTAAAAAAATTGACGTCAACCTATCATCCATCCCGTCTTTTGATTGATATACAGGGCAGCCAATCAGATGACATCTGAATTTTGTCTGAGGTCATAGGTCGCTGCGCATGAGCAAACAACTGCGCTAAGTGCTAACTAACTAGCAAGTTTGTCAGCGAGTCACGGCCAGTTTTCAGCCTTTGGTTTTTTTCTTGGGCTGAAACGATTCCTCAAATAATTCGAGTAATTCGATTACAAAAAATGATAGAGGAATTTTCTCTGCCTCGAGGAATCGTTTAATTTCTTTTTTTTTTGTTTAATTTCACCAGCTCAAATCCTCGTATTACGCCCAGACTACATTTAATGCGACACAACGCGCTGACGCTGCGCCATACATCCATGCGCTGCGCACGTTAAAGGGGGAAGAAAGAGGCGGCGGATATGTTTGTTTTGTAACATGTCATGCTCAGGCAGTCTGCAATGGCCCAGACGGGAGACACATGTAGTTCAGTGCTTAACTTTTATTTTTAATCCACGCTATATTCTTCTGATCCGTTCTCCTAATGTTCCCCCTCTAAAGCCAAAATTATATTTCCGCGTTAAATCGACGCAGAGTCTACGCCGCTCTCCGGCGAGGGTGGAGAGCGCCGGTCCGGCTGGCGGTGCTGCGCTGCGCTGCCATGCAGGCTCTCCACGGCTACGCCGTAGCCTACGGCGTAGGGTACGCAGCGAGGCGCAGCGAGGCGCAGCGAGGCGCAGCATTCTGCGTTGTTGTAACGCGGAACCATAAATCAGCCTTTACCCGGTATATAAACCTCTGTTCCCGCTACAGTTTTAACTAAAAGAAAAGGCAGAAAATGTCAGAAAAATAAAACCGTAATAAAGCTAACTGGGTAGTTTTCAATTTTAGGTCCGTAGTCATTCATGGATAAAACAAGCAGCACTGGTGTCTAATGTGCTCCAATACAGCAGGGCTCATCATTTTATTTTGAACACTGCCAAAACTCTAACTTAAAACTTAACTAGAACTTCAAATTTGCTTGACACAAATGAAAGTTCAATTGAAACACGTGGGAAAAACACCTAACCTTTTAAGTTATGTGTGTTATCAGGTGTAATGGCATTTTTAGGTTAGAAATAAGAACATTTCTTGGTAAGATCCTTAGTTTTTTGAGTGAACATAGTTAATTGTGTTGTGTTGTGCAATATTGGCTCATGCGATATAAAGAATCCTCAATATATTTATAAATAAATATATGTTTTGCATTTTTTGTAGTAGGTGGTAGATCATTTTGACTTGATCATTTTATAAGTAGCTCTCATGCTGAAAAAGTGTGAGCACCCCTGATCTAAAACATGCAGGACAGGGGCCCACGAGGACCAGGATTGAGAAGCACTGGATTAGGGTAACAATTTGACTTTCTGTTAGTGCATGTAAACATACTGACAGATTTATCACAAATTGATAGGCAATGAAGTTGCCCTGAAACTCCAGTGGTGGTCCTAAAGGGAGATGGCAGGCATGAATTCAATAGTAAATGCCCATGGATAATTATGGCTGTTGTCACCCAACAAACGGATACCAAAGACCTTTAAGGGTTTTTGTAAGTAAAGAAAAACCTGTCCAGAAGCATTGCTGGCAAATGGTCGAGATTTCAATCCAATCAAAAATGTATAGGGTTAAAAAAAAAAAAATAATTGCACAATAAGACTCATCCTACAAAGCCAATCTGTCAACTGCAACATGACTCATTCTTATTAGTTCAAGTTGATACTCTCAGATTAAGCTCTTGCCAGAGAAGATGCTACGAAGTAACAGATGCAACTTTTTTCTTCTTCTTTATCGTTCCTGACTCTATTTTTAATGAATATGTTCTCCAAAGCTGAATGTTCAGCTGATGATAAATAAAACAGTTTTGTTTATCTATTTTCCTGCCCTGCAAAATGAAAACTCTGAATGAACATCAACCAAGAGTGATGATGCAATATTTTTGCCACGGGTTGTAGATTCATAAAGAATTTCAAAAAGAACTGAATTAAGTTTAAGACGAGTTTGAAACATGACATGGTCTGAAACAACATAACAGGGTCTGAAAAGTTTTCCGTAACACTGTACCAGTAGCTTAGCAACTTTATAGAAGATATTATTAACATGAAATGTCTTCGCGTTTTAGAACCTACCGTGAAATGTGAGGTTTCTGAAGCGGAGATGAAGACGGCAGCTATGAACCGAACTGACTTGTATTAGGAATTTAGAGCCAGCACAATGAAACAAGGGGCTGCCTTATGTGATGCGTCAATGTACAATAAGGCTCTGCCCTTTGCAGTTCAATGGGAGGGTGTACTACAGCCAAATGTTTCCAGTACATACCATGTGTAGTCAAATACTTGACATTACAGTAAACTGCATAATCTGTAATGCAGTGTATGAGTAGGATAAGTCGCTCTGAAGTAAATTCAGTCAGCATACATGCAGTGTACATTTGTCATGTATGATAGGCGAGAGGGAGGAAGCGGGAAATGTGTGGCGAACACTGCATCCATACGGTGTTGAATGCTGCCTCCCTCTCTGGCCCGGCTTCCTCGAACTCATTTATAATCATAGACGTGACTTTCATGGGTATAAATACTGTTGCACTGGAACTCTTCCCTTATGAGAACGCTCCCTTTTGTCCTTCCTTTTCAGCATATTCTTGAACTGGTGACAAAGTGGCAAAGGAGGCCCGTGCCAGCATTGGTTTGGACATTAAAGGGTTCCATTTGGCAACGGCGCTCTGTGTCCAACATGCTCCACACAGGGAGCAGCTGCTGAGAAATCACACTGGTTACTTCAGCCCATCATCACTAACCCCGGGGCATTCACAGGCGAGCCTGAGCTTTGCTTCAGGGCTATAGGGGAGGGAGTGCACTTAACTGCTGGCTGAGAAAGGCTCTCTGTTCCTGGGGAATCTGATATGGACACCAGCTTGGCTGCATGAACTAAAGTGAGATAAATGGTAAAGTATTTAGTCTCTTCCTTGCTGTTGAAGGTAATTTCACATTTATCTCCTTGAAATGCCTGCAGTTGCACATTCTTGGGGTATTGAGGCTGATTTGTGTCCCAGGATTGGGCCTCAGAAAGATAATGTTAACCTGGAACTAGTTTGTCCTGCTACACTGCACATGCAGCAAAATTTGGAATTTAAATATCTCAACTCATGCATGCAATATATGCACACTTACCAAAAATCACTTTCTCCTTGGTGTTTACCATTTAATTGGGATTATTCTGACGATTAAAAGTGACAATAGTCCTTCATCCATTGGATAGTTGTTAGACATTTACAGTACAGGTTGAAATTTTTGGTCACCTCTGCTACTGTTTGTGGTTGGTTGATGTGGCTGTTCAACATCGTGTGGACATTGATGACAATGTCTCTGGATCGGCAGGATGAGGTGGTGGTCCTCCTTTTTAAGAAGGGGAACGGAATAGTGCTCCAACTTCAGCCTCCCTGGTATGGGGAATGTTAGACACCCTCAGTGGGCTCCTGGAGGAGTCATGGGAGTTTGCCCAACCAGCCTACATGTGCTTTGTGGACCTGGAGAAGGCATTCGACCAGGTTCCCTGGGGACTCCTGTGGGGGGCTACTCCAAAGGTATAGGTGCTGGAGTCCATTATCCAGCCTGTCCTGAGACCTCGGTCCACATTGTCAGGAGTAAGTCGGATTTGTTTCCACTGAGAGTTGGACTCTGCCCAGGTAGCCCTTTGTCAACAATTCTGTTCATTACCTTTTCTAAAAGGGTGGGGGTGCCCTCTCCGTTTCAGGGATCAGATCCTGCCCAAAGTGGGAAAAGTTAAAGTATCTTTGGGTTGTGTTCACGAGTGGGGGAATGGAGCGGGAGATTGGCAGGGAGATCGGTGCGGCATCTTCATTGATGCAGTCGTTGCATCAAATTGTTGTGGCGAAGAAGGAGCTGAGTTAAAAGGAAGTTCTTGATTTACCAGTCTAGATTTCCCACTTTCACCTATGATTACGAGCGGTGGGTAGTGACTGAAAGAATGAGAAGCTCGGTTATCCAGGAGGGGCTCAGAGTAGAGCCGCTGCTCCCCCACATCAAGAGGAGCCAGGTGAGCTGGCTCGGGCCTCTCTGATGAGGTCTTCCAGGCACTATGTATGTTTCTCAGCTGGCTTGGCAACACCCTGGGATTTCCCCCAGATGAGCTGGATGAAGTGGCTGGGGAGAGGGAAGTCCCTGCTTAGGCTACTGCCCCTGCTACCTGACCCTGGATAAGCAGATGAAGCTGGATGGATCTGCCAGTGACTCTGTCCCCAGTAAAAGTTCAGACGCCTTTAAATCAGGACACAAATGACATGTCAAATGCTTCAGTCCACCTCGTGTCACAATCTGATATATTTATACACCTAGATTAAGTTGGACAAACTTGATGATGGCGGGAGATTTGAGAACTAAATTGTAATTTGTGGAGAGTTTGATAAGAAGAAATCAAAAGGGTTATGAAGATTAATTTAAATGTATATACTACACTTTGGTCCGGGGTGTAAGTTCCTTGGAGAGCAATTGGAGACCTGAGATAATAACACCCCCCCCCCCCCAGAATAATACACTAAAGAGAGGGTGAAAGGAGTTTAATTTATGGATATTGATTACAGCTGAAACTGAACAAGGTTATTAAAATATTGGCATCAATGGAACAATTACTGTAAGGGTACAAACGCTTTTTTTCTTTTTCTAAATGTAATTACTGTTATAATGAGGTTAGTAACCCCATTTCTCTTACAAGATCAGCATCAGTAGCGTGCTGTGTGTATGTATTTGTATCACTTTCTGCTCCAGGGATAAGAATTTATGGGCCTACCGGTACTAGTGTTGATAGGACAATTTGGGGAAAATGTTTTTATTGATCACCTTTTATGTGTTAAATATAACTTATTCACAGAAACTCACATGTCTGTTTTATTTAATTAGTTGGAGCCATCAAATGTCTTGTAATTGTGTTTCCATTGAATTTGTACACATGCATGTAAACAACACTGCATGACGCTAACCCGAAAGATCATAACGATATTTAAAAGTTGACATCAGATATTTTGTCACTAAAGAAGCAACCCTGGAATTACTATATTTGCACTAGGGATGGGCGGTATGGACTAAAAAATGTATCACGATAATTTCTGGCATTTATCCCGATAAAAATGACGATAAAAAAAATTTAAAAAAAAATCTATCTCACTCTCAGATCCGCCATGTTGTTTACACAAAAACGTCATCAACGGGAATTTTTCTTTCTTTCTTTCTTTCTTTCTTTCTTTCTTTCTTTCTTTCTTTCTTTCTTTCTTTCTTTCTTTCTTTCTTTCTTTCTTTCTTTCTTTCTTTCTTTCTTTCTTTCTTTCTTTCTTTCTTTCTTTCTTTCTTTCTTTCTTTCTTTCTTTCAGGCTCATTTCTTTCTTTCAGGCTCATTTCTTTCTTTCAGGCTCATTTCTTTCTTTCAGGCTCATTTCTTTCTTTCAGGCTCATTTCTTTCTTTCTTTCTTTCTTTCTTTCAGGCTCATTTCTTTCTTTCTTTCTTTCTTTCTTTCAGGCTCATTTCTTTCTTTCAGGCTCATTTCTTTCTTTCTTTCTTTCAGGCTCATTTCTTTCTTTCTTTCTTTCTTTCAGGCTCATTTCTTTCTTTCTTTCTTTCTTTCTTTCTTTCTTTCTTTCTTTCTTTCTTTCAGGCTCATTTCTTTCTTTCAGGCTCATTTCTTTCTTTCAGGCTCATTTATTTCTTTCTTTCTTTCTTTCTTTCTTTCTTTCAGGCTCATTTCTTTCTTTCAGGCTCATTTTTCTTTCTTTCAGGCTCATTTTTCTTTCTTTCTTTCTTTTTGACGGTTTATCGTGAACGGTAAAATATCGCCCATCCCTAATTTGCACATACGTTTGTTATCAAATGTCAGGTGCTTGAAAATGCTGACTAAATTAGACGCCAACAGTGAGGCATCTCGTCAAAAACAACAAAGTCATTGGAGGTATCTGAGATTATGTGTGTTCAGTGTCGGATTGTCCTTTCATGCATTTTGTATTCTCTGTGGTTCAAAGGTATGAGCTGGCACAAAAGCGGCTCTTCGAGCTGGAGGAGGTGGAGGGAGGCTTTGACCAGTTCACTCGCAGCTACTGGTCCTTTGGTGTGCAGCGGCGCTCTGACAACAGCCTGTTCTTTAAGGAGTGGGCTCCAGCCGCCGAGGCCCTGTTCCTCACTGGAGACTTCAGTAAGTAATTTGAGGAGAGCATCCTGTTCCATGACACCAGTTTGATATCAACATTGTTTGAAGTTTACAGAATTTCACTGCTTGGTTTGTGTTGAAACATTTGAGACAAACATTTGAGACAAAACTTCCCCAATGTTCACGTGAAAACCTGAAAGTTGTTGCAGCTATAACCTCATAGTCCTTTTCCCTCCTATTAAAGGTCCATTTATGTAATACAGTGACTTGACTATCAGTGAATGTCACTTTCTTTTAGCCTGGAAGATCACCTTCTGTGTTTTTAAATTAGCATACTGCAGACTCATTAAAGTCCTGCTATTCTAAAGTTGTAATCAATTTGCATTAGTAAATCAGAATGCTGAAGATTTTCTTAAATATGACACCTAAATGTAAAGTTGCATACAAAGTCTTGACCGAGAGGATGCAGACAGAGAGGTACCATATCGCCACAGTGAATTATATATGAAATTTGAGCCCCTAAACACAAAAGGGGCCAAATATTAAGAAAAAGCTCAGCATACTGCGGTACAAGGGTATCGTGTCTTTTGATCAGCCAACTTGGGAATAAGGAATGTGGAAGATATTGATTACACGGGAGGAACTTGCATACTTAAGACAGATCTTTTGAATGTGGGAGTGTTTGTTAATATTTTAGTAGCTGGTTATTTCATCATTGCTTGCAAAGTTGTTGAGAGAGTGCAACCTCTGTGTTTTTACTGAAATCTTAATTCCCCCCGGTTCCTACTTTTCAAAGTGGTATCAGGTTAATAGCGTTTTGGATGTTATTTTTTGCTAAATCAGTTATGTGGAAATGCATCAAAAAATATACTTTTAAGCATCATTAACAAGATCGAATATGATGGGGCTCTTCATCATGTTGGCTTTGAGGTTATACAGTTTCATTTTCTTTGTTTCTCCTCCTCCTCCTTATCATTAGCACTTAGCCTTTTTTATGTTATTTAGTTTTTTGGGAGGGAACAGCAAACATTAGGGATAGTGACAAGGATTGCCAGATCTAAAAAAAAAAATAAGCAAAGAGAAAACTAAAAAGTAAATTTGCTTTACCTTTGTGGTTTTTAATGAATGACGGTGTTAATTAAGGCCTTCATCTCGTACACAGAAGTGAATTCAACTCATCCGGGTGTCAGATCAGTGAGGGCAGAGGGAGTATGTGTCTGTGCACCAGGAGGACAGAGCGAAAATAATATTTCACGCACGACAGAGACTGAGGGAAGCTGTTCAATGTCGCGTTTTATTTAAAAGGAAGGGTGTGTGGCACGTGTGTGTGTATAATACAACGTGTGAGATGTCTATGCCCCTACATTATGAGCCGCCATGCGCTGCCGTGATTTTTCTTCTTCTACTAGATTCTACTCGGGGCGGCTAAGGCGAGATATGACCAAACCTAAAATGTGCAACAGCTCTTTGTTAAAAAAAAAAAAAAAGAAAAGAAATCCCCTAACTGCAACTTCTGATATTTTAAAGCACCTTAATTAAAAAAAAGTTTTAAGTATAAGAAATATATAATGAGCGGAATAAGCAACCCTTGTGGTGCTGTGAGCTACGGCCCATTAATCAAACTTTCCCTGCCTGACGTGTACCTGCACTGCAGCAGTGGCAGACTCAAGCGACTTGATCTGTAACAAAGTTTATCTAAAGTTAGCATTTAGTTCACACATTTATTTCTGTCTGTTATGCTGTCTTTTTTTTTTGTGTATTTAATTTCCACTGAGAATCTTTACTGCTTCTGTCTCTTCTCTCTGGACCGCTCCATCTATGTTGTCCCCCACGACCAAAGCTGAAGATGGAACCGTTGAGTGGATATCCACATTTCTCCGTGTGCCAGCACAGCAAAGCTCTCCTTTTTCTATTTTTTTCTTTTTTCTTTCCTTTTCCCCTTTGACCGTGACTGCTCCTGAGCGGCTGTGTTCTGACAAGGCTCCAGAACCGCTCATTGTGTCAGCACGCTGCTTCTCCAGAGCTGTGATGGCTCTGGTCCTGGTCACGGAGGAAAAATACATGGATCCTTAAGTGTGCTGACACATGGAGTGGTGTGCTTGCACACCGAGCAGCTACTGGCGCCGCAATCCTGCATGTGTGACAAGGAGAAGGGGGGGAAAAAAAACAGACAGACTGAATGGTCCAGCGGTAGAAAAACACAGCTCAATGTAGAGCCACTTACACAGTAACATGCACATGAAACAAAGGGGAAAGCAGAAAAACTAAATCCAAAAAAACCTAACCCGTAGCACCACCACAGCACCTCTGTGCATTCAAATCCATTATCTTCAGAATAGTGGGTTTAAGTGCACCGAGGTGGGTTTGATGGAAATGAGCCATTCAAGTTCAACCAAGTGAAATTTTGACTGTGGTTTGTTATAGGTTTTCATTCTCCGGTTAATAAAAAGCACACGCTTCCAGAGTGTTGACTGTCGGGGAGGCAGCAGGCCAGGTTTCCTCGCAGCCGAGGGGGAGGGGGAACGACTGCAGGCAGGCGACTGAGGGGGCTGACGGGGATACTTATGAATATTTTCAGCCTTAATACAGCAGCAAACAACTACTCAGTGACGAGGACATTTCTCCACGCTGTCAATATAGCAGAATTTTAAGTCTTCAGTTGGTGCCAAAGTTCCACTGCGGCATGACAACTTATCTCTTTGCTCCACTGAAGCCTTTCCTAAAAATACTAATAACCTCACTGATGCTGTATGCAAGATTGAAATGTGTCAGTTTGTTTGTCCCTTTTTTTTTTATATATATACAAGTTGGCTCTGTTTCTGCTGTCCCCCCACTCTATATTTTTCCTGTTCCTTTTCCCCTTTTTAATTATCTTCCCAGGACCTTGGGCAGCAGCTCAATTCCAGCATTCAATTCTGCGAGAGATTACATTTTGACATGGCTCGGTCATATTATTTGATTTCAATTTCATAGCAAATGTGGAAACAGCCCAGCAGCCTTAGTCATAAATATAGTGAAGGTTGGATGCATAATGCGCTGTTTTTTCAGGGGAGTTTAAGCAAAGGGAGATAAATAAATTGCAGGAGGGGAAAAAAAAAATAAAAATATGACTCTGACTGCCTGTGAAAAGCGCCGGGTTGTGGGTTGCGGTCACTTCTTGGAGCCCCTCCTTGTGATTCGTTTCCTCTCCTTCCGCCGTGTTTGCTCATGAATAGAAAGCAGATATGCATGACAAAATGGAAACGGCATCTTAAATTGACAGGCCAAGGTGGTCACTTTTATCATAAATGTTTTGTGTTCTGTCAGTCGGTGACAACTGGCATTGTGGTATCAGCAGATTATGGATGTGATGCCTCTCTGTTGTTCCCTCAGAGATAAAATTCAAAGCGCGGTGAAGTGTCTTCTTTTTTTTTTTTTTTTTTTTTGCTTCTTTTAAATCAGTTTCTTTCAGATGACAGCACCGCTGCTTTACTCTCTGTTTTAACAATCGCGTGATACAGGAGAACGGTGCAGAGAACAAACACGAGGAGGACGAGGGTTTGTGAGGGGGCCGTGGGAAGGTGGATGGAAGGAGTCAGAAAATAAACTGGAAATGTGACCAGAGGGGGGGTCTTGGAATAGAACAAAATCCACAGTGGTGACTGGAAACTCTGGTGTAATCAGGATGGGCTCAGTTGATCACTGTTGAGGAGGTTTTTTTTTTGTTGTTGTGTTATTTTTAGAATTGGTCATAGATCCTGTTGGATTTAAACCAAAAACAATTCTGATTTTAGTGACTCCTAGTGGTAATTCCTGGTAAGCACAAGCTCAATTAACTTAATTCTTCTGTTTATTTTACTACAAAATCAGCATTCATTAATGACTATTAGGGCTGGGCGATATGGACCAAAAGTCATATCTCAATATTTTCTAGATAAATGGCGAAACTCGATATATATCTCGATATTTTTTATGTGCCTTAATTGGGGTTTCCCCCAAAGCATTATAGCATAGCATCTCTGTTAGCTTCATTTTTTTCTGAGGCAAACCCTTAAAAAAACAGTCAGTTTTAATACAAAGCCTCGTGCCAAATGTCACACAGGTTCCATTATTAACAGAGGTCTGCACAATATCAAAATGTATAAAACAAATGAAATAAAAATAAACTGCCTGCATATATAGAATAAAAATGCTTCTTGAATAAAATAAAACAAATATCCCTTTCCTGCATAACAATTACATTAAAATACACTGCAATTAATACAATGTAGACAGTAACAGGCAGACTTTTCCACTGAGGTTGACAGTTGTGCAAATAACAAAACATTTGTGCAAATCTCAAATAAAACATTCAAGTCAATTTGTCACAAAATAAGCTATATCAAAATCATAAAAAAAAAATGTAAAAAAAAAAAAAATATATATATATATTTTTTTTTTTTTAAATCGATATAAACGATATTGTCTCGTACCATATCGTGTTTGAAAATATATCGATATATATTAAAATCTCGATATATCGCCCAGCCCTAATGACTATATGTTAATGTTACCCCTAAAGATCAATAAAACCGTCCTATGCTCTGCAACCAGCACACTCCTAGTTACACTCCTAGAGATATGACTTGCATGAGCGATGTTCCTATTTTATTTCCTCACGTACTTAATTTAGCGCTCTTATTTTGGCGTTGAGATTCCTTCAAAGTGCATGTGGCGACTGTCTTGGATCAGTGTGCAGCTGAGCAGAATCTGTTTCTGGGTTGTCTTCAAACTAATCTCAAGCTTCCGTTGTCTCCCTTCACCGACAGACGGCTGGGACAAATTCTCCCACCCTTACGCCAAGAAACCATTCGGCAAGTGGGAACTGATCCTTCCACCCAACTATGACAAGTCTCCAGCCGTGGAACACAACACCAAGCTCAAGGTAGAGAACAGACTGTTTTCAGACTGAGATTCCCTGTTGTGTGCTGTCTTACGGATGAAGTGAAGACATCAATTACACGTCATGGTACATGTATAGCAGTGTTTGCATATAGACTGCTCAGTATGGTGAGAAGATGCTCTAATTTCAAGTCCTATCAGTGGCAGGTATCCCTCTGGGCATTGTGTAAAAGCCCCCACGTCCTCCCCCCCCCCCCCCCTTACACACATACACCTTATGTAGCGCTCAGCATGGATGACAAATAACCGAGAAATGAGATGCCAGGCGCCGAGTGGATGGCATGGCTTCAGCTCTCTCCTTGGGACCGGGTCATCGCTGGCTCGTTCCTGCGCCCTGGACAGGCTGCTCGGCTCCCATTGTCAGCGGAGGTCAGTCTAAGGATGATAAGAAGCAGATGGAAACGCTGGCACCTGGCCTCTCTCCTCGCGCGCCCCCGCTACCTATGAATGGCTGTCTTGCAGCGAGCTCCACTTCAGAATGAGTTCCAAAGCACTCCCCGGTGGACGCATGAGGCGAGCGCCGATCACTCCGACGGCGAGCAGCTTGCCCTTCCGTCCTCTTTGTGCGGGGCTCAATTTGTCTCCATAAACAAGCGGTGTCCTTTTTGTGGGCGAAGCCTTACCACGAGCTCTTAATAATTCAAGTACACAAGTCTGCAGGGAAGTGAACCGAAGTATCCAAGTCTTCAAACGCACATAACTTCTCATGAGTTGTATTTTTTTTTCCCCCAGTTCATGCACACCTTCAGCCCGTACCGTGGTCCAATTTTTTTTTTTCCTTTCTTTCTTTTTTTTCCTTAATGTGGCTAATGCCGGCCAATTTGTTTGAACGACCGGCCCTCTCCAAGGCTTTATGCCAGTCCATTTATCCAACTATCTTTTTCTAATCCTATAAACTATGAAGCGTGTCATAAGGGGAGCCAGACAGCCAACCCCTCGGTGGCCTGCTCATAATAGGAGAAAAGAAAGCCCCAGAGAGGAGTCTAACTACCAGCACGCAGGCGGGTGGCGTTGGAGTGGTCGTTACTTCACAACAGTAGCCGTATTAAGTTGGGCCCTAATGCCCGTTTCTGCAGGAGACCAAATGGGTGAACACATACTGCGGGTAACACTAAAGTATTGATTTCCCGGTGAGTCTTTCCAACTCTTTCTCTCTGCTTTTCTCCTTTTCTTATTTCACAATGGAGGCAGAGTTACTTGTCAGATTTCCAAATTATGTTTATTTTACCATCCTCCCAATCCTGATCTGCAGACATAATGGATGAAACACAACGGATAATGATTTAGATGGCCTATTTTTTTTTTTTTTTTTTGCCTAAATTGCTTCCTTCCTCAGGTCCCCTCCGAAGACGGTCCAGTGGGCGCCCGCGTTAAAAACCAATACCATTCGTGCATCTTTACAAAACAAAAATGCTGCATAATCGCAGCTGCATCAAATTCAGCAACAAGTGTTCTGGTCAATACTGTAACTTATTGACCCGAAGCGCCACACTGTCTCATCAGAGATGGGTAGATGCTTTTGGTGAAGTTCGGACTCTTCGCACCAGGGGAGCAGGGACGGATGTTTTTCATGTTGACACATTTTTCAAAGCGTTTGGTTTATTGGCTGAGCAATCTGCGCCATCTCTGTGAATAATGGATGGGGAGTAACGGCACGCTTTATGATGTAAGCATTCTGTGGTTGGAGGGCGTAAATAAATGCTGACAGTAAAATGGCACGCAGCAGCCGCAGAGGGCTTTCTGAAGCCTTAAGTGATTTGTGAATACTTTCCTTTTGTCCCTTTTTTTTATGTTTTTATTGCTGTAGGACTTTACTGCGGTTTACATCCAGTTAAACTCCATTTAACTTTCTGATGGGTTTTTAATTGATGTCCATTGTCATTTGTCTCCCTTTTATTAAAAATGTCTTAATGTTCTCCATCACTGTTTCCGTGTCCTTGCTTTTATAATGCTCTGTAATTCTCTTTTTCCAGGTGGTTGTTCACACCACGGAGGGCGAGCGCCTGTACCGTATCTCGCCGTGGGCAAAATATGTGACGAAGGATCCGAAATCTGTCATCTATGACTGGGTTCACTGGGATCCGCCTCAGCCTTACATTGTAAGGTGTCATTTTATGAATATGTAAATGTTAACTGTACTTTTTTTTTAATTTTTATTTATTCCTCCCCCCTCTAGTTATTATGCGTTGCTTATCAGTTGGTGGTTCTTGCAGGGAAACTACGATTTACATGCAGTGGTAATGGTTCTTTCCCAGTTTGATTCTGTGTTGGTCCAGTGTTATCTCAAACTAGACTGCATAATTTTATTCTTTGCAGTAAGGATCAAACCCTTTCATTTTAAATAAGCTTCATATCTAAAATTCTTTTTTTCTAAAGTGGATGCTCTTCGCTAGTGATTTGCAAGGGCCTAAAAGTGCCTTGATGCCACTTAATACCCTTGACTCAAGAGTGAGCTGTAAAAATGCTCAGAAGCTGTTGAAGTCCACCTTGTTTTCTTTTTCACTTGTTATTTTACACAATTTTAATTAGAGAGGCTTTATTATTTAATATTTGAACTGCTTCAAATATATATATATATATATACACACACAATGTATATTTCCTGATTCCTCAGTCATTTTGACAACTTTGACTTGGTGGTTTATTGTTGTTCTGCATGTGTACTGTGTACCAGACTCTTATCTTGATTTCTGACCACTTTTGCTTTCAGCAAATCCAACCTCGGCCGAAGAAACCCACAAGCCTGAGAATATACGAGGCTCACGTGGGTATCTGTTCATCAGAGCCAAAAATCGCCTCGTATACGGACTTCACAACCGAAGTGCTGCCTCGAATAAAAGAATTGGGTGAGAAAAATGCTACCGCCGTCGGATTATTCCTGCGCCTTTTGTCTTTTTGTTTTTTGGCCTCATTTCGTTGGCTATTTGCTTTAATCCTCTTTATGCCACTCAGAGCTTTTGTTTTGTCATCCTAAGAAAGTTTTTATGCTGCATCTTCTCCAGCCAAAAAAAGAAGTGAAGCATCTAGCCTGCTGTATACTTCCATACACAATTCTGAGCCAAGGGGCTGGAAGAGGATGGTTGAGGAATTCAGGAGGGAATTTATTGTGGGTTTTTTTTTTCATTTATTTATTTATTTATGTAACTCTGGCAGCCAGTGTCCCTGCTTAAGCCGGTCTGTAACGTAGCAGACATGCTGCGCTGCTCCTGCAGTGAGCGGTATTTTCTGTGGCAGAGCTGTCACACTCCCTCTGCATAAAACCACATCAGCAAGTCAACACTCTGTTTACTGGAGTGACATAGACGCATCGCTGACCGATGGGCTGCGTTTTGTAAAGCAGCGTCCACATCTCAAGCAAACAGCAGCCAGCCAAACTGACTGCCTGTCTCCATTTCCATGATCGTGACTCAAGACAGGAAAAACCCCATCTTCCTTTACCTTGTACCCGTCAGTGCGAGAGGATTCCACTTAAACATTTTGTCCAAATATTTGCTATTATTTGTATTTTAGTTGTCTTTCTTCCGTGCTTTCTCACAGACTGGTGTTTCCTCCATTCCTGCTCTCTTATTAATATTACTGGCATGCATCTACGTGTGTGGTGTTTTTATGTGTGGATATGTGATTGTGTTGTGGTGGTCAAAGCTGGGAGGGTTTTTAGTTTTTTCTTCTTTACATGTTTTTTATTTTTGTTATGTAAAGCATTTTGTTGCATAAGGTATATGAAAGGTGCTGAACAAATAAAGTTAGATTGATTGAAAGAAAGTGGAAATAAATAATTCGACATTACCCTCGACGATTTAGGACACCTAGACTTTACTTTAAGCTGATTGGTTGACCCGCTGTTGTCTTTCACTGTAACTTTTTAAAGCTTTAATCATGGCGGATTCAGATGGTTAACTACTCAATTTTCTGCATGTTATAATTTCTCCACCTTTTACCTTTTATCAGTGTTATGATAGATTGCCTTTTTTTTTTTTGTTAAATAGCATCCTTAAATCTGCTTTCACAAAAACAGCTATTCATCAGGTAACTTTGATTTTGCAGTAAAATATATCTCTAAGAAAAAGGGGGTATCATAAAATATATATTTGTAGCTTGTATGACTACCTTTTTGGCCTGGTGGGAAATTGATTCAAAAGAACAATTTGATGCCTTCCATTGGTTTCCATAGCAACGAAACATTTTCTGAACTGGGATTTTGTACATACTATTATTCTGGATCGGACTTCATTGCTCCATAACCTGTGCAGAAAGAGGCAGCCATAGATGGATGGATAGATTGTACAGAACTGAACTGAAATTGGATCATATGAGGATACGAGTCTTTTTTTTTCTTTTTTTTTTTTTTCATTTTCAACTGATAAATTGGATTTAATGAGACCAAATGCACTCTTAACTAAAAAAATAAAATAAACAAGAAGAACAGGCAGAAATAAATGATTTGCAAAGCTTATAACACCACATTTTATTCACAGCAGAATATAGAAAAAGCATCACATGTTTAAAGTCGGACATTTTATGAAAAATATGATGCGTCTCAAAGTTCAGACTTGGGCAAATGATGCCTGGAAGAGTTAGTGGCCCTAAAAAGAAACACCTGCTGGAACATCTTGCAGCTAATGTGGCTCATTGGTAACACGTCATTGACATGATTGGGGATAAAAGGTGGAGACTCCCAGAAGTAAAGATGGGCAGAGGTTCCACCAATCCATAAAAATAAAAAAATGCATAAACACATTGTGAAATCATTTCAGAATGATGATCCTCGGTCTAAGGACACAGTTCACAGTGTCATGGCCAAAAACAGATTTTAGATCAAACACGGAAAGAGATCAGTACTCTCTTCAAAAGCCTCCTTTTCTGATGGCATGAGGGTGCATTAGCGTCTATGGAGTGGGCAGCCTGCACATCTGGACGGCACTCATCAATGCAGCGAGGTGTAGCACATCCAAACCACATCTTTTTCTTTTTTTTTTCTTTTTCATGGTTCTTGCATCTTTCAGCAAGACAATACTAAACTGCAGTTATTACAAGAACAAGACTTTGTAGTGGGAGAGTTGTAACCAATCTCCAGACTCCTCCTCCTCCTCGATTCTTGACGGCGTGATGTTTTCCTGTGGCCTCGTATGAACATTACAGCTGGCACGTCTTAAACAGTATTACGTTTTCAAAGTTTGCTCCCTGTACTAAATGAATATACCCAAACACTGTCAGGCATAATGACTTTTTCTTCTTTTTTTTTCTTTTTTGGGGTGGCCAGCCCCCTGCTCACTTGTTTTGCATATGATTTAAGCAGCAGGTGTCTATTAAATGAATCATAAGAAAAGAGAAGCTGACATGAATAATACCCCCCCTGGTTAAAGCAGGAGAGCGAGGCTATCCAAAAGAACACGATGTTGCGCTTTTTAATAACGTTGAAGCAACAGGATGTTAAGCAACACCGTTATGCTGATATATCTGCAGCTCATATTTTATAGTCATAAATAATTTGAGTATTTACCCGCAGTTAATATATTAGCGGTTCATTAGTGAGACAAGGTTGCCTCTATAATCTGGCAAGACGGCTTTAAAAGCTGAAATGGAAATTTTGAAATGTGTGTTTTTTTTGTTGTCGTTTATTTTCCCCCTCCATCTCTTTCTTCTTCCAGGTTACAATTGTATTCAGCTGATGGCTGTCATGGAGCATGCCTACTACGCAAGCTTCGGATATCAGATCACAAGCTTCTTTGCTGCTTCCAGGTAAATGTTTGTGTAAGATTTATACACTTTGCAGACACGTATAGATGTTTGTATTGTTTTATAAAGTTGCAAGTCAGGCTCTCTGCAAAAAGTATTATTCTGCTTTGTATAAAATAAAAAAAACACTAAATGTTCATACTTGTAGAGGAAAAAGGTTAATTTGTGTGCACATTTCTCAGGATTTTTGCACAAAGGGCATTTTGATTTTGCAGCAGATCAAAGTTTGTGTGTGGCTTTCAGATTTTGCTAAATTTGGTAGGAACCATTAATATACAAGCAGACAACTGGAGGGAAAAAGGACTTGTGTACAACATTGGTGCATTAATTAAGAAGCTTCCACATGGGACAACACTCAGCCCTCATAACCCAAATGTTAAGTAATATACGAGATAAATAAAAGCAGGGAAATAAATCTCCTCAGCCATTTTTGTTCTGTGCTGCAGGGACTTTTATGCTGCTTCAGCGGCCACAAGTGTTAACAAATCAACCAGCATAGAAATATGAAGGATTATATCGTGACAGTATCTTTTTTTTAAGGTGATCTCAGTATTTACAGTACTTTATCTGCTACGTGTTGTTTCTGCAACTTGATGCCGTCATGAACTGAATGTGCAACTTCAGCTCATTCACCTCAAATCAAGGTTAGAAAGTTTCGCGCCAGCAATAATCTTTCTGTAAATACATTTTCTGTTAATCCAGAGAGTGGAGGGAGACGCAGATAAAGATGGACTAGTCTCGGTCTTTATCTTTGAGATTCTCCTTCCTTGCTTGGAGAGGAGTGGAGCAGAAGCCACTGAGTGTAGCATATATATTGTAATTTCACCCTTGATTGATCGCATAGTGTAATTTAAAACCTTAGTGGTCGAGTACCGGGAAGAGGAGTGGTTCTATGTGTCCTGTTTTGCAAGCAAGCTGATTTGATGATAGCCTGAAGGACAAATGGGGTGCAAGTGGGCAGCATGAGCACATGTTTGTAGAGTTGTGGCTTCCTGAGACTTTAGATGGTCATCTCATCGCAGTGAATGATTCCCAGTTTTAGGTTAAGTTCAAAATTGAAATAGAAAAGAAAAGGAACATATGTGGGGGTAAAAAAAGCATTAAAAATATGTATTGTTTTTTACATTAAACAGTTTTTTCCATTGAAGTGAATTGAATGTTATGAGTTTCATCTTTTTTTAAATATATTTGTAGCCGCTACGGTACCCCAGATGAGCTGAAGCAGCTGATTGACGTGGCTCATTCAATGGGCATCGTGGTGCTGCTGGACGTGGTGCACAGCCACGCCTCCAAGAACGCGGAGGACGGCCTGAACCGCTTCGACGGCTCCGACTCCTGTTTCTTTCACTCTCCGCCCAGAGGGCGCCACCTGCTCTGGGACAGCCGCCTCTTCAACTACTCCAGGTACCGCCTCGCCTGACCGTGGTGCACCTCGTCTTCATGTTTATGTCATTACACACCGCTCTTCGGCAGCACTGCATGTACCGCATCCTAACCAGATGCCCGAACCACTTCATAGAACATAACAATACCCAAAGGTGAGCAGTTTGTCATGAAATTTGATTTGAGGCCCATTTTATTTACAAAGAGAATAATCTGTCCCATTTTTTGCAAATTTTGATGCCTCTCTTTGGGAAAACACATTTGTTCACATCCACTCAAAGCAATGAATCTTTTAACGAGTAATGAAGTTCACTAAAAACAAAATACCACATTGTCTGTCTGTCTGTCCTGCACACGTGCAAGGAAAGGGTTGTATTACATCTTGAGTGCTATCAGCCCAGTGAAAACATAAACGAGGCAATCCTCTGTGTTCTCAACCCCATTATTTTCAAAAGGTCTCGATCAAAGTTCAACCTAGTTGGGGGTAGTTGAGCTTTGACCACTGTGCACCGTGATGAATGCTTATGTAGTAATCAGGGACGAAGCCTTCATCCAGGCACGGGGGAAAAAGTGGAGGTAAGTTTGACAGCCTGTGTGAATTCCCTAAACTTGATGATAAACTTTGTTGGAGGTCTGTAGCGACCCCGCAGGACCACCATCAGACAGGGCAGCACGGTCCTGCTTTAAGTCCCAGACGGGCGGATGCAGGACACTTTAGCTCACCGGTAGCAACAAATCTGCCTGTAAATGACAAAACTACGGAGCCCCTCTGGTGACATTTGAAAAAAATAAAATAATGCGTGGCCACGCATTGTGTATCATATAATGTTATTACTACACTCGCCATGACAATACTCTTGCTCTTTAATATAAATAGACTATAATTACCGTTATTAATGATGAATATCCATCCCACCAAAGAAGTTGCATCCACGAAGTCCAGACAGTAGGTTATAATGCCATCCACGAGTAAAATAATGCGTGGGCACGAGATACATAATGCGTGGCCACGCATTAATAACTCATGGCCACGAGATATTAATTCGTGGCCACGAGTTATTAATGCGTGGCCACGCATTATTTAATTTTTTTCAAATGTCACCAGAGGGGCTCCGTACAAAACTGAACTTTTAAAAGCCCCATTTATTTATTTATTTATTTATTTATTTTTTTTTTTTTGTACTCTGCAACTCAGCCACTCAGAGTTTTACACCCAACAGAGAGGGCAGTGAATGCTGCTGTCTGTAAACAAATATGTAAAAGTGTGCTGCCCATGTTGCCTCGCTGGCTTTTACACGCTGGACTAAGCAAGGCAGGAGAAACCCGCAAACTGTGTCGTTGTATACACGAAAACCAGCAACCGCGTGTCGCCTCTATGTGGTGTGCATGAAACGTGATGTGAAGCGTCACATTGCTTGAATACGTGCGTGCCGGTATATCAAAACAACGGAGGAGGAAGCAGAGGAGGCGATGCTGTCAGCTTTCTACCACACTTAAGTCACTTTGTGCAAATTGAATCAGTGTTTTCTTACCATGTTAATGTCATACTGAATAACTGTGACCGATTTCTTCGGCCTGACGTCGTGCGACATGACAGGGTGTGGTTCCAGCCGAGTTCATTCAACTCTTTCTTCAGTCATTTTAAAATCTGCCCATCTGCCTAAGATGCTTTGTGTATTTCCCCAATTCAGCATTTTTGAATTATTAGCGAGTGAATGACAATCATGGTGCAGGCTAAAAGTTTCCTCCGTTTTCTGTGACGCTGACGCACACCGACCACAACGTTCTCACACTGGATCTGCCTTACATACACAAGCGGTCTCTCCTTTCTTCTTTTCTTTTCGACGCCTTTTTGTCTACCCATACTGGAAAAAGAGAGGATCAGATTTGATGTCTTTGTGGACTCTCACATCCAGGCGCCTGCACTGGGAAATGCTCCGCAAAGAAAGCCAGCATGTAAGGTCCCCATGAAACCTGCACTTTGGAATGTAAAAACTAAAATGTGCTTTCGGTTAGTCGTGGGATGTCAGCAGGGCTGATGAATTTGCTTTACAAGTATAAATTGCATCACTTAATGAACTCTGCTGCACACGGTGGTGCTGGATTGACTCGGAGGTCTCACGAGGTTCCTTTTTTGAATACACAAAGCTTACATTGCATAAAAAAAAGCAGTTTCCTTTCTTGGATTTAAAACTAAAATTGGCCCTATATTTGTAGCAGCATGGTGGCTAAGTGGTTAGCACTGTTACCTCACAGCAAGAAGGTTCCTGGTTCGATGGTTGATGATGATGATTGATTTGTGTGGGCATAGAGTATTTTCTACATACCTTGTGACTACCTCCTGTCTTTATCGACTGCTTTGGCTTCGGACCCACCACCACCCCTCGATAGCAAGCTGTGACCCTAATCGAGGAAGATTTTAACTTCTCCAAGATGTGAAATGAAACGTTTGTGCAGTTTAAACCTCCAGAATTAACATTGAATTCATGAACAAACATAGAATAAAGTGCTACAACTGAGAAGTACTTCCAAAAATATTTTTTTTTTACCTGAAGAAAAGACCTGTGACCCGCTGGAAATGGGTCTTTGACCCAATTTTGGGTCCCGACGCACCAGTTAAGTATCACTAGCCTCAAGCATGGAGATGTCCTTTTTCTTTTCTTTTTTGTCTTATCTAATGTGGAAGTTTAAATAGTATCACAGTAAAGTGCCAGCTGAAACAGAAAATCAAATAAAAGTGAATTAGTAGTTTATTTATTTATTTATTTATACTGTGTGTGCGGCTGTTCTTTAGATGTACATTGATTTATTAATTTCAGTTAGAAGTTTTGCTTGTTGCTCCAAAGAAATTCCAAGTTCATGCTCTTTAAATCTCTCCACTCAACTACAGAGATTTAAAGAGCCTGAACTTGGCCATTAAATCAAGTTGTATAACTTACTAATACACGTTGGCGTTGTTAACAATAGCACCAAACGTAAGCGGCGCCGCAGGCCTCTTTGACCCTTTTCTTACGCCTTCAACTCCTATAAGATTAATGTAATTAAGTCCATTAAAAAGAAAAAAGATTCTGCTAGCCCACTATGAAACGGCTCAAAGAAAATGTCTCGCTTCATGCTTTTTTTTTTTTTTTTTTCCTTTTTTTTTTTTCCTTTTTCCTGTGAGGGTTAACAGCGGAATTTTAGTGCTACGTATGACATTCGGCTCATGAAGAATATTTAAATATATGCGCCGGTTGCATCAGACGTGTATAAATGAGCACTTGTATTTTCAGTGTAGGGTTTCAGGATGTAAAATGAAGATGAGCAGTATTTCAACAGGCTGATAAATGAGGCTGCCGGGAGCTGACGTACCACTTTTTATGTTCTCTCAGACTCTCTCAGACTGTCTGATGCAGAGTGATGCGTTGAAGGTCAAAAGTAAGGCATGATCGCAAGGCACGACTGTGCCTCTCAACAAATCACCACAAAAGTTCGGTGAACTGTTAACCAGACAACCCTGACAAGTAAATAACGTATCAAAGAGATTTTTAAACTTCATCAATAATATACTTGCTGTTTATGACTCTGCTGGCCAAAGTGTCAGAATATGAAGAATTTAATGAATAGGCAACAATTTTTAATTATTTTTTTTTTGTCTCTTCTAATTTTCACCAAAACCTCTGACTTTGTTGTTATAGTCTCTGGTAATTAGATGTCTCGCCTGCTTCTGTATCGGGAAAATGACCCCAGCTCACATTAGAGAGGAGCCGGCAATGCTGAGTCTATCAAATGCCTTTTTGAACTTGCTTTTAATAAGTGCGTGTCAGTGTGCAGCAGTTTCCAATACATTATATAATGCTTAGTGTCAGGCATGCGGGCTATAATAAGAGAACAAGGTTCTTCTTTCATTAGTTATTGAACCGTCCTCGTATCAGAAGCACTCATTAGACACGGTGCAGACATATGCCGTGACTGGGAGGCATATGAGGAGTCATTTGTAAATGCCCAAAAGAGCTCTGCAATTTTAGAGCCAGTTCATTTGTCTTCTTTGCCTCACACATGATGTTTGGACATGTCGTTTGTGTCGGGCTTTCTCTTACACAGTTTGGAAGGAAATGAACCTCAGAGGCAAACTGTGCACCAGTCTGTCTTTAATCAGCCATAACAGTCTGACCGTGATGTTCTTATTAGTTTGACAGAGGCTCACTGAGACAAGCTATTGAAGCAAATATGTATTTTCCTTCTCGATGCCTCATCTGCCCGGCTTTCACTACTGCATCTTTATCGAAGAGCATCTTTTTTGTTGTTGTTGTCGTCGTCGTTGTTGTTGTTGTTGTGCTGCTTATGTTCCACTTCAGCTTTTCCACATAAAACATTCAACCCGGTCCTGAGAGGATGCTGTTTAGATAGATGCCTGCCATCCAATTTGTTAACTTGCATTGCCTCTAAGTCAAATGCATCTGTATTCAATGTTGGGAACGTCTGGCTTCGCAAGCATTGGATTCGGGCTGTAGAAATGCTAGAATGAGTTCTGCAGTTCCTGAATACAAACTTGAACGAAGGATTGAGCTGCATTAAAACTGTGTAAGGACAAGTAAAAACGCCTGCCTGAACTAATACTACTAGTGATGCATGTCAAGAGATTTTTGGAGCAACTTTTTAAGGAAATAAGCTTTTAATTCTCCAACTGAATTGATTTAAAACAATAGGTGTTTTTCTAGAAAAAGAAGTATGATTTAAATGGACATTTTAATGCCATTTGTACCTTGATTTTGAACATGCTCTCCTGCTAATGGTGGTTGGATTATTATAACATACAGGAGTTGCAGAATATGGAAATGCCTTGCTTTTAAAATGGTTGTAATTTCTAAATGGAATCTCTTTTGTGAAAGCACTTGAAGTGTACACCTCGATTACACCTTTTAGTTTTTTAAATTTTAAATCCATTGTGGTGGTGTATAGAGGCAAACATCTTTGCTTAACCCCAACCAGTCAGCAGGTGGCCACCCTTCAAGAGTTTGGTTCTGGTTTCTTTCTCTCTAGAACTTTCTCTCTGTCAAAGGTGTTTTTTCTTTCCACAGTCACCTTGTGCTTGCTTGAGGCTCTATTGGTTTCCTCAGGCATTTATTTTGTTTTATATTTTTTAATTGGCTTTTTATTATTTGGACTAATTTGTATTGTGCTCAAGAGCCTTGAGATGACATCTGGAACTCTATAAATAAAGCTGAATTTAAACTGAGCAGCTCGTGAGATCCTTTTAAAACCACCAACACACACCTGAGATTAACCATAGAAGAACAGTTAGGTCTGCACTGAAAGGGCATCAACACTCATTTTTGTAACTGTCTTTTATGCTTATGCATTTGGAGAAGTTTTCCTTTGAGCTAAAATTACAGAGGACAGTATCATAACAAATCCCGCAGCATGAGATTTGATATAAATGTGCAGTTATTCACCACCTGAAGCGATGTGTTAACTTTTGCATTAACGAAAAGAGAATTTATCCACCCATTTGTTGGGAATGACGGAGGATTTAATCAAAACATGACTGCCGAGCCGCGCTCTTTAATTTTACATGGATGACCATAATTTCTATTTTAAGTATTTTCTGAACATAGAAAATGATGAGGCCAAAGTATATGAGCACAAAGGATGAAGGAGGGGAGGCACAACACTAGACCTGTCATTGCTCCACTTCTTTTGCATAAGCTTTTGTAGCAAAGTTTCAGTTTCTTTTTTCGCATGCGGTGTCCCCGGACCTTAAGATGTTAATTGGAAGAGTGCAGAAAATATTTAAGTTTTTTATTTGATCTCTTTTCCACCCTAAATCAGACTTTTTATTAATGAGAGATGCCCACCATAGCTGGGGTAATCTGCATTGTAACCCTCCCCAGAAGGGTAAGCTGCTTCATTTGCTACGTTGCCATGTTGAAGCTACAAAAAGAAATTAAACTCAAAAAAAGCTCAGCACCACACGCCGCAGTGCTGCAGAAAAGAACCCGCACTGTCGTCTGGTGTTTTATTTGTTTATTTACTTTTTTTGTGGCGTATTTACAGAGTGACAACACTGAACAAGAATAAACACTGTGACGTACAGTAGGCTAGTTGGGTAGGTTTCGTGCGTAGTTTTGATGGAGGAGCATAAATCAAGTAGCTTGTCAATCGTTCAAATTATTCTGTCTTTTGATGGGGAGATGGGTCTGGTTTCTCTAGAATTGGTTTCAATTAATCTCTGGGGGGGGGGTACTTACAGTTCTAGAAGAAACTGCTTTCGGATGCCATCTGATAGGCGTGTAGCCAATCATAGAAACGAAGCGTATAACGATGAGCAGAGAGACGACCAGACATGTGTGAACAGAGGACGTCCAAAACGGCGTGATGTGGATGATCGACAGTTTTGTGGTAAAAACTTGTTGATCCAATGAGTTTTATAAGTAATTCTGCAGCCATCTTGGTTGTTTTAAATAGTACCTCTTGAACAGACTTAACATAAAGAAACTTGCATAAATCCCGCCCCGTTGTGTCGGTGAATGTGAGAGGTACCAGACACTCAGTACGTTTACATGCAGCAGTTCAATCGGGTTACTGATCGTATAAGACATCGTTCGGACTTTTAAACTGCATGTAAACACCTGAACCCGATCTAGTTCGGACCTATGTCGGACTTTTGGAATCGGGTTGGAGCACCTAGATAACCCATTTGCAATCGGGTTGTTAACGCCATGTATACGGGGACATCGGATATTGCAGTCTGCGCATGCTGGAGAATTTACTCTGGGAGGGGGGTCACTTTGGCCAGTTATCTAATCTCTGAACATGTTAGTCAGACAAGTGATCCGATCTTCTGCATGCCGTTATCTGATACGATCAGAAATCCCATCTCTTTGCTGCATGTAAACGTACTGACTGGCCTAAATATCAGCGGTGCTGCTGCACCGAGGCCCAGGCACGCTGCACCGAGGCCCAGGCACCCATGAAGGAGGGAGAAGAAAAAAAGTCTTTGTGAGTGGAAGAGTTCAGCCACCTTAATAGGCTAACAGTCTGTCAAGTCCATGGTGACGTGACGTCAGTTTTCAGCAAGAAAAATAAATCAAAAAAAGTAAACAAAAAATGGATGACAAAAATAGCGTAGCATCATGTTTAGCAAGCCCAAACAAAGAAGCGTCTCTTACCTTGCACTACTATCATGTTCGAAATGAAGACTTTTGAATTGAATAATTAAAGTAAATGAGCCGTATCAGTTCTTGAAAAATGTGTATTTTGTTTGTGCATCAATACCAGTTGTTTTTTAACTCTGGGAGATATTAGGGAGATATTTGTAATATTCAGTGCACACTGAAATTTTTGAAGGGGGTTAAAAAAGAAAAAAAAAACCCAGTCACCTTGACGTGGCGGCCGGGGTGAACGGAGCCTCCGGTTCAGGATGTAGGGGGCTGGCAGCCACAGAAGCTGAGCCTTTTGGTTCAAGGTTTTGAGTGGCGAGTTCTGAGGAGCTTGACGCGTGCTCTCTCTATAATCCCCCATCTCTCTCAGGATCATTTGCATCCATTTTTCATCAATCTTTGTGTGAATTCTTTAGATATGAAAAATAGGCCCTGGGCCAGGCTTTTAAAAATGCGCTTTAACTCTTCTCTGTGTTCTCAAACTCTGAGATCAGCCTTGTGTTCGAGGACCCGCTCAGAATATTACTCTTTGACAAGATTACTTTTTAAAATAGTCTTTTTTTTCTTTTTTCCCCCCCTCAGTTTAAATATTTGTTGATGGTGTTCGCCAATGTCAATATATCAATGTTTCTATCGATGTGTTTTTTTATGTGAACATGCTGCTTATAAATTATTCAGTGCCAATAACGACATTTGCTAAATTCATTAACATGACTAAAGCTGAAAGTATATTTTTACAGATTGAGAGATTCAAATAACTAATTTGGGTTTCTTTGACGTTATAGCCCTAAAACTACTGATCAATATAAGCATCTAAACCCAGCAACAACCTCTGACCCAGTAAAGCTAGCTAGATTAAGCACACGTTGGGTTTTTTTTCACCCTTAAAATGCGTTTTCAACTCTGCCTCGAACTGTGCCTGCAAATGTCTTTTATAGTGACAGAACAACACAAAACGAGGGCATATGATGAGGTAAACGCCCTGCTATTTATTTCTCATATGATTTTATTTTTCATCTTCTTTTTATATTTTTTAATTCTATTTTTACTGTAGTAGACACACAGAAAAGAATCCACCAGAAGAAATGACATGTGCGTCTCCTCAAAAATCTTCTCAGAAATATACCTTGACCAACTTTGGACAGTAGTTGTGCCAGGTTATTATTTTATCAATCAATAAACTCGCACTTGACAACTCGAGGCATTCCAGTTTCAGTCACTTCGGTATTTGGCATCCATGAGTTATTTCCCCTGTCCCATCAAGTCACACCGCAAAGGGAGAAGCAGTTTCCCCTCCGGTGAGCTTCAGCTAATGAGCTCAGCTTAGCTGTCTGCGTGGATGGTGTCTTGTTGGAGCCGCCTGTAGTGCTTTCAATAGGTGCTAGAAGGACACAGCGGGTAGCGCCTTAAAACTCTCAGAAATAAAGATTCCATGGTAAGGCCTTACCTTTACCCTTACCACTGAAAAAGATCAGATATGATCAGTTGAAGTTGTGAAACTTCGCCAAATTGGTCTCTTCCTGTGATACTAAAACATGAGCTCTTGGAAATTACCACTTCGGGTATTCTTCACTAATAATTCACACAAAGGCCGCATATTACTTATCTCCAGCTTTTTTTCAACTTTTTAATTCTTTCAGTAAAGCCTTCAAGGCTGGTCCCTTCTTTGAGGCTCCCAAACAAGAATGCTGATGTTGTCAGCCAAGTTTGTTTTGGTTTTTTGGAGACGTGTGTAAATTGCATGCCTTCTCTGTCGCAATGGTTGTACCATCTAAATGAATGCAGTAATTATTCATTAGAACAGGCACTTTCTTGATATCCTGCCGCCACTAAAATATAGACCGTTGGAGAAAACTCCAAAGAAGAACAATAGGTTTGACAGGCCGCCATTGATTCCTGAACGATAGAAAGTACAAAGTGATTTAATTACAGGTTGCTAAGCATACAAACAGTCTCAGGCTGACAACATGGGTCCCCGCAGAAGATCCATTTCAGAATGCCAAGGAGGAGCAGGTAGGTAGATGCCACGCGGGCGATGCAAAGAATGCAGGACTAAAAGCAGATCTAGAAGCACAAAGAACAGCAATGCAGGGACAGAAACCTAGACCTTCAGATAAGTCGACCCACAGAGGCAGCCCGTGCTCCCAGATCGCTGTAGGAGCTGATAACAATGTAAAGATCCATTTAATTAATTTTTTTTTGTTTAGCAAAGCGCATTAGTAGCTGATTTGAACTGTTTTCCACGACTGTTTGATTAAATATGAGAGAGAATTTTACCTCTCGTCAGAAATGTACACCATAAAATGCCAGCAAGTCATACCCCGTCAATTCTTGACTCGGTCTGTGAATATTTAATGTATACAAAAGACTGACTGAAATGGGAACTTATTGTAAATGGAGGCTGCTGTCAGCGTGCCTGTCCTGGGTTGGCTGCATGGATTGCAGAAAAGTTTGAATTGAATTAAATGAGGTATTTCATTTGTCCTATTTGGTCCTACAAATGCACGCCATCCATCAGGCTGTCGGGCGCTGTTGTTTGAGCATCGCACGTTTTTGTGGAATGACCTGTCAGCTTTGTGAATTTATTTGCAGCTTACCTGTAATGTCGTGAAAACTGAGACTTAAATCTTTTTCTCTGCGATCATGACAGGTCGCCACGACCCCTTACACAAAATTGACTTCTAAAAAAAAAAAACATGCTTTTTAAAATATTTTTTTTTATTTATGTGTTGACATGAGACCTGGTTCTGCTTACCTGAAACAGGAAGTAAATGCCATGTTATGGGCCACATTTATGGTCAGCATGAGAGGGAAATGAGCTTTGATAAAGAACGATGTGACGGTAGGCGTCTGTTTTTAGGATTAACTTGCGGTGGCATTTTGCAGCAATGTGCTCGCAGGTAATACAGCAACGCACATGATGGATTATCTTATTTTACTCTACAAGCACCAGTATTAGAGCTTTACAGTATTAATGCCTCCTAACCAGGTTTCGCTGTCATTGCTGAGCTTTAATCTGAGGACACTGTAACACGTAATTTGCTTTTATATTAACACAGCAAACGGTGTGATAACTTCATGGAGCTGCTTAGATAAGCGGTGTATTGCATCTGCTGCAGAGATCTACCTCTCTCACTGTAATTGGACTTGATGATGAATGGCATTTTGGGCCCTAATGTGGCAGTATGGTTTCATCTTGGGCCTGTGGCTCTCTCTGGCTATTATCTCCATCCCATGAGGATACATTGTGTCTGAGCCTTTGTTGGCTCTGTGCAGTGGAGTGGAGGACCTAATCTATTTATCACAGGGTCTGCGTGACCACCCAGCAAGGCTGCTATATCGGATCATACCAGACTCCCTTGTGCTCTTCCTCTAGGGGAGACGAAAGTGCAGATGTAGCACGCAGCTTCACACCTGTCAAACAGTGCTGGCGTTGGTCATCCCCAAGGAACGGGGCACATTTAAATGCATTTTGTGTCATGGTTCTTCGGTTTCAGAGAATCTGGGATTTTGTCTTTTTACCATAGTGGATGTAATCCTCGGAACTGAATTCTCATCGGATAAATCAGATGCATTTAAAGAAGTATTGAGACCAAGATTTGTTTAGTGTTTGGGGGAGATTTTGCAGTTTGAAGCCTAAATCCAGGTTTTCTCACTGCTTCACCAACTTTTTAGACATGGGCAGATTGCATCACTCAAGTAAAAAAAAATGTTATCTGCCTCTCCACAGCCCAAGTTATAGTGTAGATGTAGAAAGCTGATAGGAAGTCGGACAGAGGTGTCATTTGTAACAGTTCGAGTACTGCATTGTATTAGTTCAGCTGCAGTGTTTCACATTAAAATTATTGGATTTTTTTTCTTTATATTGCTTACTCCATTTGTCTAAATGTGGATACGTCCGCTAACATCGCCATAATACATCTGTTTGATCAATAACTACTTACATGGGTTTGTGCAGTAAGTTTGCACAGTGCATTGTGAATAATTATAGTTCAGTTATTAAACTAATTGGTTTGCAGCTTTGAAAAGGTATTTAAATAAATATTGTAAGTTGTCTCAAATGCCATGCAAAGAGAAGTACCACCTCTTTTAATCCCATCTTTTATGTGACAGCCCCTAATAAGAATCCTTAATGGATGATCTGTCTGTTACCATTACATCCATCTTGGGCAGGTGTATGAGCTTCAGAACGGCTAAATCAAGGTCCTTAGTGCTCAGGAGAGGGAAAATAGTGGACAGATTCTGATTGTCTCCAGCTGGAGACACAATTCCATCCATCACAGAGCAGTAAGTCCAAAGCCTAAGTTTTTTTTTTTTTTTTTCCACTGCAGCCTGAAAGAGTTCACCACAAGTCTGAATTATAACAAAGAGCTTCAGACCATTCTGAGCAAGGTGAACAAAACTGGTCTTCCGGGAAGATTTTAATGCCCAGATCTATCGGCGCTCCATTCTCACTTGAATCCCGTGGCCTTTATTGGTACACGCAGTGTACAGAAGGAAGTAAATAGTGAATAGATGCAGTCTTGGAGGGAAAAATAAGTCACCATTTGCAAAGATGGCTTGTCCTTGAATCAAGGCTGAAAAAGAGGCCACTTGTACGGTTCACAGCAACAGGGCGTGAGGGCGTTGGTAACTTTGTGGCAGCCAGGATCAACACTGTTAAAGTCAAAAGACCGGCAACATCGTGTTCAGGAGGAAGTGCAGGCAGACAAAGAGGAAATATAAGCCAGCAGGCTGGTAGGAATGAGATGACAAAGATTTTGACCAAAAGGGAAGATGTGATGCAACGAAATATCATGTGGTCTAATGTCTGGAAACAAAACTTCCATCACCTCAGGTGTCTTGGTCCAAGCTGTTATGAGTCCTTACCTATTTCTGCTAACAGGGCGAACTGTCACCCTCCGGTCCACTCTGTCCAAGGAAGGGGACCTTGAGCATATCCTGAACAGCTGCTTAAAAGCCCTCGGAGATGGGCACCATTACTGGAACCACAACCAGGTGCAGTCAGCAGCTGCTGACTGCATAATTACTACCTCCGACACCAACAAATGCAAACAGCAGCAGAGGACTACAATGTTCTTCAAAGCTGGAGGGAAGCTGTGAGGGCAACCCAGAGAAATACCCAGCCTCCTCACAGCTGCAACTGACTGGAAATTGGAAGTAGAACAGCTGAAGTTTCCTGCCAGTGTAACATAAACACAACTTCCGCCAGACGTCGTCATCATCATTGTGCCGCAATCCACTAGACAACTGGTCATCCTGGAGCTCACATCACCATGGGAAGAACGGATAGTTGAGGCCAATGAGGGAGAGTGTGCCAAGTACAAAGGAGCTTGTGGAGGAATGCAGTAAATGAGGCTGGCAGACTCATTACGAGCCTTTGAAGGTGGGATGCAGAGGGTTTGCAGGGCAAATGACCCCTGCAGAGGGCCTTCAGGGCTGGACATTATTGTGGAGTAAGAGAGGAAAGCCATCTGAGCTGCATCCGAAGCTACGGAAAAAGCCACTAGATGGCTTTGGATCAAGAAGGCACATCCGTGGCCAAATGCTGTTGGGACACAAGCTGGAGTCAGATCAACACTGGTTGCATTTCCGGTGCCAGACTGTCTGATTCGTCAAAAGACCCCAAACACCCAATGACTTTTCACTGTGCTATTTGTCGGAGAGTGAAACTTCACGTGGGTAATGCTAAGTACCTCAGCTGACTCATTGGCTTGTAGATCCAACTTTAGCAGCTATAACTTGAAGCAGCTTTTTTTTTTTGTAAGACTTTTAGTTGTTCACATCATTCTGGAGGAATTGTGGCCTTTCTTAACAATATTCCATCAATTGAGTTTTGGGATATTCACGTATGCGTAGCTCTCTTAATGTCTCGCCTCAGGATTTAAATTGAGTTCTGGACCTCAACCAGGTTATTCCAAAACCTTTGTTTTTTTTGCTTCACTTATTTACTTGTGTATTTATTCCAGTCACTCTGGTATAGTTTTGCTGCTGTCTTTAGGATTATTGCCCTGTTTGATCTAATTTTAAGATTGTTGCTGTTTGAGAGATGACTTTACTTTTACCACTTGAAATAGTCTGGTGTTCTGGAGGAAAAAATAATGGAAACTACCAGGTTTTGTGGCTGCATAAGAACCCACAATCATCACCCTTCCACCCCCGTGCTTGACAGTAGATATGACCGGTTTCTGCTGAAATACTGTTTGTTTTTCATCAAACATGATTCTGGTTCACTCATGAATCTCAGAACTTTCTGAAGACTTTATATGAGGCCGACATATTTTTAAATATTGAAAGAGGGTAGGGAAGAGACAGAGCCTGCATCTTTCAGACCAATTGGATTGCTGAACTCTGTTTAATCTGTTTTCTGAGACATTTATGACAATTTTCATGTCAAACATATTGCTTCTATTATTCATGCTTTATCCCTAACAATAGATTTTCTTTTTTCAATGTCAGAAGGCTAATGAATATACTGTACCATAACTATGACGAGGATCAAAAGTTTGCTGCCCTCTGTTTAGATACAGAGAACATTCAATCAGTTGGTGGAAGGTGTTAGAGGAATTTGGATTTGGATTTGGCCCCCAGTTTGATTTATCCTTTGATTCATGGGATTACTATGCCACTATGCCATTCCATCCATTAAAGAAAAGTCAGCCCCACCAGGGAGCCTCCAGTGTTGTCCCCCTCTGCTCTTTGCAATACTTGCTTCTAGTATTAGACAACATCCTTCTCTCTCACCAATACGGCTCAGTGATGTAGACCATGTCTCCCTGTATGCAGACAATGTTGTAGTCTTTCTCTATTAACAATGTTGTAGTCATTCTCTCATGTCAATATTCATCCATTTTCTATACCCGTTTTATCCTTTGCAGGGTCACGGGAGCAACCTATACTAGCTCATTACAGGCGAGAGGCAGGGGTGTACCCTGGACAGGTCGGCAGTCTATCGCATATATAGACACACAACCTCACACACTCGCGCACCCACACCTACGGGCAATTTAGGATCACCAATTAACCTACTATGCATGTTCTTGGACTGTGGGAGGAAGCCGGAGTACCTGGACCCACGCAAACACATGGAGAACATGCAAACCACACAGACTCCCGCCAGGCCTGGGAGACGAACTAGGAACCTTCTTGCTGTGAGGCAACAGTGCTAACCACTAAGCCCTCAACCTCAACAGTCTACCCCCATTCTGCTGGACCTCAGAAAGTCATTTGATGATATTTCCAGGTATACAATCAATTGACAAAAAAAATGAATTTATGTGTCTTGGTGAACCTCAATGCTTAAAGGAGCTTGAGGCAGGATTTATGAAAAAAATTCGTATACGTTTTAAGTTTTCTAGTAATAATGTCAGATGAAGCGTTCCAAACCAAAAAGAATGAGCCCTCTAGTGTATCTCTCCTTTGCCTTGAACAGGCTGTGTGCTGCAAAATGTGCTGCAATTGTGGAGCCGGATTTCCTGCGCTGTCCTGCCGATGTGACGTCACATGATGCTGCATGCACGTTCTCCCGTGCCGGCTTCACTGTTGGCTGCAGTACCCCCGACGGCCGTCGTGGCGCTAGAGAGTCTCATTTCTTAAAAGGAGCCTCATGCTCCTTTTAATCTTTCGGTCCATTCAAAATTTTCAAAATTACAGAAAAACTAAGTGTCATGGGGTAGTTCTACCGAAAGATCTTAGGTTGAGTGTTAAAAACGTTGGGATAGGTTGATAAATGGTGCACCCTTCCCTCTTTCTATCATGAGTTGCGTAAATGCTATTAAAATTATATCATTGATGAGATTTCTCTATCTATTTCCAAATCTCTTAAAGTATTTTCTTAAGGTAATTTTTCAAATCACTAGAGTCAGTAGTCATGCCTTTTTATCTGGGGTTTCAAAGCCCATAGGATATCAAAAACGCACTTATATAAACCAAAAGAGATGGGAGGTTTAGAGTTACCTTGCTTCCAACATTATTACTGGGCTGCAAATCTAAGGGCTTTTGTTTACTGGCAGTAAGGTTGCAACCTGGAAGTTTCAGTGGGTACTCCTGCTTGGGTCGCAATTGAAAAGAAAGGCATCATAAATAGTATGCTTCTAGCATGCCTTTTCTCAACATCCAGCCTGCCTGTATAGGCACAAAGGTGAACAACCAGATAATTTCAAACCGCCTCAAAATCTGGTTACAAATTAAGAAGTACTGTAACTTGCCAGGTACCTCCATTCACACTCCAGTTCATTGCAAGCATGCATTGCTACCTCCATCCCCTTCAGATGCAGCTTTTGACAGCTGGAGGTTAAAAGGCATACTCACTTTAAAAGATCTGTAAATTAATACAAAAATTGCCTCCTTTGCCCAGCTAAAAGACAAGTTCTCCCTCCCACCAATACACTTCTTTAGATATTCACCAATCAGAAAATATGTCCGCCAATGTTTGCCAAATTCTGAAACCCCCCCTGGGGGGGAAACATGGTTTATTCAGTCTTACTGGGACTGTCTGACTCAGAAGGTTTGGTTTCAAACTTTGTCAAAATATTTTCTGAGCATGTTAACTTTAGTACACAATCTTTGAGGGCAGCCTGGGAGAAAGATTTGGACCTGCATATTGATAAAGATAATGTTTGGGGGAGAGCCTCAGCAGAATTTGCTGCTGTTCCATCAGTGCTAGGCACCAATTAATTCAATTTAAGGTGATGCACAGGCTACAGTACTCCAAAGTTAAATTAAACAGAATTTATCCTACAATTCCCCACTTATGTGATCTGTGCAGATCTGCTGAGGTCTTTTTCGCCCACGTTTTTTGGAACTGCTCAAAACTACATAACTTCTGGTGTGAAATGTTCAAGTGGTTTGCTGAAATGTATGATTGTGTGTTTAGTCCTGACCCAGAGAAAGCATTTTTTGGATATTCTCTGTCCCTATAAAACCACAGGCTCTTGGTGCAGAGCACTATCATGTACTGTATGCAATGTAAATGCTAAGAGACTGATGTAAAGACTCTTGAAACGAGACACTGTGTGCCTCACTTCAAGGTGTGGCTAATGGAACTAACTAGTTTAATACATGCAGAGAAAATGTGATACAGCAAATTTGACACCGTATTGCAACCATTCTTAGATCATATACCCAACCTGCTGGATGTTCTAACATGCCCACAGTGGGCCACTCGCCTCAACCTTGAAAATTGTTGGACTGTGTAATGCTTTAGTGATGCAGCATTGTATGCCCAGTTCTGTTTTTGTTTTCGTATTTTTTTATTGTTTGCAAATGGTTTTATAACACTTTCCAAATCTAGGTGTAGCAGCAGCAGCTGCTTCTCTAAGGTAGTTGCTTTTGTCTTTCCCTCTTGTCATTGTGTTAATACATGCTTGAATGCTTCAGAGTGTCAAAATATCTGCTTTTGTAGAGGTCTACACATCCGATCTTATCAAGAGCTGATGATGAGTCACCTTGCAGGAACTTGATTTCTTACCTCCAGTAGAAGCAGTGAAGGGATTTTTGGCATCAGCTTCCTTTATTTTCTTTTTGCACTCATTTGTGGGCATAGTAGGGAACAAAGATTGAGGCTGTCCTTTTTGTGGTTGCATTTGCCTAATGAGTGTCCATATAGTGAACACAATGATTGGTTTATTATAATAATATATATATTTTTTTATATTTTTAATTTAATATATATAATATTATAATTATTTAACTAAAATTATTACTATAGTTTGTTGTTGCAGGCACATACACATCATTTAAAGAGGAAAAAATAATTTGCATCTGAGTAAAGATGCAAATTGATATTTAAACTTATACTTTAAAGAATGATAAATATTTGTAGATACTGTAATATTGAGACACATCAGTACAGTTTGTTTTTGGAGCGGACAGTAGCGTGTACGCCGAGACTTCCAGCCTCAGCTGAGGCAGCAGTTCACACTTAATCGCCGTCTTGAATGTGTCATTCGTCTCACATCCTTGGTGCTTTGCTTCTGCCCTCCAGCATGGCATCCGAGTGTACAGCGTTTCATTTGCTGCTCATTACGCACGCTGCATAGAGACAACCAAATATTGAGTTTTCACTAACGTTTCCATGGCAACGCACCGCTGAACGGGGAGAGTTGAGGTGTGCAGTGTACTTTTTGCCTTGAGTGTCTGTTCATAGTCAGATGACTCTCAGTCAGAAATGGGGATTGAGGCCATTCATTTCATCCACCACTTCCAGTCTCCAGCAACGCAGTCTGGCCAACAGGCCCAGTGAGCATTCAAATGGGGTTTTGCACACTGTGGGCTACAAGACAATGACGGGTTAGATTTCATTTTGAAAAAGTTTATTGGTTTCACTCAGTTTTTCTCTTTTTCTCTGCAAATAAAATGTGTCCCTTTGCATGTGAAACAGAGGAGCCCATCTGAGGTTGAAGCCAGAATGAATAAAACAGTTGTTTTTTTGGGGGGTATTTTTCTTGTTTAGTTTTTTTCCTCAACCTCTGGAGAGGGAGCTGAATTCCCATACACAGTGTTTGCTTATTCAAGTGTAGCAGGAAATCCCATCAGTTCAGATATACCGAGATGGTCTGGGCCATGCAGAACTCTCGCCCAGTTGTCATCCCAGTGATCTCCGAGAAATCAGAAGAGCCTCGCCGTGCAACATAAGCCAATGATTTTTCATCATGACAAGTTGATAAGTGAAAGACGCTGTCCCCTCTACAGTGAAGTTAATGAAAACACAGTCTGCTGTCACTGATTTTCCATCATCAAAATAATAGAGCTTCAGTTATCAATATGTGGATGTCCTGTAGCGGTGAAAAATTAATCTCTGGTGCCCAAAGTGCATGATGAGATGTATTAATAATTCACAGCTCTCTTGTTTATCTGACCTTGAATGTTTCATGCGCGTTTTGTGTGTGTGTGTGTTTTGCTAGCTGGGAAGTGATGCGGTTCCTGCTATCAAACCTGCGCTGGTGGATGGAGGAGTACCGGTTTGACGGCTTCAGATTTGACGGCGTTAGCTCTATGCTGTACCATCACCATGGTATCGGTAAGACTGGTTTGTTCCTCTGTAGTTTTTGGCTGCTCTGGGTTTGGGGACAACAATTCTCTTGGTTCTGCAGGTTAAAGGAAACGTATGCGTTTTGTTTTTATATCAAAAGCTAACACTGACTGCGTTTACATGTCAATACCCCTTTTTTAAAACGCGAATATTGGCAATAACCCGGTTTTGCACGGCCATGTAAACACCAATAACCCCTTTGAATAACCCGAATTTGCTCATATTCTGGTTTTTAAAAACCTGAATATGACCCCTGGGTTACTCCTTTTTAAAACCCGAATATTCGGTCATGTAAACGCCTAACGGGATATCCCCATCAAACGGAACAGGAATCTGTTTTCTGCGCATGCTCTGTTCACAAGGAATCCTGGTCTTTTGAGTCCAGGAAGTTCTTATAAACACGGAGAAACGCATGACCACGCCACATTTTTAGAGTGAGCAGGAGACTAATCACTTTATAAATGTAATGAAGGATATGAACATTTTGGCATTTGTAGACGGTAGAAAGTACCGGGATAGTGAGATTTAAAAGAAGGTGAGCGAAAAGTTGCACGAAGCAGCATTTGTTTTGAATTTGGATACAGGAAGAAGAAGCGGAAATGACGGTTAATGCGTCATCACGTTCTCCACACGTCGCTGGTTTGATCCAGATATCCCGAATGATTAATTACCATGTAAACGGAATATTCCGAATGTTTCAGTAACCGGAATATTAGCAATAACCCAAATTTTGACTGCATGTAAACGTAGTGACAGGTTTTGCGGTAACCATCTTTTAGACAATTTTTGGGAGGGGGGGGGGGGGTCAGCCACTTGACTTCTCTTTTGAGGGGTGTGTCTGTCTTAAAATGAATGCTCTTGCAACAGCAAGTGCTGCATGATTTAGTGGTAATATGTCAGAGATGAAAAACTTTATAACTGAAATAAAATCTGAGGAATTAGAAAGTTTTGGGTGAAAAAATGCCTACGTTCACTGTGTGTGCATGTGTGTGTCTACTTCGCAGGTGCAACTTTCTCAGGAGACTACAGTGAATACTTTGGCCTGCATGTGGATGAAGACTCTTTGGTTTATCTGATGCTCGCCAATCACATCCTTCATACTCTTTATCCTGACTGCATCACTATTGCAGAGGTAAGAAAAAACGAAATGCCACATCCATGTATATCACGGTCATAAGATTAGGTAGATGCAACCTTGGATAAAAACAAACAAAAGGGACAAGAACAGCAACAGCTTTCGACAACATAAAACATCACTTGAAGACCTTTTTAGATACACATTTTTCAGTAGTTTTTATTTTCAAAGGTGTCCTCTCAAACTATAAAATGAATAGATACTTGTAGAGATGACCAGAGTTTGGTGTCGTTAGCTCAAAAGCCCAATTCCCCCATTTTTAATACATTTTTTTATTTATTAAATGACCACCAGCAAAAGCTGCTCCTCGGATCCCAACTGCAAGACTATGGCCAGAAGAGCTCAGAAAAACACTGGGGTGCCATACTGTTGACCGCTTTAAAGGTTAAAACGAAATTTTAAAAAGGAATGTTAAAATTTAATCTGGAACTGACTGGAAGCCAGTGAGGAGTTTTTGAAATCAGAGTTTTGTGGTCTCTCTTCCGGGAGTAGGGGAAAAGGCATGCGGGTGCATTTGTGAACAGACTGCAGCCGCTTCAGGGATGTTATGTTCAGACAGGTAACAGGAGAATAACAGCAGTCCAGCCATGAAGAAACAAAAGCATGAATAATCAATTCAGTTTCTCCCTCAAAAACATTTATTAACTTTGCAATATTTCTCAGATGGAATAATGCTGAGTACAGTCAGCTGCTGAACAGGAACAAAAGATACATTACACAATATGATTATCTTATTAAACAAAAACTAAGCTAAAACACTAAATACAAAGGTATTTCTTATATAAAATTAGAGTTTAAGGAGGAGTGCTGCTTATCAATTGCTCTCGTTTAATTGATCATCAACGGTGACTGCTGTAATAATACAAGATGTTTTGGCACTTTGCCGGTCTGACGCATTCAAGTGTGTGACAGCACAATGACAAGGAGGAAAGAAATTATCACGAGAGGTAATTGTTACTGCCTATAAATCTTCATCATCATCATCATCTACATTGATAAACATTATTCACAAGTGGAAAGCACTCAAGCTGGTCGCTTGGAGCGAATGTCCCGGCAAGTTCACCTCAAAGCCAGACGATGCAGTTCTCATTTCAGACTCCACAGGCTTCAGTGAGCATGTTAAAAAGTTACATTTTTAGTAGAGTACAAGTTGAAAAAAGGCTGAACAAAGATCGCAGCGACACGATTACTTAAAGGAATGAGAAAACTTTGGGAACGATGTCTGGTGAACGGATGAGAGCAGCGTGGAGAGGTTTGGCCGTAATGTACAGCACCACATCGGCTGGAAATCAAATACAGTGTGGTAGTGGAGGGATGGTTATTTGTGCTTGTTTTTAAGTCACTGGTTGAGTACTGCTTCAAGTCCAGTGTTATTTGTATATTTGAGTCACCAAATTAAAACTTGTTTTCCATTTTTGTAAATGAAGCCTCAAATCCGAACTGTCTTACTTCCGAACTGAGGCTCTCGCATTGAGGAACTAAGATTAGTTGCAGTTCCTCGACTAGCCGCTAGAGGCTGGCTGCAAAAGCGAGTCAATCTCCAGTGACTTCCATGTTAAAATGTCCAACTTCAGAGTGCAAAAGAACAGACTTGCAGCCTGGTTCCAAAAACCATTTTGGGTCTCCGTTTGATGTCGCAAGAGGAGGTGAATTGTTTTGTACCACGACAGGAGAATTTTTATCAAGCAATAGAGTTATTTCTAATATCATTGATTGGCAGTCGGGTCAGCCAATCGGTAGCCGTTATCACTTCCTCATCCATAATCCTCATGCTAACACTCTTCTTGAAGTAACCACACATTTGTATTAACTCAGCATCGGCTAAACGCAACGGTCACTTTTCATTGTTGCGTCGACACGTTAAACTGTTTATCTTGCTGGAAACTGACGGCAGCTATACAGATATTCCGGCGTGACCTGTAATATTCAGTCTACAGTTCTATCTAATATACTGGCACTGCTTCTCCACCTGGTGTCTGAAAACAGGAAGTTGAAGGGCAGTATTGCATGTAAATGTAAATGTTAATGTACTTTATTTATATAGCCCTTTACAGCCACCTCTAGGTGAGCCCACGTGCTTTACAGAATAAAACATACAGAAATACAACATGCAATCATAAGACTAAATTAAAGCTGCAAGCAGCGATGAACGGGCCCTCGCACTCACGGCCGCCGCCCCCCATAAGCATATCAGAAATGACACCACCCACGGCTTCCTATGTCAAACCATTCAAAAGTTATAGCAGAAAAAAGGGACAACCAATCACAAGAAGGGGCGGGGCTAATTCAGGCCAATGAAGGTCAAGGACTCCATACAGAGTCTGATGACACCACCCACGACTCTCCATGTCAAACCATTCAAAAGTTATAGCAGGAAATAGGGACAACCAATCAAAAGAAGGGGCGGGGCTAATTTTCACCAATTATGGTCAAGGACTCAATACCGAGTCCCATGACACCACCCATGACTCTTTATGTCAAACCATTCAAAAGTTATGGCAGAGAAAAGTTTTCCGGGGGGTGCTGTTGAGCCGTTAGGCCACGCCCATTAATGCAAACCATGAAATATAAAATTTATCACCAGGCCTGGCTTGCATGCAAAATTTGGTGACTTTTGGAGAACTATCAAATATGGACCAATCACATGAAGGGGGGGCGCGCCTTTTGGCGTCTAGCGTCGCCACGATAACACTTTTGAAAGAGAAAAGTAATGCGTGGTGTCGCAGGATGTAGACGCACATTTTGATGTATAACACACCTGGGTGCACGATACGGTTCGGGCTGAATTAACTCTCGAAAGAATGGCATAAATTTCGCCAAAATGACACAATTTATTCAAAATGGCCGACATCCTGTTCGGTTTTGGCCATGGCTCCAAGAGACTTTTCTTTAAGTTGTGACATGATACAGGTGTGTAGCGATTTTCGTGCATGTACGTCAAACCGTATTGTGGGGCTTGAGGCACAAAGTTTTCCGGGGGGCGCTGTTGAGCCATTTTGCCACGCCCATTAATGCAAACCATGAAATTTCAAATTTATCACCAGGCCTGGCTTGCATGCCAAATTTGGTGCCTTTTGGGGAACTATCAAATATGGACCAATCAGATGAAGGGGGGGTGCGCTTGTTGGCGTCTAGCGTCGCCACGGTAACACTTAAGGCCAACTAATTAAGGCCAACGAAGCTTAAGGACTCATTACACAGTCCCATGATACCACCCATGACTTCCTATGTCAAACCATTCGAAAGTTATAGCAGAAAAAAGGGACAACCAATCAGAAGAAGGGGCGGGGCTAATTAAGGCCAACGAAGCCTAAGGACTCATTACAGAGTCCCATGACACCACTCACAACTCTCTATGTCAAACCATTCAAAAGTTATGGCAGAGAAAAGTATTCTAGGGGGCGCTGTTGAGCCGTTAGGCCACGCCCATTAATGCAAACCATGAAATATCCAATTTATCGCCAGGCCTGCCTTGCATGCAAAATTTGGTGACTTTTGGGGAACTATCAAATATGGACCAATCAGATGAAGGGGGGCACGCTTTTTGGCGTCGAGTGTTGCCACGGTAACACTTTTGAATGAGAAAAGTAATGCGCGTCGTCGCAAGATGGAGACGTACATTTTGATGTAAAAAAAAACACACAAATTGCTGACAATAAACTTTGTATTGTGCTGGGATCGAACCCGCGATCTCTCACACGAAAGACGGCGACGTTACCCCTCTGCCACGAATCAGCTTGGCTGTTTTCTGACTGACTGATTAAGGACAGACCAACATAGCGATATAATCTGAGTCCCGAAATGTTTTTTCGTAATTTTTAAGATATTTGTAAGATATAAATATTAGTAAAACCCCACTATTTGTGCTTTTGTGAATAGCATGTTCCAGTCTTTACTTCCTAGACACACACACTGCATGGAAGGGAGCGTTTGATTTATTGTTCACGTAACATTACTTTTATTCTTTCACAACCAAACCACGCACCCTATTTATGTCATTTGCACCGGGCAAGGACAAAAAATAAATGATTCCACCAAAATTCCAGAGATTTTTGCGGTTGGCTGACACATTACCAGCATATTTCAAATATGTCAAACCATTCAAAAGTTATAGTCAGAAAATATGGACAACCAATCAGAAGAAGGGGCGGGGCTAATTAAGGCCAACGAAGCTCAAGGACTCTTTACAGAGTCCCATGACACCACCCACGACTCTCTATGTTAAACCATTCCAAAGTTATAGCAGAAAATCGGGACAACCAATCAGAAGAAGGGGCGGGGCTAATTAAGGCCAACGAAGCTTAAGGACTCATTACAGAGTCCCATGACACCACCCACAACTCTCTATGTCAAACCATTCAAAAGTTATGGTAGAGAAAAGTTTTCTAGGGGGCGCTGTTGAGCCGTTAGGCCACGCCCATTAATGCAAACCATGAAATATCACATTTATCGCCAAGTCTGGCTTGCATGCAAAATTTGGTGACTTTTGGAGAACTATCAAATATGGACCAATCACATGAAGGGGGGGCGCGCCTTTTGGCGTCTAGCGTCACCACGGTAACACTTTTGAAAGAGAAAAGTAATGCGTGGTGTCGCAGGATGTAGACGCACATTTTGATGTATAACACACCTGGGTGCACGTTACGGTTCGGGCTGAATTAACTGCCGAAGGAATGGCATAAATTTCGCCAAAATGACATAATTTATTCAAAATGGCCGACGTCCTGTTCGGTTTCGGCCATGGCTCCAAGAGACTTTTCTTTAAGTTGTGCCATGATACAGGTGTGTAGCGATTTTCGTGCATGTACGTCAAACCGTATTGTGGGGCTTGAGGCACAAAGTTTTCCGGGGGGCGCTGTTGAGCCATTAGGCCACGCCCATTAATGCAAACCATGAAATATCAAATTTATCGCCAGGCCTGGCTTGCATGCCAAATTTGGTGCCTTTTGGGGAACTATCAAATATGGACCAATCAGATGAAGGGGGGGTGCGCTTGTTGGCGTCTAGCGTCGCCACGGTAACACTTTTGAAAGAGAAAAGTAATGCGTGTAGTCGCAGGATGGAGACGCACATTTTGATGTATAACACATCTGGGTTCACGATACGGTTCGGGCTGAATTAACTCTCGAAGGAATGGCATATATTGCTCCAAAATTACTCGATTAATTCAGAATGTTCAAAATGGCCGACTTCCTGTTCGGTTTAGGCCATGGCGCCAAGAGACTTTTCTTTAAGTTGTGACATGATACAGGTGTGTACCGATTTTCCTTCATGTACCTCACACCGTATTATGGGGCTTGAGGCACAAAGTTTTTTCTGTCGAACCAATCAGATGAAGGGTGGGCGCGCTTTTTGGCGTCTAGCGTCGCCACGGTAACGCTTTTGAAAGAGAAAAGTAATGCGTGTTGTCGCAGGATGGAGACGCACATTTTGATGTATAACACACCTGGGTGCACGTTACGGTTCGGGCTGAATTAACTTTCGAAGGAATGGCATAAATTTCGCCAAAATGACACGATTAATTCAAAATGGCCGACTTCCTGTTTGGTTTCGGGCATGACGGCAAGAGACTTTTCTTTAAGTTGTCCCATGATACAGGTGTGTACCGATTTTCGTGCATGTACGTCAAACCGTATTGTGGGGCTTGAGGCACAAAGTTTTCAAGGGGGCGCTGTTGAGCCATTTTGCCACACCCAATAATGCAAACCATTAAATATCAAATTTTTCGCCAGGCCTGACTTGGGTGCAAAATTTGGTGACTTTTTGGGCATGTTAAGGGGGGCAAAAAGGCCATCACTTTGTCAGGAAAATAATAATAATAATAATAATAATAATTAAAGCTGCAAGCAGCGATGAACGGGCCCTCGCACTCACGGCCACCGCCCCCATAAGCATATCAGAAATGACACCACCCACGACTTCCTATGTCAAACCATTAAAAAGTTATAGCAGAAAAAATGGACAACCAATAAGAAGAAGGGGCGGGGCTAATTCAGGCCAATGAAGGTCAAGGACTCCATACAGAATCTGATGACACCACCCACGACTCTCTATGTCAAACCATTAAAAAGTTATAGCAGAAAAAATGGACAACCAATCAGAAGAAGGGGCGGGGCTAATTAAGGCCAACGAAGCTTAAGAACTCATTACAGAATCTGATGGCGCCACCCACGACTCTCTATGTCAAACCATTAAAAGGTTATAGCAGAAAAAAGGGACAACCAATCAGAAGAAGGGGCGGGGCTAATTAAGGCCAACGAAGCTTAAGGACTCATTACAGAGTCCCATGACACCACCCACGACTTCCTATGTCAAACCATTCAAAAGTTATGGCAGATAAAAGTATTCTAGGGGGCGCTGTTGAGCCGTTAGGCCACGCCCATTAATGCAAACCATGAAATATCAAATTTATCGCCAAGTCTGGCTTGCATGCAAAATTTGGTGACTTTTGGAGAACTATCAAATATGGACCAATCACATGAAAGGGGGGCGCGCCTTTTGACGTTTAGCGTCGCCATGGTAACACTTTTGAAAGAGAAAAGTAATGCGTGGTGTCGCAGGATGTAGACGCACATTTTGATGTATAACACACTTGGGTGCACGTTACGGTTCGGGCTGAATTAACTGCCGAAGGAATGGCATAAATTTCGCCAAAATGACACAATTTATTCAAAATGGCCGACATCCTGTTTGGTTTCGGCCATGGCTCCAAGAGACTTTTCTTTAAGTTGTGCCATGATACAGGTGTGTAGCGATTCTCGTGCATGTACGTCAAACCGTATTGTGGGGCTTGAGGCACAAAGTTTTCCGGGGGGCGCTGTTGAGCCATTTTGCCACGCCCATTAATGCAAACCATGAAATATCAAATTTATCTCCAGGCCTTGCTTGCATGCCAAATTTGGTGCCTTTTGGTGAACTATCAAATATGGACCAATCAGATGAAGGGGGGGTGCGCTTGTTGGCGTCTAGCGTCGCCACGGTAACACTTTTCAAAGAGAAAAGTAATGCGTGTAGTCGCAGGATGGACACGCACATTTTGATGTATAACACATCTGGGTGCACGTTACGGTTCGGGCTGAATTAACTGCCGAAGGAATGGCATAAATTGCGCCAAAGTGACACGATTAATTCAAAATGGCCGACTTCCTGTTCGGTTTCGGCCATGTCGCCAAGAGACTTTTCTTTAAGTTGTTTACTGATACAGGTGTGTACCGATTTTCGTGCATGTACGTCAAACCATATCGTGGGGCTTGAGGCACAAAGTTTTCAAGGGGGCGCTGTTGAGCCATTTTACCACGCCCATTAATGCAAACCATTAAATATCAAATTTTTCGCCAGGCCTGACTTGGGTGCAAAATTTGGTGACTTTTTGGGCATGTTAAGGGGGGCAAAAAGGCCATCACTTTGTCAGAAGAAAAATAATAATAATAATAAAAATTCCTGCAAATACAATAGGGCCTTCGCACTGCAAGTGCTCGGGCCCTAATAATAAAAATTCCTGCAAATACAATAGGGCCTTCGCACTGAAGGTGCTCGGGCCCTAATAAATAAATGGAATAAAAGAAAAACAGTAAAAAGTGTCACCACACTACTGAGTATTAAAAGCCATTCTAAATAAATAGGTTGTAAGCCTTGATTTAAAAAGACCCAGGTCAGAGAGAGTGCATAACTTCCTGTGCTAGCTTTTGGTGCAACGAAGAAGAATTCTTATTATAAAAATGTCATGATATCAGATAGTGATTAGAAGTAAATACTCACTAACACCTATACCTTATTTTCAGCAATATCAGTGAGTATTTGTATCACTTGTATCTGCATAAGTACAACTAAAAAAAAAAAAGAAGAATACTACAGTTCCTCCACAAGGCTTTCAGAGACTGATAACATCATCCATCAAATTATTTTCTTCAAGTTATTGCTGCTAAAGATAGTTCTACAAACCAATGAATCAATGTGTGTTCACAATGTGTGATTTTTGGCTTTTTTCATTAAAAAAGAAAGGACATAAAAAGGGTGTCACTGCTTTTATTTGTCTTGTGTTTTGTATTTATTTTACCATTGAGCATTTGAGACATGCAGATGTATTGATGCACACAAAGAAGAAATGTATAATTACATAGTGCGACTTTTCTGCAGGAAGTTTCAGGGATGCCTGCTCTCTGCGTGAAAGTGAAACAGGGAGGACTTGGATTTGATTATCGACTCAATATGGCAATTCCTGACAAGTGGATTCAGGTAAGGTGTACTTATCGAAGGCAGTTGATGTTCATTTAGATACAGTACGTTCATTAGTTTGAATTTAAATTTTCAATATTATGAAGGCCCACACCTCTGTCATGGTACGGTTATGACATTCATAGCTGTTGGTTTGCACTGATTCTGTCTCAAGAACTTCTATGAACTTGAAATACCTGAAGAAGATCAAAATGTGAAATGTATAGTGTAACTCAAACTCTGGACTCTGGTGTGGTAGGTCCATGTTGGGCATGTCACAGCTTGAGCCTTATGAATCCAGGTTTTGAGTAAGCCTTGTACATGTGTGTACAGGGAAGGAAAAAATAAACCGTCCAGAGTCCAGTATTCAAATTCCCCAGAAAATTGAGCCTCTTTTCTTCTCTTTGGTCCATTGGTTCACTAATAAGCAGTTTTCTAAAGGCTACACAGATGTTTAATCCCCAAACTGTCAGTTCTTTTTTTTGACATTGTACAAAAAGAGCAACAGCTATTATTATTTTTATGCAAAATCTTCTGTTTATTTTGCTTGATATCACATTTCCCCAACTGTTAAACTTGTATGCAACCACAAATGGTGGTTCCGCGTTATCCTTCCACCTTTTAAATGTCCGTTGGACAGGTCTTAACCCAATTATAGCATTCAGCATCTTCCCTATTCATGTTGTTTGCTTGATGCAATACTTTAAACCCTCTGAAAGAGACGAACATGTTTTGCTCGACCACAGGATGAGTGTGCCTGCATTAGTTAAATCTCTATTTTTTTGTTATATTGTTTTTTCTTTTGGGCTCCTGTCCTGTGTATATGCAGTAATGTCTTCTTTTTCACAAAAAGGGGAAAATGAAACTATTCACATAGAAACCTATTCATTCACCGCAAAGGATTAAATAAATCTTTCTTTGTGTGTGAGTGTGTGTGTGTGTGTGTGTGTGTGTGTGTGTGTGTGTGTGTGTGTGTGTGTGTGTGTGTGTGTGTGTGTGTGTGTGTGTGTGTGTGTGTGTGTGTGTGTGTGTGTGTGTGTGTTTGGGGGGGGCTTCTGGTGAAGGTGGTCCAACATTTCATCATGTGTGAAAACAGCTTTTTATTATTGTATATTTCTGTTCTGGCTTTATCTGAACCAGAGCTGATTTATTTTTCTTTTTATTCATTAACTGAACCTGCCGAGCACTTGGGAGGGCCATTATTATTCCTGCAGAATAAAACCCATGGGTGAAAGAGGTTTTTTTTTTTTTTTGTGTTTTTTTTTTTAATAAATGAACGCATCTGATTTATAAAACCATACAGGTTATATTTTATTTCATCACTTATTTATTCCGTTGCTTTGATGGAGTCTATTAAATAATCAGGAAGAAAGATGAGATTTAATATTTTTAACATGAGGGCCATCTAGGTTCTGAACCATGCGGAAATTTCTTTTAACAGGGTTGTCTTTGCATGTTTTTTGTTTATTGACTTTGAAACATCCATCTCAATTCAATTTATTTCACTTTACTTGTATAGTCAATTCACAACAAAGTAATCTCGAAACACTTCACAGAGAAATCGCTTAGTTTACAAAGTTCAGCGCATTCTGATTAACTCCATATTGTATTACAGTTAATTCCCATTGAGTCCAAAAATTAAAATTCATGTAATACCAATTCATAAAAAAAAAAAAATAAGTCTAACTACGGAATTCAACACATCTTCACATTTGTGTTATTCCCCCGTCCTGAGTTATTCTTGAAATAGTTTTGTACAATGTCAGTGGCAAAATTATGTTCTGCATGTATTAAGGACTGCTTTTTGACAAGCAGTCAGACAATTGAATAGTTAATCCAAAACATAGAGGGGGGAGGGGGGCAAAAAAGAAAAAAGCTGCAATCCTGTAAGTTTATCCTCTTCTATTCATTGTCACAAGAAATAAATGACCTCATGCAAAAAAGTTTTATTCTTTACTTAAATCAGTTTCCAGGAATACATTTCTGACAGTTGTAATAGAGCATGACATTTATTCACCCCATTTCTTAACTTTTCATCCATCATTCTTTTAAAGTTTTAATTGGATTTCAGAATTTTACCCATATCTTGTATGAAAAAAGTAGTCTTTGCTAATATAAATCTAGGAACATTTTTTATTTTATTGTGTATATAAAAAAAAAAAACGAGGGTGTTAAATGTTAGAGGGGAATGTAGTTTTTGCACCAACAGCAAAAATGCTCTAAATTGCATTAATAGCAAAAATAAACTGTTCTTTTTAGAGATTTTGTAACTTTCAGAGTAGAGGATTAGGCTTATACACAGAAGATAAATAAATAAAATGAAGATTAAAATAAATACATAAAATTTGTATTTTTTACTTTGACAGTTTTCCTCTTTAATCCGTTATCAGGTTAATTATACTGCATTAGCCCAATTCAGTCAGCATACCTACAAGGGAAAATTCTAAAAAGCAAGCAAAACCAAATAAATATAATCTCTATGGATTTGGACTCTATCTATCATATCGTTCTCATCAGTACTCTGATTTGGTCAATACAAGTGAAGATTGGTGGTAAAATGTATTGAAGGTAAAACATTTTTACTCGCTTATTGTCGGAGATTTGGACTAATTCCATGTTTCCTTGAAGGTTATTATCGATCATACAACAGAGCAATACGTGCAGCTGGTGTTTTCACCGTTGTTTAGATAAAAGTCTGCTAATATCTACAGTCAGACACTCAAGGAGGGGGGTGACACTGCTGAGGGAGTGACAGTCTGAAGCTTCCTGCCTGACATGCAACAAAATAAACTGTGTTGTGGCTCAGTGTTGACGACGGTTGGAAATGCTACTAAACTGTGTTTATCTAATGTTGTGAATAAATAAGGCCACATCAGAGTGTTTAATCATTAACTCTGATTGCTACAGGCAGAAGTCACTAAAATATGTAATATTTAACTTTATTAGTATTTTTCAATTTTGTCATCCACTCTGAGAAAGCATTAATTTATGTTTTTAAAAAAAAAAAAAAAAAAAAAAAAAAGGCAAATACAAATGTTTTTTAGTAAGGGTGCATATCAAAGGTGATATGAAAAATATTGTGATGAGATGGAATTTAGGGGCAATGCCTTGTATACTTTTTAAACAGAGTGGACAGTTTGACTCTGTGGAGTCCGATGCCATAACTCAGTCACTTTACCCATCAAGAGCAGCCGGTATCACCCTGTAAGGTAACAATAAGTTGGAAAATAGTTGCTGCTGTGATTTCCTTTTGATACTACCAGACTGTGGCTGGAAAAAGTATTTAATATCCATGTCCTCGTCTTGTGGTGCTGTTTTTCATTGGGTTAGTTGTATGAGTGTCCACGGATTCACCTTGGTGAGGGTTCAGATTTTTCTTGCCACAGCTGTACTTAAAGAAAACTCAGTATCGGATTTGTTGTATCTGTTTTACCTTGAGAGCAATGACCATGGGTGTGCATGTGCTGCCTTCCCCGCTAGCCAGACAGCCTGTCTCTGCATATGTCTGTCTATCTGTAGATTTGATTGATATGGATATTAAACTTCCTGGTTTTCAATGAAGAGAAACCAGTCTTATTACAGATGAATGGGAATGGTTTCAACTATGGAAGCAAAGCCAGTTCTGCTGTTGGTTTATTTTTGTTTTATTTCTCTCGATGTTCTGTCTGTATGCACATCAAGGATGATTTTTTTACTTCCTTCTCCAATGGTTTTTGTAAAGCACTTTGTTGCACAAGTTATATGAAAAGTGCTATACAAATAAAGTTTGATTTGAAAAGAAAATATCCGAAATTGTAATGCTGGGCAAGAAATATATTGAGAGATGTGCCTGCCTGTTGTGTAACCTGTGACGTGAGTTTATGGATGAGCTCCTGATTACATAAAAACCTGACCTTTATACACGTTTAGTTATAAAGATTACCAGATAATCCAAAATCTCTTCAAAATATGTTACATTTTATTATGCTTGTATTTAATCTTAAAATGAACACTATTTTATTTACCAAACGATACCAATTGTATTTTTATTATCAATAAATCTAATAGATGTTTTGTATGAGATTACTTCCCTGCCTGCCTCTTACGCCTGTTGTCTTCCCTCATTACTGTGATCTGGGTTTTAGCGAGACTTTCTGACACAGCATTTGCCTGATTAGAGTCCTATCTAAAAGATTGGGACTATTTTGTGTCCTTAGGTAACTACAAATCGGAGCTAAAAAAAATAACATGTGGAGTTCCTCAAGGTTCAGTTCTGGGGCCTCTGTTGTTTAACATCTATATGCTTCCACTTGTTCAAATTATAAAAAAAAAATAAAAAAAATGTGCTAACATAACAGATGACACAAATCTATATAACCATTTTGCCAGGAGACTAATCCAGAATTTTATTCAGTTAAATGAAGACAAAACAGAAATAATAGTGTTTGGAGCCAAGGAAGAAGGATCTAAATGTCAGCACTTAGCTTTAAGCAGTAAAGCTAAAACCCAATAGTGAAGCCAGAAATCTGTGAGTGGTTCTGGACTCAGACCTGAATTTTAACAGCCACATAACACAGTAGTGTAGTCAGACTATTATCACCTAAAAACATATGTAGCATTAAAAGATTGATGTCTCAGCAGGACCCATTCTTTTATCTTCGGTAAACTGGGCTACTGTAACGCTGTTCTCACGGGTCTCCCCAAAAGAAATCCATCAAACAGCTGCAGTTAGTTCAGAACGCTGCTGCCAGAATCCTCACTAAGACCAAGAGAGTGGACCATATAACTCCAGTTCTTAGATTTTTACTCTGCCTTCCTGTCTGTCACAGAATAGATTTTAAAATCCTGCTGCTGGTTTATAAATCTCTGAATGGTCTAGGGCCAAAATACATCTCTGATCTCCAGGTTTATTATGAACCAACCAGAACCCTCAGGTCATCAGGGTCACTATTAGTGAGTACTTTCTGTACTGTAGAGTTTCTGAGTTAGAACCAAACATGGTTTAAGCAGCGTTCAGCTCTTCACCTTACCTGTGGATCAAACTCCCAAAATTCCTCAGGGCTGCTGGAACTCTGTTGCTTTAAATCAAGATTTAAAATTGTTTTATTTCCTGCTGCATTTTCAGCAACCCATCATAATGCACTGCAACATTTTATTTCTTGCCTCTTATTTAATTATTTTTAACTGATGTCTGTCTTTAATTACTTATTTAAAACTCTTTTACTTTTTAATGCATTTTTAAAAGCTTTTAATGCAAAGCACTTTGAATTGCCCGTTGTGGAAAAACCTTCTAAATGTCTTTAACACATTCTTTCCAACTAGGTGAATAACTGGACTGAAAACTGAGTGTCTAAGTTACCAAGAATAAGACTTGAGCGATGATTCAGATTTTGGTAGATTTAATTAAACAATGTCATGCAAAAGGTTCAAAACATACATGAAGTGTCTCAATGCAGAATGACAATGAAACAGAGGAGCACACTGATATTAAAGCGTAGAGGATGATACATTCCCACCGCTAAACTTTATTTGGGCAGAGTACTAGTCTGCACCTGTAGTCGGCCAAGGCTATATTCTGAAGTTCTTAGTAGTTTTGTTTTCATCACATGAATGGGAAGCACTTTTTTCCCCATCACATTGTCTTGTACATGAAATGAGCTATACAAATAAACTTGCTTTGCCTTGTCTGGTAGTCTAACCTGCTCTTGTGAGTACATTGTTACATCTTTCCTCCTCCCCTTGCTAGTCCATTGTCATTCTTTTCATCACTGTCTTTATCACGTTCCTTTGCTGTAGTGTTTTTGTGTTTTCTTACCCCACTCAAGCTTTTTGGATTTTAAGTTGTTTAAGATGTCCTGCTGTGGCAGCACTTTCCATTCTTCACTTTTTGTTGGAATAGACTGAGGCATGCATAATAAACAATTAATCTCTCACGGATTTTGGTCCTACATATGCATCTATCTGTCTTCCTGACTCTGATTAGTTTATTTATTGTTTACAATAAACTACGCTTATAGCACCGTTACATATTCTAAACATCTGAAGGAAGTTTCCAAAGAAATAGCCTAACGGCTGCTTAGTTTTCCTGTTAACTAGCACCCCGCTAATTCTCTGGTGGTAGTAGTGGTTCTGTACTCCAACAAACTCCAGACAGAGGAGTTTCAGAAATATGTTGGAGGTCACTGCTTTTCCCAGAGGAATTAATGTTCCTCCAGACGTTTCATTTGAGTGCATGGAAGCATATGGAAACGAGACGTTATAGTGTGCAGTGTCTGCCCACATGACACACCACAGGTGTGGGAGTTGTGACCCGCTCTTGACTCTTCACTTTGACTCTGAGTGAGTTCTGCAGCGAAACCTTAATTAGCTAGGTTTTAAATGTATAACTTCCATGGCCAATGACTGGTGTATGCGCCCCCCCACACCGCCCCAAAACAACAGTTTTGTTATGAAAGGTGTTAAAACATTTTTGCCTTTGGTAGAATAATGTCATCACATCCGTGCCAGTTATTATGAGACAAAGTTATAACATTATCCAGCAATGTTTTACCATCCAAAGTTGCATCAATCTGGATAGGAAATCGTGGGTGCCAAATACTCCCGGTTCTTTCACATCAGCAGTGGAGCACCCTTCAGCTCAACACTTCAGTCCTAACTGCCACTGTGAAAGTACTGAATAACACTCAATGGGGAAACATTGTTAATAACTGTTCTGTCATCAGGTCCATAACTGTGCATTGTTGAATCCAAGTAGCACAAGGGAACGTCTGTGCATACCCAGCCATCCATTCAGGACCCCACCCAGCCCCGACCCGAGAAAAGTTAAAAACAAAAAACAAAAAATGCTTTATGGGTGACTGGAACTTGTTTTTTTCCTCTTTATTCTGCATGAACAGACTTGTCAGAATGCTGTTGTTTCCGTAATGATACAAATGCCACATATTTATTGTCAGAATGTAACACTGAATATTTTTTTAGAAATACATTTATCTGGGGATGTGTTTTGGTTTGGCTGTTGGATGAATTTGGATCATTTTGCGCGTATGTGTGTAACAATTAAAGGAGTTTTTGTGCGTTTCAAGGAAAGCCCTGTTTGGTGAATGCCTAAAAAGAATGACTTTTGTAAGATTCATGTAAGCTTGAGCCAAAATATGAGTAAATATACTGTAAGTTCCACTGTGGGCTATTGGATTTAGGAAAAAAAAAAAGAAAAAGCAGAGTGTGTGACCTCAGCACAGCATGCATGCACTACAGTTTCTTGTGTTTCTCGATGGGAGAAGTCAATGCATCGTTAATCAAGTCTGTCTCTCACAGCAGTTGGTTTTACTCAGTTGCAGGGCTGAAAGGAGGAGAAAAGAAGGTGAGAGAGGGAGCGAGAGAGTCCCAGACTTGACCTTCCACTGTGATATTGGCGCTAGCTGTGCTGCCAGCAGCACTGTAACAGAGGTTGCACAGGATTATCCTCGGGACCTCTCTGGAGGGGCTGCTGCTGCTGCTGCCTTTACCTTCCTAACAGTATTGCTTACAATGCAGTATTTGTTTAGATACTTCCCCTGGTTGCAAATTTTCAATTTAATCTTTTGCCTCCCTGGGGGGACATGGCGCTGGGGGAGAGCAAGTGAGCAGTGAAATTCCTGTATGCCTGTGCAGGGAAGCATTCATATGAACATGCTGTGGTATTGTCAGTGAAGTGCACTCAGGGCTAGCCTTGCTTCTTCTCACAGTGTCAATTAGGGAGGGATTTGAATGGACTGGAGTGGAGCCTCCAGTGAGGTGTGTGTTGCGGAAACGGAGATGGAGCGGGGAGGGCAAGCGTTCAGGAGGAGAGACGGAGAAAGACAGACGGACAGGAAGGGAAACGGAAGAAAAGAGAAACAAAGACTCAGAGCAACAGAGCTGTGAGCTTATTTATAGATTCACATGTGTGAACAAATGAATCTCTCTGTTCCTCAGCTGCGGCCTCATGCTGTGTTTTCTTCCTCCGCATGACTGATTGATATGACTCATTTACGGGCTGCAGAAGGCTGTTAGGACCAACAGACTGAGAAAAAAAAAAATTAAGACATCCTAATGAGAGGACCAGATAAGGCGCACAGCACAAGTTTGGATGATTCAATCTGATTATGACCATAAAATGCTGTCACTCCTAATGGATAAGCTTGCAAAAGTCCTTTAATTTAACAAGCACCCTTCCCTCAAGCTACAATAGATTGAGATGTAATTGAAACAATTAGAGGCGGAGGAGGGCGAGCGCTCCGCGGTAGCCACTTGGATGTGAGAGGCTGATGCGGAGAATTCCCCAGCATCCCTTCGCTTCTCGCAGCTGTTCAACTTGAATGACCTCTGAGTCAATTGTCTCAATTTTTGAATGAATAATTGAATGAATATATCAGCCAGGCCGGCTCTCTTCTTATTAATTTCAAGGGGGGGGGGGGTGGAGGAAAAAAAATCAATTTCTAGTCCTCGTTACTTTTTTTTCTGTTCATCACACCAGAAACACTTTCAATTAACTTGACCTAATAAAATTCAGGCTTCTGGCAAGCAATGATGGACCTCAGCTTGTTTATGTAAACAAGCCTTTTTGCTTTCGTCGCTAGCCTTTTAAAAGTTGCCCACTCTCTTTGCCCCACTCTGCTCGTGCCACCCCCGCCCGCTGCTCGCCCGCTTCAAACCGGCGCCAGCATTTCAGTTCCACCCTCCTTAATTGAACCCCGACGCCACCCGTGCATGGCGTTAACTGGCAGCGCAGGATTCCTCCAGCAGGGCTTTTATTTTTACACACAAACTGAGGTGACTTAAAGAGTGCCTTTCAACCGAGGGGAAGCCAACTGAGAAGGATTTCTGTCAAAGTTAATTAAACTGTGAAAATGTAAAGATATGCATGATCCGTGGGATTTGAAGAGTGCTCACTTTTGGTCTTTGCTCAACTCTTGTGCCAGCGCCAGTTTGTGCGATGGTAGCATGGTCCCCATGGCAACACAAACTCAAACACAACTCTAGTAGACGTGCTCGCAAAGGCAGGAGAGTCGGGTTGCTTGGGTCAGCGGCAAAATGTAAAACAAGAGCTTTAGACTAAACCCATCTCTGCCATTAAGTCCTTGCGAGCACCACGTGATGGTGGTAGAGAGGCTCTTGAATCAGTCACACCGTGTCGGTGGCGGTGAGATGACCTCATCCTGCACTGAAAGATTTTTTTATTTTTTATTTCTGGCTCTGTCTAATTAATCTGGGCACTCTGGTTGGCTCCTGACAGCAGGCTTGTAAAGTAAGATTTGTGCACTGCTCATTATCATTGATGAAGTGGAGTGTCAGCGGTGCCAGGAAGCTCGGCTGGTCGGGGCTAATATGGGTGAGCTGGTGGTAGAGAAGTCGTCAACCCATTCGCTCCTTTCTTTGCTCCGACAGTCCCGCTCCCAGACTAATTGCTCCCAGACCACTTCTGCGGTTGAATAGAATTGTAATGATACATAAGGAAGTGTAAAATGTCTGAATGCTGAGCGTACGTGAATCTGGAGACGGCCAGGGTGATCTCTGGGGCATTTCCTCGAGATTCATTGTTTAATTTTGATAGGGGAGCGTGTGCAAAAAAGGAAAATAATAGTTTTGTGAGGACATTTTTTCTGGCTTGTGTTTATCTCTTTTTTTTTTCTTGTTCTTTTTTTAGCTAATTTATTGTGTATTTTATCTGTAGTATGATAGTACTCTTGAAGTAGTAGTATCAGAAGTGAGAATCTTACCATGCTCCTTAACGAGACATGTCTTTGGAGTGGCTGCCAAGTACAATGGATGAACAGTATGTGTCATTTTATTACCTGCCCACGGTTAACCCCTCTGTGGCGTTCACTCTTGATACTTTCTTTTATTCTTCTTTTATTTTGGAAGAACGATTCCCCTCCATCTTTTAAGACTTTCATTGACCAAATTACAGCATTTCTACCATTAGAAAAGCTAACATTGGAAAAATATAACCGTGGCCATCTTTTTCAAGAATTTTGGTTCCCATTATTTTCTGGCTTAGAGCTTCATTCATTGTAAACTTCATCATACGCTGATTGCTGTCTTATTGTTGTCATTTACTTTATGTAACCTATGTATCTGTAGGTATTTGAGTTTTGATGCCCCTACTGTTACTCTTTTTTTTCTCTTTTTTTTTTTTTTTTTACAGTTAATTTTTTATTTATTTCGTGTGTCTGTTTTTGTGTTTTTTTGGGGTGGTGGTGGGAGGGGTGGGTTGTAGGCGAGATTTCGCTTGTGTGCACAAAAGAAAATTGTAAAGACCTACTGTTATTTAGGATGTTTGTGATTGCCTTTCTTTTGTGAAATAAAAAGATATTGAAAAAAAAAAAAGAAGTGAGAATCTTTACATGCTCCTTAACGAGACATGTCTTTAGAGTGGCTGCCAAGTACAATGGATGAACAGAATGTGTCATTTTATTACCTGCCCACGGTTAACCCCTCTGTGGCGTTCACTCTTGATACTTTTCTTTTTGTTTCTTTTTTTGTTTGATTTATTACATTCTGTTGGACACTTTGCAGTGATATTGTTTCCACAAGTCTACACAATGTTGAGCATGTCTGTCATTGTTGCTTTATCTTATTTTCAAACCAAGAACTGAGGAGGGGGGGGGAGTTGGACTGCTGCAAGTGAAAGTCTATTCGCCAGCACATCCCAAAGATTCTCAGCGCGGTTGAGGTCAGGATACGTGCTGGCCGGTCCCTGCATGAAAACCATGTCTCACGCTGCCTGACCAATTCTCCTAGAATCTGAGGCTGATGAATCCCTGCAGTTCCTGTTTCGAGATAAAATTAGTCTGAAACAAATACAAACTTGTGCCCAACAGGGAAGCATGACTAGTAAAGCTCAAATCTTTTATATCGATGACATAATTAAAAAGTGCTGTGACCTAAATTCTTGCCATATAAAGAAACCCATCAGGATTTAGTTTATCGATGCATTGCTCTTAACCCGTCGGTTTGCCAACTATACGATCCGAGAGAAATGTAAGCGTCATGGGGAGTGAAAAGCTCAGAGAATCTGTCATACTTGGAGATAATAATTGCCATTCTGAGCTGTGTTTGGTGGCAATGACTATAGCCACACAAGGCAAAAGTGAAGAAGATTGAATGTAAACAGATGGTGATGTATAGAGCGGGGATGGTTTCCCTTTAGGGGGCCCAGTCAGTTCATCTCAGACATATTGATTGGCACAATTTACTCTCTTTACTCGGAGGATTATGGCTCTGTAGCGTAATATAAAGGTTTCCTGACATGTCAATCAGCTGTCGCTGCCAATTCCACTGAGCAGACCTCGGCTTGTCACTGAAACGCGTCCGCCGACTCCCCCACCAGTCAGACAGCCTGCATGTCTCCTGCCAAGAGGAGGACATGGAGCATTTCTTTTTTTTTTTCTTTTCTTTTGTGAAGTTTTGATTGTGATACTTGGTGTCCTTGCTTCTGTTGTGCTCATCGAATCACCTGCACGTGCAGTGCACTTACTCTACTTTAGAACCTTCTCCGCTAGTCTCGTGTTTGTGTTACTCTTCATAATTAAAGTGGGTCAGTCCGGCTTTATTGCAGTTCTCTGTGGGAAGATGCGCCCGGTTTCGTGTTTTGGTGACTCCCCGTCTCCTTTTGACCTCTGAAAATGACTTTTGTTGGCAGGAAGTGTGCATTGTACGCAGTCCAGCGCAGTGGCATTGATTCCATGGGAGGATTTATTGTTGAATCCCTCTGTTTGGATGAGAGGTTCTGACCTTGCCCATCTCAGGTTGGAAGAGCTGATGCCTTACTACCCATGGGCTGTAGTGCCGTTATTAAAAACTCTATTACCACCATTCAAAGGTAGACATAACTCACAGCGCGGATATAGAGATGTCAAAACAGAGATTGATCTCGGAAAAAGAAGAGCAACCGGAGAAAACTTCAGAAAGGTAGAAAAACTGGTCGGACTGAAATACTGAGCTGAAAATATCAGCCCAAGCCCGACTAGATCTCTGTTATACATTAATCATACCCTTTTTCATTAACCTCTCTCTGTCACTGTGTAGATCTTGAAGGAGTTAAAGGATGAAGACTGGAACATGGGCAATATTATTCATACACTGACCAACAGGCGGTATGGAGAGAAGTGCATATCCTACGCAGAAAGCCACGATCAGGTACAGCATCTCACTTTACTGTGCAAATGGTCGGCGCCGAGGCTGCTGCCAATAATCAGAATCAGAATCAGAATCAGAAAAGGGTTTATTGCCAAGTTTTCACACGAGGAATTTGTTATGGTGATTGGTGCAACACAATACAATTATAAAAGCAATATGTACGAGATAAAATTAAATGAAATGTATAAACAATAAAAAAGTATAAACAGTAAAATAAAATGTAGACCGGAAATGTACAAAATGAGGTTTTAAAGTGCCGGGTGAGTCTGTACAAAAGTGACTAAAAGTAATAAAGTATGACATAAAATTTTCAGGCTCTGGTCGGTGATAAGAGCCTGGCCTTCTGGCTGATGGACAAGGAGATGTACACCAACATGAGCAGCCTGCTTCCCATGTCGCCCGTCATCGACCGCGGAATGCAGCTGCACAAAATGATCCGCCTCCTCACTCATGCTCTTGGTGGAGAAGGCTACCTCAACTTCATGGGTGAGTCATGTTGGCGCAACAGAAAATCCTGCACCATAGACACTAATAATCTGTTCTTCATGCCTAAATAAATATTTTCTGCAATCATACCACATGTCTGAGTCATACAGGTGACATTAAAATGCTAGAGAAGCGATCAAGGTCATGATGTGCCGGTACTCCTCTGTTTTGTTCATTTCTTTTATTAAAACAGGCGAGGAGATTCATTTCATATCCCTGTCATGTACTATACTCCACCCAAATTTGAACTTCTCCCCTCAGGCAGACAGAACGATCCTCTAAGTGTTCGCCGAAACAGACAGAAAAACATATTCGCTCTGCTGTTTTACGCAGGCAACAAGCAGGAACAAAATTCTGAATATATGCCTGTTTTGCATACAACGCTATCTTGAATATGATTATTTTATTTCATTTATTTTTCCTATGTGTCATTTGTTCTTAACATATTATGTCAGTGTGGGTTGTAGGTGTCTGTGTGTTTCAGATTTTTATTCGGGATGAAATTAAAAAATGATAGATTTTACTTCTTTTTTTTTTTTCTTTTTTTTTTTTTTCAAAATCACCTCATTAAAAATCTAAGAGATTTTGAATAACTTTTAGTGAGTCATGTTATTATACACTTGTATAAAGGGATAAGTTATATTATTTCCTACATTTCTATCTCTCTGGGGTATCTTACTGCCTATGATTAAGGCTGATAAGCATCAATGGAACCTTTTGAAGATGGGTTAATGCCACTTTCCGGTGCTGATGGTGAAATTCAGGACAAAAGTCTGATTGCTTTCATTCCTCAAATGGATCCACATCCCAGTCACCGTCAGGGCACTCCTCATTTGCAACTCATCATCTGAACTGGGGCATGGCCGTCAAGTCCCGCTGGTAAAGATAATAATGTGATAATTAATGACAAACACTTGAAAATGACCTTGGCTGAAAGAAATGCATTTCTTTCGATGTGCCAATCCACGGTTTAGGCTACAATTCTGAGAATGCTGGGGATCTGAAAAATGTGAATAAAAACAGATTTAATGATTTCAAAACTCATCAACCCAAGCTTTATTCACAGTACAACATGGAGGCATATCAAATGCGTGTATTCCACTTTTTACAATGTCACTTTCATGGCAAAATGTATTATTTTGAATGTGATTGTAGCTTGCTGAGACATGGGTCACGGAGGCTGATAAGGGGTATGAAAAGGAAAAACCTAAACAAACATCCCGTAACTTTTTAACAGATCATTTGTGCAAAAATAGCACAATTAACTGTGCCATGGGCAAATGCAGGTCAAAGCTCCATCATGCAAAGAAGCAGCCATGTGTGAACACAGTCCAGAAACACCGCCGTCCCCCGTCGCGGCGAAACTTGCCCGACATGGACTGAGGAAAAGAGGAAAACTGTCCTGCGGCCACACAAATGGCAATCAGCTATTCTCTTTGGAAACCGGTGATGCCACATCCTCTGAGAGAGTACGATTTATCAGGGCTCAAAAAGACATCTGTGATTGTATGGAGGCAGCGTAGTGCCTACAACCTGGGCGGGTTGAAATATCAGTTCTGAAGGGTATACACAATTAATCCTTAATGCCTTATATATGAAATAAGCCACCAAAAATTATACATTTTTTTAATGTTTTTTTTTAATATTTAAAAATACCCCCAAGTTTGTCTTTTTATCGTTTTCTAATTAATATTTTTTTGTATCTTTATGACTACATTGAGTTATTTCTATTTATTTTCTCTTTCTGTTATTTAGAATTTTTATTCTTAATTGAATAAAACTATTATACAATAATATTATGGGTCAAAGCAACATGTGGTTAATTACAGACTTTTTCAAGGAAAAACTTGCAGTGCACTCCCATCGTTTTACTTTTCCTAAGATGATGGATTTCTTCTTTATCAACATTTTGATATATTTTCTGTTGTGAAAAAAATCTCTTTTAATCTGTATTTACACTTAACACGGTGGCCTGCGTTTTATCAGATTTTAAGAGTTTTAAATGCGGCGAACACCCTGCACTCCCAGCACTTTGATCCCAGAACCAAGGCAGCAGATGCTAAAGTCTGACCACAGGTCAAACTGTTAATACGTGTTGCCCGTCTTTCTGTGTTACTCGAGGAAAAAGAATTAAATGCTCTAAGAGTTTCTGCCAAGTTAATTGATGTGGGGGAGGGGGAGAGAAGTACTATTTAAAAAAAAGACTTTTCTTGATGGACAATCACAACTGGCAAGCTTATAATGATTAGGATGTCAGAGAAGTGACCCTGTGTGGGTAGCTGAAGGACGGTTAATAGTCATTATATCTGATTTGCCGGCTAAAGCATTCCTGAAAGGTACTCTGCTGCACTCTTGGTGCTTTGTTTCACCCATGGGTTTCTGTGCCATGTTAATTTTCAACCAGTTTTAAATTTCTAAAGCTTCAGAATCATGCAGGGATGATCAGTAGAAATAATGCTTTCTGTTGATTTGACAATGAACTCTATGTAGCCTTTTTGAAAAGCACTACAAAGACAGCTCAGCTTGGCATCCTGACCTCAACACATTTTTGTATCTTTTTGATGACATACAGCCACAGACTCATGATTTGTTGTTAAAAAGGACAATGTTTATGGGAGTATTATTGTTGTTGTTATTATTATTCACCATCACTACCCTCATCTCCCCTTACAGGCTGTAAAATCCAGTTAATACAACTTCAAATGAATAATACCCATATTACATTGTGCAATTAATATAAATGAAGGACTGTGAAAAACCAAGCACACCCTATAAATCAGTAGTGTTTTTACTACAACCTTTTTCTTCATTTAAAAGTTCCTGTCATGGCATTTAAATCAGTTTGAGGTCCAAACTTTAGCAGGACCTTGATTGGGTTGGAACATTTCCCTGTTTCATGACCAAATTCCAGCCAAGCTTTTATTGTCGGACAGACACACATTTGATTGAAGAACACAAATGTGTGCAAAGGGTTCTATTTCATCCCTGCTGACCGCCAGAGGCGGTCCTTCAAGCACTGAATATTCCTCTTCGCGCATGCGCAGTTCAAGTATGTATACCAACAATGTCACCTGTGACCCCTGGATGACCCGGAGAAGTTGATATCTTCCGGCGTCGTCAGAGGATCAGTTCCTTTTCATCTTCTCGCACGCAGGTTTGCTTTGGAAGCGTTGAAGCTGCATTTCAACAAAATCTAACTTGTAGTTCGTCGCTGGTAGTTCTGTGACCGTTGTCGGTCGGAGCAGCGGACAATTCGCCCTCCAGGAACTGCAACGGCAAAACTTTCTTCTGAGTTTGTTAGCACGTGGACATGGTGCGTCCTTGTGTTCGCCGGTAAGCCGGTGCTGTCACTCCCCTCTAGCCGGGACGAGGTATGTGACTAGGCTACTGAGTTCTTTGCATTGTTTATTGTTTATTGATACGGTTGCGTTTGCGCACCCGGTTTCTTTATTTCCTGGCATTTTTTTTTTCCCAGCTGGAGGGTCGTGTTAGCGCTTCCCGGCTGCCAGCATGTTATTAATATTTATTAATGATTAGCGCCAGCATCAAGCACGCTACGGTTTTGTTTGTCTTAATCGACCTTTGGTTGTGTAGGCTGTGTACGCGCTGCCTCCCCCCAGCATATGGTCTCACTCTGATTGGCTGCAGCGTTAGTGCTCTGCTTATTGTGTAGTGTTGTTTTTTGTTTTGTTTTTTGACAAATCCTTTGCTGGTGTAAGCGCTCCATGTTGCCAGTGTAAGAGATATATATTCTTTGCTATTTTTGCGATAACACCTCTGCTGGTGTAGGCAGCGTACGCGCTCCCTCCCCCCCAGCATTCGCTGTTTCTACTCCAGCTGACCGCAGCGTTCGCGCCCAGGTGGTCTGGAGTGTTGCCACTACATTGCCTTGGCTGGTACAGGTGGTGTACGCGCCCCCTCCCACCAGAGTTAGGCTTGATTGTCTGGCAAACAGGGGATATATTTTGTTTTTCGGCACTACCTTGTTCTCTATAGCTGATATAACATGAATTACTCCTATGTGGGATCAATAAAGTTCTTATTTTTGCCGTCTGAGAAAATTAAATATATTATATTTGGTGCCTAACTGTTTCCCAAGTATATTAGAGCGTGTGTGAATGAATAAATGAGACGTAAAACGTAAATTTCTTTGTAGAAAGGTGCTTTATGAAAATAAGTCCATTTACTTGTATTAGTTTGCAGCCCAGTCTTGCCACATCCAATATGGCGGCGACGTCAGTGGGCGATGCAATGTGGTGATTGGCTCTCCAGAAACGCTTTGAAACCCGTTCCAAAGATCGCTGATTGGCTCTTAGTTTTGGCATGTCAAAACAGTGCCATAATTCGTAGTTGTAAAAAAAGTTTGTAGCTTTGTAAAAAAAAGTTTGTAGCTTTGTAAAAAAAAGTTTGTAGCTTTGTAAAAAAAAGTTTGTAGCTTTGTAAAAAAAAGTTTGTAGCTTTGTAAAAAAAAGTTTGTAGCTTTGTAAAAAAAGTTTGTAGCTTTGTAAAAAAAGTTTGTAGCTTTGTATCTAGAAGTACAAATATGTTTGGCAAGTACAAATATTTTTTGCAAGTACAAATATTTTTTGCACACGCACAAAAAGATTTCTACAAGTACAAATATTTTTTTCACAGGCACAAAATATTTTTTGCAAGTACAAATATTTTTTGCACACGCACAAAATATTTCTACAAATACAAAGTTTATTTACAGATACAAAATACTTGATTATACTATACTATATAATACTTAATTTGAGCCCATATTTCCTCTGCAAAGCGTGTCAGTGACTGTTAGTTACTGTTATAAATTATAAAAACCGGAAGGTGATCACGGATGTCATTTATTAATAGTCCTCCCACTGTATTATTGTCTATACCATTTGTAAAAAATATTATCAATTAATGTAGCACAATGGGACGTGATCCGGCTTGGTCTGGTGAATTTGGGATATAGGCTAATACTATATAATGTATTAATAAATTCCTCGGTCATTCTAAGATTATTTGGATTTAGAAGATCAATATTGAAGTCACCACAGATAAACATGACTTTATGTCTTGTTTTTGTGAAATGTTGCTCTATCCAGTCTTTAAATGTGTCTATATTATACCCTGGTGTTGTGTATATACAACTCACAATAACATTTTTCTTTTTTTCCATACATATTTCTATTGTAAGACATTCAAGTACATTATCTACCACAGTTGATATTTCTTCTACCACCTTATAATTTATGTCCACGTACAGAGCTACACCACCACCATTTTTGTTATTTCTGTTCATACAGTTCAGTTCATATCCTTCAAGTTCAAAATCCATGCCCCTTGTACTGTTGATCCATGATTTCAGATATCGCAATTATGTTGAAAGGCTGTGTGAACTGGCTTAAGTAATCCTTGATGTTATGGAAGTTGGCATAGAAACTTCTGTTGTTGAAGTGGATTATGGACATTTTGTTTTCAGTTTTGAAGGTGCTGTAGTACTAATCATCTGTATAATAATGGCAGTCGTTGTTAATCTTTAAAAATAAGTTGTTTTCTGGATCAATGCCATTTTCAATGTCATGTGGCTTATGTTTAGTGTATTGATATGTAGATACTTCCAGGCCATCAAGTTCAGAAATCCTTGTCCTCTTGAGCTGGAGGAGGTTGCCGGGGAGAGGGAGGCCTGGGCCTCTCCGGTTAGCCAGATGACTCTACAGTCTGAATTCAGATGAGCAGAAATAGATAGATGGATGGAAGGATAAATGGATGGATGGACCAGGAGTTGGTTGAGCTGGAGGGCAGGATTGCCCCGCAGAGTCACCAGAGTAGTTTTTTTTCTGGAAGCAATTTAAAATTAAAATGTAGTTGTTTTTTAAATATAGATAGAGGTAAAGCTTGCTATCATCACAACTAAAATTCATTTCCAAAGTGTGTCAAACTGTATATGATAGCTTGATGATGCATCGGAACGATGACCCCAAACAGGCAAGCTGATCCACTAACCAGAAGAATCCGGGGTTTGGAGTGGGCCAGGCAGAGTTTACTCCCTGGGCCCCATATATTGTGGGTTAATCTACACAGAGCCTTTCTTTATTAAATGCTCTGGTGCATTTCTCTGCTTCTGCCTTGCCATGCATGAAAAAAGTTCTATACATGTTGTTGCAGATTTGGTCACAGGATAAGTATTTGAGCTTTCTTTTGAAGCTTGTGTGCACATGCATTAAGAGCAGGCCTGCTGTACTTGGCCTTGGAAATCAGTTGTGGCGGTACACCTTATCCTCCTAGGTTTTTGGTATTTACCTCATCCTCAAAGCTGATGCCACTTGCCAAAGTCAGGATGGAGCACTTTTTGATTACAAGTTGTTTAACTCTTCATTTATAATTCTCTGAGGCTTTTTATTATGAATGATTATGTGACCTCTTCCAAGTGTCAACATGTGTTTTTTTTTTTTTTTTTCTTTTTCCATAAAATTCCTTGTTTGTCTTTCTTTGCAAGTTAATTAGATCTTGAGGGGGAAAGAAAAATGAAATGAGATCTTGGCACAATTGGTTCCATTTCATCATTTCAAAGTTTGCAGTTTTATAGAGAGCAGTAAAGTCAACTCAGAAAGTAATAGTGTGTGGTTAAGAGTTAAACTGGAGAAAAAGTGAAATATTTTTATGCATTGAAAAAATGCACGCTTTTGTAGGAAATAAAATGTGTAAAATGTTGGGGGGGGGGGCACAATGTCTACAGCGCATTATGGAAATGCTCAAGGAAAAAAAGAAAATCAAGTCAATCTGAGACGGCTTAGCGTGTCAATGGATCAATGATGGCAGAGTCATTTAGCCAGTGCTGAGCAAGAGCAAATTGTTTGAGCAAGCAAATCAATTTGAAGTGCCTAGCGTAGAAAAAACCATTTATTTACTCATGACCAATAGCAAACACCAGAGAGCAAGCGGACAAAGGGAGCATCTGCATTTGAGGTGCTGAGAGATGGATACTGTAAAGGATGTTGGAGCGTCAATGACATTAAAGCGCCCAGTGGCGTGGCAGTAATGAAACGGCTCAGTGGGTTTATCATTACATCAGCAGGGACAAAATAGAAGTGCTCACAGTTCCTGACTTTCAGGGCTCACAGAGACTTAAGATAACCTTGCAGAATTACAGTCTAAGTCTCTGAGTTAAAGACTTCTCCCATCACTTTACATTCATGGAGAGCTGCAGTGCAACAGGCAGCCATTATATTGCAACCTTGAACCAGTGAGTTGAAAACCAGCACTTCCGCCTCATACATTTTGAAAATGCACAATCCCGCTGAGAGCTGGATGTGCTTCCAGGCATGTGGTTTTGGATGGCTATGCCAATCGCACCTCTGCTGTTGGACTAGTAACACTTATTTAATGTGCAAACTGGGAGTGTGGAGAGTGAGAGCTTGCATTAACAAGAAATCAATCTTGCAAATGCAAATAATCATTGCATCATGTCTGAGGTTTTTTTTTGTTTGTTTTTTTTTTCACACTGCTTTTAAAAGATTCTGCGACTCGTGTTCTCACCCCCTCTCATTCCCTCATTGATCTTCCTTTGCCAGAATCCCACCAATGGAAAACACATTGATCCTTGGCTTCTTCTTGTGCTGCTAATTACTGAGGGGACTGTGTCACTGTCGGTCCTTATCTGATGTAGTTAGTGTGGTTGAGTAGTGGAACATGCCAGCTGAAAAACTGCCTAACACAACCTTGTGTAAACCTAAAATCCCCTCCCAATAATAATAATAATAATAATAATGACAAATTAATTGGTTATTAATAATAATAATAATAATGTTGCAGTTTAAATAGTTATCAGCAGTACCAAACAAAGTTTTTGATATTTTAGTTTTATTGCAGTATGAGATATTCATCATGTTGCAGTATAACTTGAATTCCATTTTTTTTAAAGGTATTGTGACATAATTTTTAACATGCTTTCAACACTATTAAAAGTCTTGGCCAATATCCCTCAAATGTGTCTAAAAAGGTGTAACAAGAAAAACCTCACTCCAGCACTCCATGCCTGGCTTTTTTATGACGGTGTTTTTTGCGCAGTGAAAAACACGTCCTTTTCCCCCTTTCCTGTCAATCATTGCCCCGCTCCTCCTCCCAAGTTCGTTTTTTTGGGTATAATTGATGTCAAGACACCCAACGAAACACAAAAAATCAAGAAAAATTTGTTTTTCATGTCACAATCCCTTTTTAAATGTATTAAATGTACATTTTTTTAAAAATTTAATAATCTGCAATTCTCAAAACGATCCACAATTTGCTCAGAACAGAAAGTAGCTTGAGCTTTTCTTTTTTTGCTTTTTTTTTCTGGTCAGTGTCCTGGGTCATTTTAGTTGTATTTATTTATTTTCTTATCATTCTGGTTCCATTAGTTCTGCTGTGGAGCTTCTCCAAGATGATGCAGGTTTAGCCTCGTCTTTCTGAAACATGCAAGGCCTCTTTTGAAAAAGACGTTGTCTGAATGGGAGCATTTGTTGCTCTAAAATCTGCATAAACCTTTCGATACTGATGTTTTCAGATGTGCAAGCTGCCCATTCCATAGGCACTAATGCACCTAAACCCATAAAATCAGATGCAAGCTTTTTAAGTGAGCACTGATGACAAACCAAACCTCAACTGTGTCCTTGGAGAATGATTTGGGAAAGCGTTTCCAAGTTCATGCGGTAATTTCCACTACAGTATTATGCCTGTCTTTAATGAGCATCATGGACATGCAAAATTGATTTTTCAGGGTTGTCCTCGTGCGTACAGAGATTTCCTCCGAATTTCCGAATCTTTCAGTATCATATGCTGTAGATTAGATAATCTGTCTTCACACTGTTCCACTGAGAACCATTTTGTTGAAAAATAGTTTCACTATTTGTAGACAGTTTTTTTAACTGATTGTCGAACCTCTGCCCATCTTTACCTCTGAGACCAAGTCTCTAATCTCACTGACCTGTTGCCAATGAACCTAATTAGTTGTGAGATGTTCCTCCAGGTCTTTCTTTTTAATTACTTCGTTACTTTTATGTTCCTCCAGGTCTTTCTTTCTAATTACTTTGTTACTTTTGCATCTGTTTGATGCCCAACTCCCAACTGTTTTGAGCATATCTTGCTTGCCATTGGAATGGCAAAATGTCTCTTTCTTTATTTTCGATGGTTTTTATTTTATATTTGAATAATGCAAATGCATTAAGATTAGCAAATAATGGCATTTTGCTGTCCTGGTCAATATTTGTTATCCACAACACCGTAGCTGCACCAATATGCTGCTTTTAACCCTGAACTAGAACGTACTGTAAATGATACTTACTGGCTCATGTTTCTATGAATTTGAACGCGTGTTGCATATGTGTTTTTATCCCTGCAAATGCTGCAACCATACTGACATTCTCACAATGTCGAAGCCAAAAGGCTGATGTGACAGAGATATGTCGATACACCGTGTTCTATTTCTGATTCGGCACGGAGTTGATGAAGTGACTCTTGCTTGACTAGGTTTTTAAGGATTTGAAGCCTCGAAAGGGTAACCGGTCTGTCATGGTCGCAGGTTTACCTTTCTTGGCGTGGGCTATCTCTTCTATCAGCAAACTAATGTTTCTCTTACAGCAGTTCATTGCCGAGATCAAAAGCAATGACACTGAAATAGAACTCCATTTGGGCGTTAGACGCGAGCAGCCAGATCGCAGAGGTTTGAAACAAACCCCCAGGTTAGACGGACTAAAAACTGCAAACAATAAAACTCATAGCCAAATCTAGTCTTCTGCTGTTAGATGTGTCCACCTACTGCTTTCTTTCTTTTGCAGCTTAGTAGACTTAAATCATTGTCAGTCTTTGTAACAAAACTGTTTTTCATTTGATAATTAAAAGCAATGCCCCCATATATAACACGGTATATAAAACACCTCACCGTGTCGTGCCAGACGCTAATACCTGTTAAATCTCCTTATGGTTTTACTTATGAGGTTCCGTCATGTTTATTCTTGAACAGAATATGCGATCTAGTTTATTTCAGTTGAGAGAAGGCAGAGGAAGGTGATTATCATGGTGATTAATGCAGGCATATGGGAGGAAGTGTGCCGTGTTGTAGAGAAGAAGGAAATGATTATCTAATGGAGGTGTGTCAAATGTGTTCCTTTTTCAAAGCTGAAATCAAAGTCTGAGTCAAAGGCTTCCACACGTTGCCGAATCAACTTCTAAAGGAGGGCAATCATCTCCACTAGACTTTAGAAAGTACAACATTGGGAAAGTGAAAATAGATGGGCTGAAAGAGGGCCGGTGCACTTGTGCCGCTAATGAAGTGCAGCTTCTGTGAGAGGCGTTCATCACAACACGGCAGTCTCAATGCCGTCGCGGGCACAGATCAGAGGACGCTCTGTTTCTCTCTCTCAAACTTTTATGTTTTTGCGCATGCGTGCGCTATTAAAATGACGCGCGCATCGGACCGGGGATCGACACGTAAATGAGCAAGTGCACACTGAACATTCGCATCCTGTTGGAATAAGAAAACATTTGTGCAACTCTCGGGGCAACTTTGTTGTGTTATATTGATCTTGTAGTATTTGTGCAGGTCAAGTGTAGGGCAGCGGATGGATTCACAATATTTCTACACCAGTATTGACTAACAGCTTCTTTTATAGGTATATTATTCCACCTGCATTTCAGTCCGCGTGAGTGAAAGAAGGAAAGAAAAAAAATCTATTTTTTTCCCTTTTTTTTTTTTATTTGAGTCCATTAGCAGTTCATATTGACATATATTACAAACAAACCAAGATCTGTAAGCATGAAGGCACTTTAACTGGCAGGTCACTTATTCACTGAACTGCTTACGTGACCTGACATGCGTCATGAGAGCTGCGCTACAAGAGAAAATCAAAAGGCAATTTCCTTCAAGTGCTGATGGCAATAGTTCACAATAAACTGACTTAATTTTTGATAAATAATGATGGAAGACGGAAATTAGATCTCTCGCGTATGACACTGAAGGAAATCATCAATAAGTACAATTGTTCAGTTAGGGTTTATATACGTGTACAGTGAGTGAGATGGCCGTGATCACGGCGGGGCTTCTATGAGGACATAATCTTAATGAAATCTTTTCACTTGCCCTTAATGCATTTTTGTGTTGTGAAGCAGAAGAGATTGTAGTTTTTCAAGTAATAACTGAAAAATGCTTCATCTTTTTTTCACCATACCTTTTTCATAGATGGTTTGATGAAAATAAAAAAAGAAGTCAACCATGTACTGGTGTCACAGGAAGAGTCTGGGTATGACTGAAGTCAATAAGCTTGATCCTCCAGAGATCAAGAACGCCTGTGCAGAAGCCGTCGTTCCAACTTTTATAGCATTCACTTTCATAAATGTTAAAGTTTCAGTGGATGGATTACGCAACACTTCTGCCCGTTGAGTCATGCCGCTAGTGTGGCTGAAAATTAAATTATAGTAAGAAATGAGTTGTAAAGGTGTGGGGATGCTATTACAGTATCTCTCTGCCTTGGCCTGCAGGGCGACAATACATCATCTTTGGTAGTTTTGCTAATGGGAACACACGATGTACGTGAAAGTTTCTCTGCGTTGCATCACCGATGGATGGATGGATGGATGGATGGTGTACAGATGTCACATACAGGGCCCATATGGTTGAATACCTGTGTAATGCCTTTGTGGCTTGTAGATGTGTCTTCAGTGATGGGTGAAGAACAACACATTTTTGATGGCTTTTCTTTTGCACTTTAAACTGTGTTTTTACCCCTGCATGGGTCCGTGACTCTTTCTTCAAGTAGGCAACTCTGTGCGACATAGAGCATGTTGAAAGTCAAACTAGGAGCAGAAGAAACCCAAAGGAAGTGCACCTGGGTGGAAGTCAACCTGACTGTGGATATGCGGCCAAACAATGACGTGTAGTGTTTTTTTTTCTTTTCTTGAAGTTCTTTTAAGGTAGTATGGATGTCATTCTTTAGGTATTACACAAAGTTTGGAGTTCTTTTATGCCTTTTCAGAGTTTCTTGTATGCAGTACTTGCAAAAAAAAAAGGAAAAGAAGAAAAGGCACTCTTCCAAAAAAGCTTTATGTTTCAGGTCATAATGAAAAGGTATATGGTCCCTATCACTTCCTCAAAATAGTTAAAATATTAAAATCGATACAGCATACGCAACTTATTTAACTTGTTATTAATATGTTAAAGGTACAGTACCTTCAGAAGCGAAACCAAAATGTAGAGGCACTGTGTTTAATTCAGTTCAATTTTATTACACCACAAGTTGTCTCTCTGTGCTTTCCAGAGCCCCAGAACATGACCCCCAAGCAATTATTACATAAACATAAACAATCTGGTGGAAAACTCCAACCAACATCCTAACGACTGGAATGACGAGATGATGTTGATACCAGTAGCGGCGTGCTCTGCAGAGGGAAATTAAACAGGAGCGAGCAAAAGCCAGTGGAGTGTTTCAGCAGTTTAAATTAACATCAAAACATCCCCAAATACATTTGGAAAGCCTGGTGGTGTTGACATAGCAGTGGAAATGGCACTGACGTACAATCAGGCGCTGTGAACAAAAGGTGCGACTTGGGGAGGGAGGAGGTGGTTTGGAAGCTCCTGGAAAGGAAACACCTCAAACTGTTAACTGATGCGGTGTTTTTGTTGCTTCCTCTGACAGACTCAACCGTTTCCACTACCTCAACCTCCTCAGAAGTATTTAAATAGGAGAAATGTGTATATATAGGTATATAGGTATTTTTCTTTGTTGTTAGTTTTAGCCCCCGTTAAGCAATTAAATATTATGACACTTTATTATAGATAGAGGTTTTGTATCTTTATTTATTTTAAACTGTCATATCTCAAAAAGTAGGTCTCATTCATGTAAAGTCTGTTTAGATCCCAGGGCAAAGGAATTTAAATAAAGTAATGAAAATAATGTCATTGTTTCATCTTCTTTGCAACAGCATAGAAGGACCAAACCTTTGAAGCCTATCCTAATTAAGATTACATCACATTATTATGATTAATCTATAGATTAGACTATACACTTATTGATTGTGTTGCAACATTATGTGAGCCTGTAAATAAATATAATTCATGTTGCAAAACAGAAAACTAAATTTTTCACATTTTCAAACTGGAAACTATTTCAATTTCAGGCTGAAATACTTTTCACCTCATTTCTCATTAAACTGGTATGTTTTGTGTATAATTTGATTGTGTTATAGACATTAAAAGAACATGTGTAGTGTCTGTGACGATCACGGACCCTAAAGGATAAAACTCTGTTGTGTAGATGTTTTTATCATTTATTGTAGAGCAACAGAAGGCAGTGCGGCAACTCTTTGACTTTGCTAAATGAAATCAGAAAATAAAGTCACAATAAGTAACAATTAATAAAAAAATAAATGTGGATATTGCATGGTAATTGTGTTATTTGAGTGGATAATGTCAGTGAAAACGTGATGCTGTTTTATTAATAATTAATAATAAGTTTAGGGGCCTGCATATAACACTATTGGGTGAATGGGTAGGATTTGTTTATATTTATGTACAGAAATGGGCAGCTATGTATATGTGTGTGTATGTAGATATATATAGATATAGAGCAGATGGAGTTAATATAGAGATAGTATGGTGTAAATAAGTATATTTATATGGGCATATGTGTGTATATATATATATATATATTCAACTGTGTGTGTGTGTGTGTGTGTGTGTGTGTGTGTGTGTGTATGTATGTATGTATGTATGTATGTATGTATGTATGTATAGGTAAGTGTGTGAGTATAATTACAGTATAGTTAGTTATTATAAATACTTGTTAATAAATGATTAGTGAATGGGGTTAGGGTTAAATAAGTTTACACTTCTTCCTACTCCTTTTTGCACATGTAAATTAAGATATTAAGTGTTAAAGGATTAAATTCTTTTTTTGTTTGTTTTGTTATCTTCTCTTTTAATTGTTGTCTTTTAGATGTACAAAATAATCAAATCAATCAATAATTAGTTTATGCATAAGATTGCAAATTGTTTTTTGTTCCTATGATTTGATGAATGAGGAAAAATTATAATCATAATCTTATTTTAAATATTATAGCTTCAAATATCCAAGAAAAGTATTTCAAAACTTTGTCTCTCGGGAATCAGGGTGCTTGTGATGCTCAGGTTAAGTTTATATTCATGCAACGCACTCTGAATACAGTCCCCTCCTGTACTCTGTTTTCATGTGAAACATTAGTGCAGGGTTTTCAGAAACGCAGGGTAGCATACACAATCCTCTGGTGGAGAAGTGGAAGAAAGTCTGCTTTTGACTGCTGCGGCTGCTGAGGTGTAGTTCTCTTCTTGGCGTTTAGTTGTGTGGGAGGCTTCTTATTCATGCAGATGTCACCAGAAGAGGATCTCTCTCTGCCTACTTTCCCTTCCTCTGCCTTCCTCTTCATGTCTTTCTCCTTCTCTGTGTTTTCACTGCCCTAATTTCGAGGCGAGTGCTGCACCGAGCTTACGTTGGCAGTCCATTTCGCATTGTTTGCCACTTCTCTACACCTACATAATGTATTTCATTAGCATCCGCTGTCAGTCCCAGTCAGTTCCACTTCATCCTATTACTTTTATTTATTTATTTTTTTATTTATTTCCCTATTTTTATTTATTTACCTAGCTTCTATCTTCCTCCATCTATTGTCTCTTTCCTTCTCTGCAGGGAATTCAATTATCGTGGCTGTTGTGTTCTGATGTTGTTATGACATCCGATAACGGATTCATTATCTCATCTCCTAGCTTGGCAGGATGGTAACATCAGTTCTGTTGTTTCCTCCGTTTCTACAGCGTATATTCAGCCTTGTGAAATAATGATACTAGTCTGAAGGTTGTATTCTCTGAGGCTGCTTGCGTTTCCCCTTAATTTTTTAACAATCAAACTTGGTGAAAACGGACTAAATGTTTTCATGTGAGGTAGATTCTACAGATTGTTTTTTTTTTTTTTTTTCCTTTGCAATACCATCAACATTGACTTTAAGTTGGCTGGCTGTGACAAAAATAAAAAAAAAAAGGTACCAGTTCTTGATAATTTAATTCATCCTTAGCCTGGCCATATATCTTAATCCTGTTCCTCTGTGGTACAAATAATTATTCTAGCTGCGCAGAAGTAACCGGACAGATATGAATACAGCCATCAGAGAAATAAAACATGCAACATAGGCAGAGTGATAATCAAACTAGAATTTTAAAAAGAAAAAAAAATGTAAATACCGTGATTGTAAATGCGAGCCATCATGGTTCTTTTGAATTGTGGCTTGTTGGATGTTCTCATGTCATAAAGCCCCGCCCCTGGCACATTACGATTGGTCGATATGTCCCGTATCCGTGGAAACGGCTGTGAATGGGAGGGGTACCAGACCTATTTCACGAGAGAGCCTAATTTCAAGGTTTACGGATATAGCTGACGGGGCTAAAACTGTATACAGCATACTGAAAGAGTACTTTTCACTCTGCTTTTCCTCCACTCAAACACGTCAGACTGCTGCCAACTTTTGTGCATTTTATCTCCTGTTTTTTGTTGTTGTTTTGTCTTAATACTTCACCAAAGCTCACAGGGAAAAGCAGCCAGCGAAGCGTGACACAACGAAGTGTACAAATTAAATGACAGCCTCCCTTTCCCTTCGTTATATACAGTGCATTCTTTAATAACGCTCTCTGTGTTGCAGGAAATGAGTTTGGCCATCCTGAGTGGCTGGATTTCCCTCGAGAGGGTAACAAGCAGAGTTACCACTATGCCCGTCGGCAGTATAACCTGTTGGATATGGAGCACCTCCGCTACCGTCAGCTGTACTCCTTTGACCGGGACATGAACCACACCGAAGACAAGTACGGCTGGCTGGCAGCCCCACCTGTAAGAACACCACACACTCGCACTGCAGAGAGCTTCATGCAGATACTTGATGACAAAGTCACATAAAAATGTGATGGTGCAGCAACATTATTAATCACACAGAATATTTAATGAACTCATGTTTCTATTCCATTTGTTTATAAATGATTAAGGTCTTATAAGATTATTTCTCCATGGATAAATGTATTCTCAGGCCACCCTCTTTACACACCTGTTCGGTTCTTCCCACTGAGATAAAAGCCCCGTAAATGGAGCTCATTTTGGAAGTGTCTTGTTTCTCCGGCTGCTGTCAAGTTCAGCAGTAATAGATTTCACTCTCTTCCTTGAGCTTCTGTCTTTGGCTGCAATTGAGAGAATAAATTATGTTTTTCTCTTGAGGGGTTTGTAGCAAAGTAATGGGATAATGCAAATGGAGACTGTGGCTAAATTGACAGGGATTAGAAGTGAGTGTGTGCAGCTGATTCAGAAATACCGTTCCTCACAACCCCGGGAATGAGTCCCCAGATTAGAGCTACTTCACCTTGCCATGTTAGACGCTGACCAGCAGACAAACTTGAGCTGAAGAGTACGAGAAATATGGCAGAGCGTAATTACAGACATGCGTCTAAGAGCCTTTTGGGGATAAGGAGGAGGGCTGATCCCAGAGGTTGCAACTGGCAGGAAATACAAATACTCTTGGCAGCAGTGCTAACCTGCTGCACACTGGAAGCTCCTGGTCGTGGCTGTTTAGGCGATATTAGTGTGAAACTGCCTAGAACCACATAGTAAATGGGTGCTCTACAATTTACTGTCAAGGCTTGATCTTATTATGCCATTACTTTTAAATCAGAACTTGAAATAAATCTTTAAGATTACAAAGTGGCAGTGTGACCTAATTACCATGTTTGTTTTGCATGTAAAGTAGCTGGACTCAGTAGGGGGTGGGACTTACAAATACTGGAATATTCCTTCAGAATAAAATATGGTTAGCAAAGAAAACATCTTTCAACATGGTTAAAATAATCAAATGTTGTGCTAATGATGTTGAATTTACTCCATCATAAGCAGGGCTGCACATAATTATTTTGGTCTGGTGCTCAGAGGAGCCCCTGGATATGTGACTTAGGGCTCCAAAAACGCGGTGACCCGTCTCGCCGGATCGATAAAAGAGGGATGCAGGAATAAGTTATAGGCAAAACGATATTTATTCACTTATAAAGATGAATTAAAAAATTATGGTGCGTGTTAGTCTGTAGAGCCAGTATAAAAGTTAGTTTTTATCGGCCAGATTGGGATGCTCACGGCATATTTTGCACCTATTGCCAACTTTCAGAAATAGAAATAAAGGACACCCCGATTTCAGCAGCGCAGTAGCCAAAAAAAAGCCCCAAAACTTCTAAACTGCATAAAAATGTGTTTATTTTATATGAAAAAACGTGTTCTTTAATAGCATTGAACTTGCATGACTGTACAGACAGCCAACCATATAGCAGCTGAAATATCCTCCTATGCTCTGTATGTCCACATCAGCCAAGGTGTAGAATATTGCTACAGGTGAAGAATATGGTGTAAAAGTTAACTTATTTCAATAATTCAACTAGAATATGGTGTAAAAGTTAACTTATTTCAATAATTCAACTAGAATATGGTGTAAAAGTTAACTTATTTCAATAACTCAACTAGAATATGGTGTAAAAGTTAACTTATTTCAATAATTCAACTAGAATATATTAATAACTAATATATATATTATATTACTAATATATTACCTAGTCTTATTACATGCAAAGCAAGATATGTTGAACCTTTATTTGTTATAATTTTGATGATGGAATTGTTTGTTGATTTCATAAAATATTCTCTAATTTATTTTTTATTTGGGGTTTTCATAAACTGTGAGCCATAATCAGAGAGCAGCGTCTTGCTGGCGCAGGTAACTGCTGCATGCAGTGACAGACACTGGCTGATTTATGGTTCCGCGTTGCACCAACGCAGAGCTTACGGGGTAGGATACGCGGGAACGCGACGTACGGTACGCGTCGCCGCGTAACATCATGCAGCCACTTCTCGGCGAACACACGTTTTCTGTTCGATTCGGGTAGTGGTTCAGTTTGGCGTCTCTTTGTAGTTGGTGGTGGTGGAACGCCAAAATAATTACTAAATGGCGCTTGCTTCTTGGACATTTTGACGAGACGTGTCGGGGTTTGTTCAGTAAAGCTGATCCTTCCATCTCTTCCTGCCCAACCCACCGCCGCCACGATCATGGAGGGGGAATAAGGATGCGCTGTGATTGGCCAGTACCAACTTTGAGTGGCAGTTCTGGGGAAAAGCTCTCCCAATAGATGTTTTAATATTAGTATTCTGGTCTGGCCACAACCAATAATATGAGCCCCAGCTGTTGGTACGCAAAAGCGCTTCGCAGCACAAGATTGACAGCGCACTGTGGATTTTGACGGCGCATGCGCTCTGGCGGCCCACTTATGTGCAGCCCTGATCATAAGCACAAGTCCAATGACTACATGTGATATCACTATGGGTCACATGCTTTATATATAATGTGGGCCGAGCAGAACTCAGCTCTGGAAACATGCATTTCAGATGTCTAGTGAGCTAAATATTCAGTGCCGCGACGATCTGATGCCAAAGTTGCTTAACCAGAGCACCCGGCAGCTGTAACAGGTAAAAGCTACAGAGCAAGAGTCAGCCCAGCTGAAGTCCTGGATCGTAAGCCCGGCCTCCTTGCAAACAGGAGTCAAAGACGGCTGCTCTGGGTTGTTTTGCTAAGCCTCACCTCCATGCTCTTCAGGACCACCCAAAACCAGTCACAAGGGTATCGGTACAGTAGACGGCACAACAAGCCACATCATCTTTAAAATAATAATGAATTCACAGCTCAGAAGTTGAGTGTACATTTATTTTTTTTTAACATTTTTAACACGGGGGTCAATGGAGATCACCTTTAGAGCTAGTATGATTCCATATCAAAATAACCTTACATTGAAAACTTAAGCCTGATGGATCAGATCCACATCTGGAAAGAATGTAGGGTCTGAAAACAATCCACGGGGCCTCCCCATCCAAGGGCCAGCACCACAGGTTGCTTATCACAGTGTCTCCCAACCTGGGGCCCGGGCCCCCCCTGGGGGGGCGCCAGAGATCTCTGGGGGGGCGCGAAACTTTGTCTGCTTTGAAATTATGCAGTTGTAAAAATTATATTTGCAAATGAGTCATTTATAAGACATTGTTAGGAATAATTTATGAATGTCTTGAATATTATTTGGGTTTTTTATACACTGGTGACAAACACAGGAAATGATTTCATTCGTTATTATTATATCATTACTCAACATTTAATTTACTCCGACAGGTTGTTAAAGAAAAATGTTAAAAAAAATTTGGTCTCATATTAAATGAGACATTTTTCAGAAATATTTTTATCTCCTTTTGTGCGTATTTTATACATTGGGACATTGGGACATTGGAGAAAAACAAAGTCATATGTATAGAGAGTAAACCAAAGAGAAATGTATCAAAAAAACATAATGTTAATTTTTTCAATTTAAGACTATTTTGGTGCTAGTACGTACGAGTCGGGGGCCCTGGTTGGTCTTAGACACAAGTAGGGGGGCTCCAAGGAAAAAAGGTTGGGAACCACTGGCTTATCACACTGCCTTTGCACACAGGTGGTAAGCGCTACAACCAATAAGAGCAACAAGCAAGGTCATGTATTTTGAGCCACGGAAACGAGTGAATGGGAGAGCTTGTTGTGTAAAAGAATAACTTGAACCTTTCCTGTACCCTGTTCACAAAACAGCAAATACATCCTTGCAAAGGAATGATATGAGGGCCGTCTTCTTTTCAATTTTTAAATAAAAGTAAGAGTATTCAACTGTCAATGTCAAAGCCGATTCAGACATTGATCCTCAGCTGCAGCCATCTGCACTGTTTACATCCGTCGCTGCTCTGTCATCATCTTGTTGAATCAGTCTCTTTTACCTCTTTATTGGGCTTGAGATCTAACTGATGGTAGCGAGACCTACAGAACCTGCAAAGGAAATTTAAATTTCCTTTGCAGGTACATCTAGTTTTCTAGACTATGAAAACTTTGAAGGTGGAAAGTTTTTGGAAATATACCTACATTTTTCTTTGCTTTTGCAACCTTAGTAGAGGTATGGAGCAACATGGATCATATCTTGTTTCCACCTGCCCTCTGTGAGTCCAAATGAGATGTGGAACATGACCCATGGTTTTAAATGGAAGATGGTACGGTTCTTTATAGCTTGATGCAACTTGATGTTGCAACTTCCAACTTGTTGTTACAACGGCAGAGAAACAGTTTTTACCAGAGCTTCTTCCTGTAGCCTGTACAATTTCACACTATGGTTTAAAAAAAAAAAAAACAAGGAAGTTTATTTCCTAAAAGTTTTTTTCAGAAACCTAATGGTTATTCACGTAGTGCTAGTTAGCACTTGCTGCTCACACAGAATGTACATGCGCGAGATAAATAACTTTTGGAAAAACAGGGTAGTTTGGTAACTGCATCAAAGATTGCAAAAGCTTCATTATCATGATTACTGTTCAAATAAAAAAATGAAAATATAAATATATATATACAAAAATTTTAAATACTTAAAATCAAAAAGGGAGGGGGGCTTTCCTTTCACTGCCGTCCTACCTGCCTCTTGCTGGGGCTCCCAGTCGGGCAACTGGAGTCTGGTGGGGGCCTCAACTTCATAATAATATTACTATATTATTATGCTATATTTATATTATATCGTGCTACACCACTCTATATGATAATTATTTATTTGTTTAACTTATTTACTCTCAAATTAATGTCAATTTATGTATCTTTCATCACCTTATTTACACACACACACACACATATACACACACACAAACTGATGTCGTCTTTTGTCGTTGTTTGCACTGTATGTTAATAAATAAATAAATTAAAAAAAAGATTGCAAAAGCTTCCACATAAATTAATGGACTTCCCGATGTGTAACGTTAGAGCTAAGAAGCAAGTAGAAACAACGTGTAAGAACTAGGCTTAAATATTAGGGCTTTCTATGGAAAAGAAGCAAAAAATGTTACTTGTATTCAGTTGCAGGACACATTTTCAGGATCTAAGAACATATCAAAGTAAATTAAACCTTACTTACATTTAATATACTGTATACAAGTCTTGTTTTTATTATTATTATAGAATAAACATTTTTGATATCTTCAACATACATTCATTTGCAGATACTTGTATTTTTTTACATTTACACCAAAATGGGGTGGAGCAGAGGAGCATGCTGAATCCACTGTTTAAATAAAGTAAATGTATTAATGGATAGCCCCTTGAGATGAATCATCTCGTTTTCGAGGGGGTCCAACAAAAAACATACAACACAATACAAAACAGTTACATACAACATTTTATAGTTAGTTTTTTTTTATAGTTTATAAGCGTAGAGACACTGTACTGTCCTACTGCATATAAAAAAAAAAGTATGAGAAACTGTCCAGAAACTGTATAATTCATGCACATATTTTTCTATTCATCTTATCGTTGCATAACATACTGTAAGAGTACTCATAACAAAACTTTCCTTCCATACTTCTTAGATTACTTGAATTTCTTTGCACATAACACAACACAACACAATTATACGTTTGCTGAATCTGCCACTTGAGAGGTTTTTCTTTTTTAATTACAGCGTTATTTTCTATACGTCTTTTCTTTCTTTCTTGTGTTATGCAAGTACTGGAGGCTTCATTAACCATGAAAAATTCCCTGTGTGTGTAAGCGTACTCAAGAATAAAGGTCCTTATTTTGAGGACCAAAACAAAGCATAAGCAGAGACATTACACTGAAGTGTTAAAAAAAGACTGATACATAAGGGGCTGCCTTTGCAGCTAATAATGCGTTGTTAAATTTTGCCTTTGGATACTTTGTTCTGCATGCCAGGGGCTGAAAAGTCAACACCACTGTCAAATGTGACGAATTAGTTTCTTAAATTTGTGTACTGTAATTCTAAGGTAGAAATGTGGTGGAAATGTCTCTATTAAAAGACTGTGAACAGAGCTTTAAGGAAGTGGCATCAAAGTATACTCATGGATCCTACTGTAGATGGCATTCGTACTCCTGATGCATGTGAGACAGTAGGTCGATTATCTGAAGGTCAAATTAAAGCAACAGATAATCATTTAATTCCAGTAGCTCCTGTTACTGACCCTGTTTTCTATCCTCATGCCCAGATGCAGCTCCAAGGGGAGAAAAAAGAAATCTCTAATACGATATCAGAAAAATATTTTGTAGAACATCACTCACAGATAATGCCAATAATGTTTGCAGATTCCTCTGTAATAACCAGATAAGTCTGAATCCTCTCGAGAGCTTATCAGTGACATTGCCAAGGTAATTGTGCTTATTAGATATATTCTATTCCTCGGCAGGTTCAATATTTCAGTGTAGTGGGAAGATCCAAGGGCATTTTGGAGTTGAATCAAGAAGCATAAGATGATCTGTCAGCAGTTATGCTTGTTTTCTCAGGTGTAAATGCATTTATTAGAAATATAGGCATGCGGGGACTCTGTAGAAGCGCAGTACGCAGAAACAAACATCAGAGATGTTCAGTGTAGCTTTTAAAGGACAAACTGAGTAGATCTCAAAAATGAACTGAGACTCATGTGGTCACAAAAGTATTGCCTCCACAGAAAATATGCTCCTGGAGTCAAAATCGGCTCTGTGGTTGTAATTTACCAACTACCAGATAAATTGGGCACATTTTTGGATGAGCTTTGACACCATTTCATCCCTGAGTATGATGGTCCTCTGCTTGTTATTGGCAGGAACAGTCATTTAGACCAACCCTGCTCCCCAGACCTCCTGTCCCTGATAGACGTATTCGATTGAACCAGGGTTCCCAGCCCACCTAATCACAAAGCTGGCAAACAACTCAATCTAATTCTCACAAGAAACAGTGCAGATTTGTGTCTCAGTCACACCTGCATCCCTCTGACCTCTTATTGATTCACTTCACTGTCCGTCTTCAGGAGCAGTCCTCTGTTCTTCTCACTTTAGTCTCCTTTGGTTGCGATCTCCAAAACCTCTCCCTCACGCCACTTCGCCTTAGTGATTATGTCCACTTTGCCAAGTCATATCTCATTCTCCTCACTGGATGTCAAAGAAGCTACGGAGTTACTGTTCTTCAAAAACGGCGCTAAATCTCTAATCCTCCAGGGTTATCAATAAGTCCCATCCTCATTTACATATGTTATCAATACTGCCGAAAGGGCGCTTTGCAATGACAAAATCAGCAGCACCTCTGACTCTCAGAAGCTTTTCTCTACATTGAACTCTCTGTTGAATCCACTCCCTTATCCGGCTGCCACAAATCTATCCATCCACCTTTTGTCTTCTTGATTTCCCAAATAGGGGACAGTTATCAGTAGACAAATTCAATGAGCCTTTGGATGTGCCATCCGGCTCTTTTTAGCAGTCCCACAACATGTCCTGGTCTGACTCCTCCTGGCAGTTGCATTTCACTCTGAGTTTAGTCGTCTCACTGAGGACAAAGTATCTGAACTCCTAACTTGCAGCCGTCATACTACATGTCGGATCATTCCCATCCCTACAAAAATCCGCCATGCCTCACATGTTGTGCCAGGTTTCACACGCTTGATAAATTATTAATTGGGCTCGGGGACGGTTCCCACTGTCTTCAAATAGGTGCAGGCAAAACATCTCCACAAAAAAAACCTCTTTCAATCCTGCTTAGGCTGGGAACTACTGGGCGGTCTTGGGACTTCTTTACCTTTCTATTCAGTGGTGTAAAGTAACGAAGTACAAGTACTTCGTTATTGTACTTAAGTAAGATTTTTGAGAATTTGTACTTTTATTGATACTTTCATTTTTCTGTACTTTTACTTTTACTAAATCCGCTATATTTAAAATTGGACACGTCGTTACTCGCTACAAATTAAAGTCTTACATTAAATGAAAATGTAGGCTATTGCCGTGAGAACAGCACAGCGGGGGCTGATTTATGGTTCCGCGTTACAGGGTACGCGGCGAAGCGCACCGTACGGTGCGTGTCGCCGCGTACCCTATGCCGTAGGCTCTGCGTTGGTGTAACGCGGAACCATAAATCCGCCTTGAGCGGCAGCTCAAGCCGACGAAATTAAAATGGGGTAATGGAAACAAACGCTAAAGGGGTCAGAATAATATCACCATTAAAGCACATTAGAGTTGTAAGCAAATTCTTGGATTCTTCATTTCTTTGCAATCCTTTTGAAAATAATTTTGTACTTTGAATTTTGTACTTAAGTACATTTTACACCATGTACTTTTGGTACTTTATTATATTTAATTTGAGGTACTTTTATACTTTTACTTAAGTAATTTTCTTAATGGGTACTTTTTACTTTTACTTAAGTAATTTTCAAGCAGAAAATTTGTACTTTTACTTAAGTACAATATTTTTGTACTTTTTCCACCTCTGTTTCTATTGTCATTAAGAGTGGTTTTCTGTCTGTGATAGAGTGTTTTGAGAGCAGCTATATCTGCAGGTTTGAATCGTATCTCCCTGGGCATTCATTCAGAGTAATAGCAAGGGCAGACTTCCCATTCTCATCGTCTGGAAATAATGTAGGGTCAGGCAGGGGTTCCTCAAGGCTCGGTGCTGGGGCCCCTTCTGTTTGCCATCTACACAACTTCATTGTGCCAGATCATTCACTCATATTGGTTTATGTATCACTAGTATGCAGATAATACCCAGCTTTCCTGGTCATCCCAGCCGGATGACCCAACCATCTCAGCAGTGATATCCTCCAGCCTCTGACATCAAATAAACCTCTCCAAGACCAAGCTCTTGGTTCTTCCTCATCATTCCGCCTACCAGGATTCTACTGAGAATGTATTTTAGATTGTGTTTTCCATTGTGTATCTCCTTTTTAGAAATTGCATTTTTGACATACTGCAAGTCTCCCACTGCTTTTGTTTTGTGTTCCCCCTTTTTGTAAGTCATTTTGGATAAAAGCATTGGCTAAATAAAATGTAATGTAATGCATATATGAGCAAACGGACTCTATAGTACCCAGAGTAGTCTGTGCTACATCATAAGTTTACTGCTCAAACACCAACAAGTACTGCTACCCAGCCTATAAATTCCTGTATATTGCTGGTAATGTAACTTTGATTTGTGTTTGTACTTGTAAAAGCTATCTTTTGAATCTCAGCGTTAAGAGATAATATTTGCCTCTTACATTTTTCAAATATTAAGGTCCTTTGAGGCCATCATTTGTGCTGTCAATATTTAGCACTTTAGGTAATGATTGAGTCACATAGCGTTGCCAAAGCAATACCGTGTGACGGTAGTGAAACTAGAATTGTGTGTTTTTTTTTTTTTCTTTATTTTTCTGCAAACGTTACTGAGTTCACCTGCCACCTGACTGAATCTGACTTCATCTGAAGAAAGGAACCAGAAAGGAGGACTGCAGGTTGTGGAAATATTGGATTTCACCACTAGTTTCACAAAAAATACTCTCAGAGAGTGCTGACTTCACAAATAAGGATTTACCCTGCCTGGCTAAGTTTCACTCAAAATTGTTTTGGGTCAGTGGGATGCTGCAGGCAGTGACAGAAACAGAAACTGCAGACTGTGAGAACTAATGTCAGACTAGAAGGCGTTGCTTTGATATCGAGCGGCCATATGGTTGTATCTCGTGGGGGAATTTCTCTTGGTGCGCTGTTGAAATGTATAAGATCATTTGGATTTTCATTTATCAAACATCAGCTTGTATTTTTTATTTTTTATTTTTTGCATGTATTTATCCCTATAAGTAAAAACATGGAGGTAATATACAGTCTCATTTGACCAAGACTTTATCAACGCAGGTTAAATTAGTTTTTGCAATGCTGCAGCGGTTCCCGCCAGCCAGATGAAGCTGGCATCACTTCAGATCTGTTGAAGAAATGAACTGTCTCCAGACTTTGAGCTCATTTCTTAAACTCCATCATCTCTGCCAGTCCAGTTGCAGGCATGCTTATCATCTCGCTCAGCCGAAAGTATGCTGCCCTGAAATTGGCCTGGGGGAACTAGGCACTAAAAATAGGGGGTTGGGTGACATTGATAATCTCTGCTAATGACACGTTAGCAGTAGCTCGCTCCACGGGAGAGTGGCGCCTTTATCATGTGCAGCTGTCTAAAGCTGACAGCGTCTGCCTTGCACCACCGTGGGCTGCAGCTTTCTGCTGATGAGTGCCACCTGAAATTTGATGCGGCAAGGCTTCTCAGTCTGTGTGAAAACTGTGTAGGCCACCGACATAATGTGACCCATTATAACTGTCTGAATCCAGCATGAGAATGGTAATGACTATGCATGAAGAGATACCTAATTAGCTTTACTTTTCCTTCTCTTTTTTTTTCTCCCCCCTTCCAGGGCTTTGTCAGCACCAGCCATGAAGGGGACAAGGTCATTGTGTTTGACAGGGCACACGTGATCTTTGTCTTCAACTTCCACCCCAGCAAAAGCTACCAGGACTACAGGGTGGCTGCAGAAGCTCCAGGAAAGTATCCTTTTAAAGTCTGGTATAATATGTCATTGCTCTTTTTTTTTTTTTCCCCTCCAGTGTTCAGACATCGGATTTCCTCTGACATACCATGGTTCACACTCGCAGTCCCTTTCTGAGTAATGATGTCCCTGTTACTTGCTTCCTTTTATGTAATACCGTGATTAATCCTATGTGCAGCACAAAATCAATATTTAGGCCAAGACAGTAAATGTTGAAAGAGAGACAGAAATGGAAAGCTTTGAAATCCACAGTCCACGCTGCTGGAATGGGCTTTAAACCTCACACACGGTATTAGTTTGGGGCGCGACTATGCGTCTCTGTGTGAAAGAGAGGCACAGTACTGTACATCAATAGCTACCCGGCTGAGCGTTATCAATAACTTCAATATCCACGGCCGGCGCAGGATCGATTTTCTGCATAAACATTTTCGCTTGAATCGGCCGCATTTGTTAGTCATTGTGAGCTGGAGTTTTCATATCTCCAAGAAAAGGCTGCCGTGGTTTTTCTGTCTGAATAGTAAAGCAGGTAAGATATGGAAAAGAACACCTGTTTGTTTGGGTTTTTTTAACCCTAGCTGGGCTCTCAAAAGCAAGTTTGTCCAATTTTTTTTATTTTATTTTTACATCAAGCTCTTCTTTCTTTCCTTACCAATTTTTAAGCCTTGAATCGTCTTTTAATTACACTCCTACAAGTACATTTTGAGCATGCCGCAAGAATTTAGCATACTAAAAGCCACCTCTGAGGAGAGTCTGGGCTGAGAAGCGGATCAGAGATTTAAGCACTGCGTGAGGCGTGTTAAGAGTAAATGAGACTTGTAAAGACCCACAGTTTTAATGGCAGTGTTTTCTCTGAGGCTGCTACTTTTTGTGATGTAATTTTAGCAGTAATTGTTGAGGGAAATATGAGTCAGTTGTTTATTGTAATGTTGTTATGCTGTTAGAGGGAAATAATATCAGAGCCCACTGGTTCAGAAACACTCTCTTTAGCAACATTGGCTGTCAGGAATTTAATGAGTCCCACTGTTGTGATTACAGCAGGCTTAATGATCAGGAATGTGGAGGGAGACAGGAAGCTGACAGATCTGTATTTATCGTAGCGGGCATCATTCCCCGATGAGGCCTGTTGTAGCTCACGCCATCAGTAAACCGGCTGGACGTAAAGCTGTGTTGCTTCTTCGGTTATGATTTAAATAATATGATGGTGAATGGAGATGGGGATGGGGATCCCAGGTTTGTTAGTTTTTTTCCTGATGCCAGCAGTTTCAAATCTCCTAACAAGACCATTTGAGTAAAACTGAAACTTGACGGCTTGATTGGTTAGTTGTAGATGCTTAGTTATATCGTCACTAACTGCGATGTTTAATTACAGCCGAGCTTTTGTATTTGCTTAGTAGCTGATAATCAAACATGTACAGTGAGTAAATGTGAATACTTAGGACAATAATCAAGGCTATTTGTTTATTTAAAAAAAACAACAGAAGTAACCTGTAATCTTTTGAAAATCATGCATTAATTGTGAGCTCGCCTGACGGGCCTTAATTGTACATTTAGCCTCGTGTTTTTGGCTCATGGCTGACGGGGGTGAAGCGCGGGCAAAGCACTAATAGCCTAGCTGCACAGTGTCTGTGGCGTTGTTTTTGAGGATTTATTTTCATTTAGATAGAACCACATCTTTTCCTCCTGGTGCTTCTTTTGATGTCTAAGGAGAGGCCTCAGACACTGGGTGGGTTGAGAGGAAATGCAAATAAATGCGAGGGCAAAGCTCTGGCTGTCATTATGCAGAGAGGCGGTAAACACATAAAGGCAAATGTGGCGTGCATGTGAGGAAGGTAAATGCGCCGCGTGTTGGAGAGGATGCAGATCCTCCGATGGGAATGTGTGCAGAGGATCCAATTAGGGGAGAAGACAGATGAAAGTGCCACTCAGAGGCAGAGGAGGTAAACAAGACAAGCTCAAAGAGTCCAAAAGTGCTTTTTCATTACACTCAGCTGTCATATACTTAAACTTTCTTCTACCTGTGTGAGGGTCAGGATGTGGCAGTGGCGCCCTGCACCATAGCTTTATCTAGAAATACTATAATAGCTTGATGTAGCTGTACATGCTGTGCACCGCTGAAAATTGATCCAATGGGGGGACCATTTCCTTCGGCAATGTGGCAAGCGCCATAAAATATCAGACGGTGTCATTTTCCGGCAAAAAAACACTATTAAGGCGCATTATATCATTCTGTCACATGTTGGCACTCTTTAGCCTGTAGTTTAGATGGGGCTGGAGTTTTTTTTTTTATTTTTTCTCATCTGATGTATAACTTTGTGGTTGTTTTTTAGTTAACAGTGTTGAAAACACATACAGACCCCTCCCCCAATTGCTTACAGGGAGAAAAAAGGAAGAGAAATAACAGTGTAAGGAATGTACTTTCAACTGTACAAGTGTCTCCTGTGCTTTCAGTGCTTGGAATTTAATTTCAAAACTGGAATGTTGCAATCTTTTACTCAAATGAATAAAAAGTTGACGTAGAGTCATCCATCAGGACCGACCCTCAGTCAGGTGTTCAGTGGCTGACCTTTTCATATCTGAAGACAGCCTTTTCTGTTTCCTGACATGGGACCCTTTGCAGTCCGTCCATCGCCCCCCTGCAAGAGGAAAAGGACAATGAGCATAGCAGCTCACGAAAGTACATCAGCCATTAAAATGCAGTCAACGTCAGGTTTTCACCGGGCTCTCAACCCATCAGTGTCTTTTATTATTTTCTCTCTGACTAACGGCGGACACAATCTTCAGGCAACGGTCTTTATCTGGCTGGTTAGAGTATTTGAAATCCCAGCTGGGTTCCATCGTGAAGGCTATGCCTGTCGGGACGGATTGGTCTTTGATTTACACTGTGCCAACAGGCAGTTGTGATTGTGTCAGGTTATCATTCTCCTTTTCTGTCTGAGCTTCTCCTGGGATGCCACGCCGAATGATTTAACTATAGGTGCGGCGTTTCTTACTTTCTAGAATTCTGATCAAAATAAGCACTGTTGTGCATGGAAAAATATACTTTGACGTTATCTTTGTGGTTTTTTTTTTAGATAAGACATTCTTTTAAATATACGTTTCTGCAGGGGGGCTTAAAGCTAAATCAAGATGGGCGGTATTTCTTATCTCTTTCTGGTATTCTATGAAGCTGTAATTTCACCTCATAGTCGTCCACACACATACTAATCACTCCAGAGGATTAATATATAATTGCTGGGTTGTTTTTTTTTTTTTCATATTCAAAAGCTCCAGACTAATGGAGGAACTGCTGTTTTTAAAGGATTTAAGGAAAATGATATTGAAAATGTTGTTTATTTTTCTAGATTTGGTACGTAAAGGGCACAAAACCAAGGATGAACCCAGAAACGGCTCAGTAAACAAACCAATGTTTCCTGATGCTGCTCTTTCTTTGAGATTGTTACCAAACATTTAAGTGATCTCCAGTCACGGTAATAGAAGATTTATATTTTGATCACATTTCTTCTTCAAAGATGAAATTTGGCCCACATCCTCCCAGTCTTTTTATCTATCCATTATTAACCACTCGGCAACCGGGCTAAAATGTTTTCCACAACCACAGGTTCTGTTTTTTTTTGTTTTTTTTTCTGTTTTTTATTAAATGAGAAACTATCCACTGCATCCGCTCCGATTAAATAACATGTAACCAGATCAAATATATTCATCACTGCTGTACCTTTCCAAAGGGGGCCTCTTGTGTATCGTAAATAAAACAAAGGCCAGCTAGGAATGGGAAAACTCTTACTTTGATTTATATTTTTCTCTTTAAATCCCTCTCGATATTCCTTGCTGGTTGTCTCAAGTGCATGTTTTATTTTTTTTCCCTTCACATTCTTTTATGACAGAGACTGTCTCTATGATTTCTTCCACTCTTTTCTCAGCTGTAGAAGAAAGCATTTATAATGCTTACAAGGCCATGCTGCATTCTTCACATGCGCACATACACTTCACTCAGCTCTCTTTTACCCACAGCGGCGTGCTATTACTTTCATAAAGCCTTTAAAAAAAAAAAAAGACGAGCTTATGGAGGAACTAAGTGCTGGCTGGGTCTGCAGTCGTGATCGTGGCAGGGTTGTCGAGGGTCAGGTCATCGATGACTCTAATCATCAAGCTTCTTGCTGCCTTCGCTTCTCTCGGCTCATGGGGGCAAAACTGATTGTGTTCTTTAATCTGTCCCTTTTACACACGAAAGCTATATTGATCAAAATGCTTTTCAGCTGAATTACACGCTGTTGTCACAGCCATCTTTAACCACCAGAAAACGCTTGTTCGCTTTAACCACCAGTCTGTGCTGGTCCTCACTTCCTTGCAGAGAAGTTTGTCTGGGAACTCACCGTAACTGTGTCTCATCTGAGGGTTACACACGCACACACGCACACACACACACACACACACACAAGCACACACACACTAGGGCTGGGCGATATATCGAGATTTTAATATATATCGATATATTTTCAAACGCGATATGGTACGAGACAATATCGTTTATATCGATTATAGTTTTTTTTTTTTTTTTTTTTTCATGATTTTGATATAGCTTATTTTGTGACAAATTGACTTGAATGTTTTATTTGAGATTTGCACAAATGTTTTGTTGCTTGCACAACTGTCAACCTCAGTGGAAAAGTGCCTGTTACTGTCTACATTGTATTAATTGCACAGTGTATTTTAATGTAATTGTTATGCAGGAAAGGGATATTTGTTTTATTTTATTCAAGAAGCATTTTTATTCTATATATGCAGGCAGTTTATTTTTATTTCATTTGTTTTATACATTTTGATATTGTGCAGACCTCTGTTAATAAATGTACCTGTGTGACATTTGGCACGAGGCTTTGTATTAAAACTGACTGTTTTTTTTAAGGGTTTGCCTCAGAAAAAAATGAAGCTAACAGAGATGCTATGCTATAATGCTTTGGGGGAAACCCCAATTATGGCACAGAAAAAATATCGAGATATATATCGAGTATCGCCATTCAGCTAGAAAATATCAAGATATGACTTTTGGTCCATATCGCCCAGCCCTAACACACATACACTCACACGTGTGCACAAATCAGCCACAATATTAAAACCACTGGCAGGTGGCGGGAGGAACATTGATTACTCATTACAGTGGCACCTGTCAAGGGGTGGGGATATAGTTTGCAGTAAGTGAACTGTCAGTTTTTGGAGTTTGGCATGTTGAGAGCAGGAAAAAATGGCCGGTTGGACAACATCTAAGTGACTTTGACGTAGGCAAAATTACAACGGCTGGAGAGGAGGACATCTCAAAAACAGCGAGGTCTCGGGGGGACCTTCTCCTTCCGCGTTGGTCACTGCTTGCCAAGGATCGGACAGGCAGTGAGCCGGTGAGCCGGTGACGGGGTCGTGGGCAGCCCGGGGGCTCACTGATGCGTGCTGAGAGCGACGGCTGGCCTGCGCGGTCTGATCCCACAGATGAGCTGCCGTGGCACAGCTCGCTGAAAACATTAATGCAGGCTGTAGAGGAGATGACAGTAAGGTGTCAGAACACACAGAGCATCGCCGTTCGCTGCATATGGAGCGGTGCAGCCACGGTGCTCCCGCGGTGACTCCTGTCTGCCGCTGCGAGGCCTTCGCCGGCCCTGTTTTCTTCATATCAAATGGACATGTGGGGGTGTGCGCGCATTGATTAGCAACAGAAGAGACCTGAAGCCGAATACACGGAGGTAGAGGGACGGTCTTGGCAGTGTTTTCGGCTGCCTGGCTCCTGGCATTTTTGTGCATATTCTATTGATGCATTCCGCCTACCTCATCATGGTTTCGTACCTGTTCACGGCACTTGTATTCCCAGATGACAGTGGAGTCTTCCAGCAGGATTATGCATGCTGCCACGATGCCAAACAAGTTTAGAAAAGGGCTTTGGGGAAAATGTAAAAGAATCTGAGGTGGTGTTGTGGTCTTCAAATTCCCCAGGACTGCAGTTTGCATCCGGGGGAAGTGCTGGCAAAATAGTGCTGGCAAAATAACTTCTGCTACAGTCTCGTTGCATGAGCATCCACAGCTCTCGTAGACTTATTCTATAATATCAGGCAGATGATTTTGATGCCGGGGCTCATGCATGTGCAGAGAACACCGTCTTGGTACTGGTGCACCAAATGATCCCTGAAACATGTTAGAAAGAATATTTCCCCTCGGCAAACAGGAGTTGTAAGACTTAAGTGAATATACAGTAGCAAAGAGAGTCTAAAGGGGGGGGGGTGCTCATGCAGGAAAGAACATCTTTTTAATCATCACAATCAAAGCTAACAGGGAAGTAGCAAAAGCAACATTTTCACACCTCCAGGGGAGGATGAAGCAGTGTTCTTACGGATCATGCACACAATCCAGAAAGCTCCCGATAGTGAGGTGAGATAATTATTCACCCAGCCAGTTGCAGTGTTGTGTAAATGCCTGCAGATCTCTTCAGCTTATTGTGACTTTACCTCTCCTTCTAGATGGAATAAAGTTGTGCGCCGCACAGATGTTTATGGGTTCTTACCGGAGCTGTCGATGTTTATCACCCTTAAAGAAGTTACTGTCTTTAACACAAGTGACTGTATAATCTGAATTTCTGTTCTTCCTAGTTGCTTTAGAGCTGTTTTTTATTTCTAAAAACTGCCCTGTAACCATAGTGTGTCATATCTTGACATATTGCTGTGGGGGCAGAGGTATGATGTCAATTTCCATCAACTGGCTCTCAATTTCCTTTAATGTGACACTCAAATCGTTGGACAAATTTAACATTAGAAATTGGATAGGTGATTTGCTTTGTTTTGTTTTTTTCTGAGAGCTAGATCCATGTTGATCCTTGATGCATCAAATATGTTATAATTTAATCACTTCCGGCTGGACGCATGTCTCAACCGCTACCAACTTTCCTTAAAGTTTTAGATTCCACCTTCTAGCTGCCAAGGCTCTGCTTTTATTATTGCTTCTGCTATTATTGCAATTGGAAATAAACATACAAAAGATTTTCAAACGCTAAATTTAAGTCAGTTTTGTCATCAAAGTTATACATTTACTAACACAGAACAATATCAATGTTTGATACCCAACATGTTTCCCCTTTCTTAATGAGAAAAAGAATGTAACTTTATTACTCTCAGAAGGGAAATTAGCTAAAAGAGGAGCTTAGGAGCTTATTCTTAAAGGCGTTTGGCGAAGGTTAAGCTTTTCCTGGTACATGTCGCTACCCATTTTTGGCAGTTTTTTTGAAGTATCTTGATTAAAGCAGGCCTGCAGCTGATTCTGGCACCCGCCCCTCTCGTTGTTCATGAAGCAACAATTAGGGGAACACGGTTATATCAAGCATTTTGAGAAAAATGCAAACAATTTTCTTGCTATGATGTTGTTTTGTTTTTATTGGGGGTTTCTTTGAAGCGTCCTTGGAAAATTGTCACCACAGATGGGATTTGATAGTTCTTTCTGAACAATTTAGACGTCTATTTTGACGGCGTCCTACATTTCACCTTGCCGGAGGACAGAATTGTTCTTTTGAATCGATATGATCATGGGCTTTCGTCGAGAGGTGGGTATATCCCGAAGCCCACACATATGGCATGATTTATACATTTCATGCTGCGTCTTTTATCTCGGCTCCTCTCTCAGAATGCACACGTTTCACAAGAACCTTATTATGGAAGCTGCCATCAACATTTCACTCTCTAAGCATCCATGTTCAGAGGTACAGAGGAGAGATTTTTGAGAGAAGAATCAAGGAAAAGTGACAGCAAAGGGTGGGGGGGGGGGTTGCCTTCCTCCTGCCTCCTCCCTCCACGCATACAGTCCATACAGCTTTTATATACATGATCAAAGGCATTTGTACTTTCTCCTCACTATTCAGCTCGCCTGAGTGCGGTAAATCTCCAACTCTGTGACACATTTAATTGTTTTATAACTTCAGTGATAATTTCTTGGCATCAAAGTAAAAAATGTGCATTAAAACAACACATAATAAAGACATTATTGTTTTTTTTATGGGAAAAGAGAATGATTTTGCTTAGATGTTTAGAAAAAGGGAAGGGTGCTTGTTTGATTAATATCATGCTTTGCATTGATGCTGTCTGGGGAAGTGATGCTTAAAAGTCTCTGAATTTTCCATCCGTCTGCATTAATGTCACTACAAACTTCAGGAAACATTTTTTTTAAATCCATCAGCTATAAGCCGTAGCGGCTGCCGCTCATTCTGAAATGCTTTTTTTGAAATTACATTCATTATTTTTGCGGCAAATTAGATAAACTAGACGGACCGGCCGCATCGTTGAGCCATGGCTGACTCACTTTTCAATTACTTTATTTATTTATTTATCTTTTTTAATGGTTCTTTTTATGTATCAGGAGCGACTCTCTTAAACTGTCTGGGCTCTGTGCTGTCACTTTGCAGTACTTCTTGAGAGGGAGCTGAATGCTGATGGATGTGAGGGTTTTAAGATGTATTCACCTCCTGAGCGCTGCTAAACCGAGTCTGCGCTGGTGATAAAACCTCCTCTAGTCCATCTTCCTTTGACTCCGATCTCATAAGCTAGATTCCCACCAGTTTCGCGCCTTAACCTCGGTCTCCGTCAGATACAAAATCAAGCTGGATTCAGACGCCGATGAGTATGGAGGACACGGACGGCTCGACCACAACGCGGAGTACTTCACCGAGCCGACGCCCTACAGCGGACGCTCGCACTCGATGATGGTAAGCATTTCCACCATGACACTTTTGACTCATCAAATGTCACCTCTTCGTTGAATATCACTGTCACAGCCCATGCTGCGTCGCTGTCCTGTTCAGCATATTGATTTGCATATTTTAGTTGTTGTTTTGAAGAAGTGGCAAAATTAGGCATCCTCCAAAAATGCCAACGTGCACACTAAATGGATTTTGAGTCTGCCGTTGATGGACGCGATTGTCCCACAATGCCGTGCACATATGTAGGCTGATAGAGGAGTCGCTCACGGCTAAGAAAACATCAGAATGAGTCGTGGGCGGTGATGAAACTGCTCCAGAAATGACTTGGAAAGAAGAATTCACAATCAAAACCCTGGATTAACTTTTCTTTTTCCTGTTTAACTTCACTGTTTTCTAAATTTATTTTGATTGTGATGCCACAAAGTTATTTTTATTTTCTGTAAATGAGCCTTTGAAATGACTTTTTTGGCTACTGTAATTGATGGGACACTCCAATTTAAAGTTTATGTCAAAAGAAGCCTCTGCTGATGCTAACCATACCTTTGACGATCATCAGAGACTATTTAGAGAAGTAAATTTGTATAGGGCTGGATAAGGAAACATATCCATAAGTCTATAATTAGATGCATCATCTCTAAATGGTTCATTTTAGTATTGTGGTTGTTTTGTTGTTGTTGTGGGCGCCCAGCCAGATTCACTCAAAAGGCACCACACAAAAAGCCTAAGCAACGTACAGTGTAAAGTAGAACCCAGGAGTAGCAGTTAACGGCTCCAGGACACCACTGGAACAGGCTGACATCTGTGTTCATAAAATCTGCTGCATGTACCGTAGCGGCAGGGTGTCCACGGCAGAGTACTTTCCTCTGGGTTCGTGTACTTTTTCCCACCACCGTATGTGGGTGCCGCACAGGAAGTAATCATGTGCAGGTTATGTGGTTATCTTGGTAACATTGCAACCATTTCTGGAAGTCCAAAATGTTCCTCTTATTTCCTAACTGCATAGGTGTTTAAGTGTGTTTCATCATGAGACTTTTTCTTGTAAACTTTGAGCTATATTTGGATTTTGCTAGAAGGGTTCACATTATCAATAACTGTGTGGCGTAAAAGGGTCTCAGTAAGCTGCATCACTCATCCTGCAGCACAACACAACACAAATAAAATTAAGCCACCATCTGCATATAATCCACACAAACACCTCATCATGTGTTAAAAGTTAAAATAATAACAGGACGGACAGTTGGGTCTAGATCAGGGGTCGGCAACCCAAACTGTTGAAAGAGCCATATTGGACCAAAAACACAAAAAAAATATGTCTGGAGCCGCAAAAAATGAGAAGTCTTGTATCAGCCTTAGAATGAAGACAACACATGCTGCATGTATCTATATTAGTTATAACTGGAGGAAGATTTTTTTTTTCATTATGCACTTCAAGAAAAAAGTTGAAATGATGAGAAAAAAGTCAAAATTTCGAGAAAAAAGTCGAAATGTCGAGAAAAAAGTCGAAATGTTGAGGAAATAGTCAAAATGTTGTGAAAAAAGTCGAAATGTTAAGGAAATAGTCAAAATTTTGTGAAAAAAGTCAAAATGTTGAGAAAAAAGTCGAAATTTCAAGAAGAAAGTCGAAATGTCCAGATTAAAATGGAAAGGAAAAAGGAAGGAAAAAAAGAAGAAAAAGGAAAAAAGGAAGAGAAAATGAGAAAAAAAAGGAAAAAAATAAGAAAAAAAGGAAAAAAAGGTCAAACATTTTTGAAAAAGCTCCAGGAGCCACTAGGGCGGCGCTAAAGAGCTGCATGCGGCTCTAGAGCCGCGGGTTGCAGACCCCTGGTCTAGATCCTTCACTTAATGAGGGGGTGGGAGAGTCGTCCTCAAAACATTTTAGACCCTTCCTAGACTAAAATTACTTAGAACCCTGCTCCCTTTTTTTTAACAACTCTAAACGTGAGCCTCCTTTCATAAATGTGGCCAAGGTGACCGAGCAACAGCAAACTGGCACGTGGAAAACGTTCCGCTTGAACCCAAGAACGAGTTTAGACCCGTTTCTTTAATTCTCTAAACGATTGTATAACTCCACGCAGAAGTCGGACCAGCAGCACGCGTGCATGTTTGTGAAGGGGAGACATTAAAATCATAAGTCTTTGCGTCCTCGAGCGCTTCGGTTTGTTCCAAATGTATTCATGAAATGAATACGTGGTTTAAAAAAATGAAGAAGAAAGGGTTTTTGTTTACCTGAATGCATAATCTATTGATAGGTTTGCTCTGTGCGTCTCCTGTCCCCCGCAGTTTTTGACAGATGCGTCCACCCATGCATTAGTCAGCAGATGATGGTTGAGTCATCCCTGGTTGACACCAAGAATATCTTTTCCGAGAAATCCCACAATGTCAGTGTAACTAAATATGGTGAAACTTGACAAGTTTGCTGGATACTAACCTCACATCCTGACGCTCCCACTGTTTCTGATTAGTTTTGGGTCATAGACACACGCTTTTATGTTTTGAAGGTGCAAAAAAATGCACTTCGGCAGTGATAAGTCAGAGATTGGGGGGAAATAAAACACAAAAAACAAGTAAATTCTTTGCTGAAATTGAACATTACAATCTTCCTAGGCTACTTTTCTTTTGCCCCTCGAGATCCGCTACTGTTGGGTGGGGACTGAAAGCTCATTTGTTCACGTTATTCGGGTTCCTTTGCAACGCTCCCGAAGCTTTCCCGAACACGCATGCAGTCAGGCCTCATTAATCACGGAGTTTTTCACGGTTTTGCACTAGTTGGTTGTATTTTCAGCGTTACAAAGGCACTTTGTGAAGGCTGGCAGCAGATATAAAATCTGATGAAATAGCTGTCAGCATATTAATGTTTTGTCCTTTTTATGTCCCATGTTTGATTTCGCAAATCAGTTTAATTAGTCTGAAATGGGGTTTGGAGTGAGAAGATCTTCTAAAGCCATTCTAATGAGGTTTAAGTGTGTTGGCATGAAAGGGAGCTGCTTCTTCAGGCAAAATGCCACCACCTCCCTGGTCTGGGACTCTGAGCTTTTGCGCTTTTAATTTAACAGCTGCTTCTTTAATACTATAGACCTTGAATATAAAATCAAGAAAAAATGATCAACTATGGCAAATGTAATCTCCATGGCATGAATCTTTGTTTGTGCGTATCGTATTTGGCTTCTCTGCCGTTCCCCTCTGCCCGTGCCGACAGTCTGACTGCAGTTATTGAGCGTTTGAGATTCTGATATCAACAGCTCTTTCACATTCTCCTGCAAACAATGTGCATTATTCATGGCGTTACAACTTACCTTTTCATGTGCGCGCCTCCTAAGCTTGCGTGGCATCATGGAGGGGTGGAAAGTATCCGGGAGGATGAACCACAGCGCCTGCATCATGAGAACTGCTTTAGGCTGACGGCAAGAAATGGCTCTGTCCTTGACGTGCAGGGAGATGATGTGCATTTTAAGCAGAGCGCTTTAGGATCTTCCTCATGTTTGCTCCTTTTTTTTTTCTTGAACTCTGCAAGACATTTGTGAGTAAGGTCGGGGATGAATTAAAGATCACCGATGGCATCTAAACACATTGATTATTTATACAGATTTGCGAGGAGGGTGGCGTCTGTGAAGTCCAGTGCTCGATCATCATCACGCCCTTTTGGTTTTTGATTGTTTGGCAAATTAACGAACATTTTAAGGCAATGCTTTTGACTGCTCCAGATTTCACCGGAGTTGGGGAAATTACATGAGGTGTTTGTTTAACTGACCTCCTCTTGAACCTCCCCAGATCAATACTGTAAGTGTTGCAGTTAATGGGTGGAGAATATAATTCTATATCAAGACTCGGACAGGGCACTTAAATGCAAAGCTCCTATTAAGAGCACCAGTTGAGTTATTTAATATTCGGTCGACCCCCGTATCAAAGACTCTCCCTCTTTCATGTAGACAGTGATCTTCCATCGTATTAGCTTAGGTTTCATCAGTTAATGACACAAATTCCACAGTTTTTTAAATCCTCCAACTCTTATTAATTTAAACGCAGCCGCTTCACTCTTGTCCCTCTTGGCCAAAACGTGAAGTTTAGTTGACTAGTCATCTGTTCATTTTGGCACAAGTGCGGATTAATGAGGGGAAGGAGAGGAAATGAGAGGGCTGGAGCCAGCAGCGAAGGAAGGATGGAGACAAGAGGGGACCCTTCTGCACATACACCACTGCCTTTCCCTTATAGGCCGTCTCACGGAGATCCAACAGTAAGGCTGTGATCTTATATAAAGCTGCTTTTTGTGCTCCTCCCTACTGTAACCTGGTTATGACAAGAATAATCAGAAAACGCAGCCGCCGCGGGGGGGGGGGGGGGGGGGGTAGAGAAAGGTACCCACAACCATCCATGTTTTATTTAACAAAAGTCTACGCGAATGTCTTTTCTCCCGTCTTTACGAGGGGCCTGTCAGCTCGCCAGCTTCGTTAAAAGCAATGATAAACTCTCCACACATGCATGTGGACGCACGTAATTGGGTAAATCCGGCAGATTGTCAAATATCTCAGCGGCTTGGTAGGTTGTGGAGAACAGTGTGTCACGGTAACGCTGCGTGTTTACAAATCTGGTCATGCATTATCGTCTTGTAGGATAGAAAATCCCCCCGCCTCTTTGAAATCAACAAAATTATTTTTTTTTTTTAAAGAAACTGTATAGAAACTGCTCAAAATGACACAGATGGTGATTAGATTCTTGAGAAGACACGATGGAACGTTTCTCACTGTGGTTAGAGGTATCACCTTCATCTCAGTTGATGGTGTTTTTTCTTTTTTCTTTATACCAGATGAAGCATTTTTCAGGGATATACGCGCACAATGATCCTGGATATTTCACACACTGGGATTTTAGGTCAAATTTGGTGGCTTTTTGGAAGAATACAATTATATACATCAGTTAATCAGCATTAGGAAGAAAAAAGAAAAGCTTGTAATAACTGTTCTGTGAGGTCAGTGGAGTATACAGGTTATTACAACAGGTATTTTATTTGTAGTGGTTCTAGTTCTAGTGAATATAACCCGAGAAGCAGACACAGTTGGGTCTAAACTGGGCTACTTCTCACTTGCGTGTTATTTAGGTCAGCAGTGGCCCAAGGTTCGTGAACCGGGCCAAACTTGGGCTTTCGGTATGTGCCGTATGAGCCAGATTTGGCCCGGCTTTCATAAACTGGCTTCGGCATGGGCGACGGGGAGTGGTGTGAAGGGCCAGGTGTGGCCCCAAGGCTTTACAGAAAAATGAAGAATCGGGCCATTTCTGGTGGATTTGTGTCTTATTTAGGCAGCCGCCCCCTCACCTCAGGTCAACGCCCCTCAGTCAGGGCCAAATATCATCCAAAGAAAACTGCAGACATGGGCCATGTTTGGGTTAAAGATTCTCTGTTTTCTGGGGAAAGCGCAGTCACACTAGTCAAAATGTAGCGCGCTGTGCCAAGGCACGATTGATCGTCCCTCCCGATTCCCCTGTTGGCCCACACTCGCATTACTGCAGTCTCAGTCGTGCTCGAGCATTACTGTCTCCGGCACATGTGTCATCACATTGTTGTATTAAACATCTGATTAACTCAAAGCACAACTCTCCTCGGAGAATCAACACAATTTTTTTAGCATTGTTTTGTACATTCTTGTCCAAGTAATGAGTAATGATATATTTATAAATAATAATGACGTAAAATGCCACTTTTTCAATCATAAATTGTCAGACATGGAGCTCCAGCTCATGATCCATCATTTGCAGTGAGCAGGTCTGTTTTTTTTCCCGCTGAAGAAAAAATGGTTCTGTCGTGGGAATAAGTGTGAGGTGAGGTAACGGAGGTGGGGATCTGCAAAAATCATGTTAAGGTACAACGCACACAAGTCTTCTCAGATGCGCTGCTCCAGCCCTTCTGCAGGAGGACACAGAAATGGGCAAAGCCCGAGGACAGGAGAATGTTGTCGACTGCCAAATAAACCGAGTGTGGCAGGCAAAAGCTGTATTAAGCTGACAATTCATCAAGGAATATTTGCAGCGCTGCCATCAGCTTTAAACTGGCTGTTCCAAGGTGGTTTTTATGGAATACCTGCGGCTACGGAGCCTTTTCTCTTTAGAGAAACAAAGGCGGGTTATTCATCTGCAGGGGAAAGGGGAAAAGACTAAAGAAAAAGCAGCTTTTTCAAATGTTCACACACATATATAACTTAGACTTAGAGGAGCATCATAGTTTTTAAGCCCCCGTCATGAACTGCCAAACAAATCAAACAGAAAAAGCACTCTCTATAATGCATGTAATGCAAGAATGTGATCAATATTTACTTACATGAGTAATAAAATGTTAAATGTAGTTTTTGGTCACAAGCTTGGAGATCTGGCAGACATTTATCAGAACATCTTTGATCCGAAGACAAATTAGAGGGGAGAGGTCAGATGGCTCACCAGTCGGTGTGTTTAACATGACTGCAGGGCTAATGTCGATGACGAGCGTCCTCAGAAAAGCGCTCGCTGGTCTCCAGGTGGCTGAATACTGAGAGGAGAGGTATAGCCATAGCATCCTTTTTGTAGAACTGCTCCATTTGTAGACTCCAAGTGCTTGATTTAACGTGGCAGTGAGTGCAGCTGACCTGTTATCATTTGAACTGTCCATAGGAGGTTTCCGGGGGACAGGATGGATGACTGTGGATTTAAGAAAGAGGGAGACCTTTGTTTTTGCAATTGAATGGATTAAAGATATTGGTGAAAACAGTGTAGATGTAGTCTGCACTTTTGAGGACCTCTTTCGTGGTACTCCAGCAGGGTAATCATGGGAGTATGCATGTCACCTCGTGAACCTGTAAAGCAGGAGTTCTCAAACTTTTCCTGCCCCTTGGAGGAAAAGAAATGTCTGTCTTGGTTGGAAAAGTCCCAAGCTTCACATCAATGCGTTTTACACATTTTTAAAGCGGTGCTGCAGGCTTGTTACTGTCTTAAAGCATGCTCGGTGTTCAGCTCGGATCTGTTTCCAGAGAGGGAACAGCAGAGAAGCCGAGCTCTGAGAAGTAAAACACTGACACACCATCAGTGGAAACTCTACTTCCAACTAAGTTTTTCTCCGTCCAATAACCACTGTTTGTTTTGTTTAACCTGAAAATGACTCCATTGGCAAAACATTAATTCCACCTGCAACATCTTCCTCACGGTAAAAAAGCCAGGTGGCACCCCGCAGGTTGAGAACCGCAGTTTTAAAGTGACTTCTTCAACCCTTGAGCTGTGGTTGTGCGGATGTGATACTTCTGGCCCTTTTGTGTTTTTGATGTGCTCAGCCATTAAAGTCTATTAGCGCTCAAGTTGAACATCAAGAAACCACAAAATAACAGTGCGTTGATTTTCACATAGCTGCAAAAATAATACAGCTTTCCTTTATTCCATCTGTGAAATGTGGTGTGGCCATTGTCATAGTTTGGGCTTTTATTCTGGTAACTAATTCTGAAATATAGGATCTCGTTTGAGGAAAGTCTCTCAGCTAAAGAAGAAGAATTAGTCACGGTGCATTAAGACAGTGGCCTGAAAAATCGATGGAGAGCAGTGGAAGGAGGATCCTCCCCACCCAAAGCAATGGTAAACGCCAGACTTTTTTGTGCAAACTGCTTTGGAGAGTTGCTCAGTAGTAGAAAACACTCCAGAGCTAATTACACAACATCATTTATGAGGCATGTGGTTTAGATCCTAAAGTCAGAACCTGAACTGCTGGCAAGTATCCTCAGGTGAAACAGTCATTAATAAACAGGCATTAATAAAGTGTCCTGCAAGTGAAGGTGTAACACTCATTGAATTTTGATATCAACATCAGGAAGTCAGTCTTGGATGACATAAAAAAGAAAGATGTAAAAGTCTGAGAGCAAACACATTTATTATAGAAATTAGGCCATTTGAAGATCAACTTACCAACTATGTACTTGGTTTAAAGGAGAAATGTGTGAGATTGTAGATTAAAATAGAGAAGAAATAAGTACAGTCATGTTACAAAAATGATGACTGCATATTTGGTTGCTCAAATATCTACAGAGTTAGCGTGCTGAATAACACTGGTTGTAATACCAGTTTCTGGCATGTGTGGCAGTAGCGAGCATCACAGCAGACTCAATACAACACGACGAAAGAAGTTGGACCGTTTGTAGGTGTACTTGAACTTGTCAGTCAGGTAGTTACCATTCTGGGATAGGTAAACGGAACCAGCAAGAAGATATCGTCAACTACCACCCGCTATAGGGAAAAAAAGCCTTGTTCAGAGGCGACAAAAAGAGCAGATAAAAACGGGGCTAAAACCCGAGTCGATGTCAGCAGTGCTGTGCAGAACTTTCTCTTAGATTGGTAGAAAAACTTCTGCTGTTTTCTGTTTCACTAAACATTTTCAATGGTGGAGTAAGTCATGTTACTATGACGAGAAACTGAGAAAGACGATTTGGAAACGGTTTGAGAAAAAGAGAAAAGACTTGACCCGTAACACATTTGACATTGAACTGGCGCCATGCACGGAACTGACGAGGAGGGACTGTGCGCGTTCTCGTTTTTCCCAACTCACTTTGCAGCTATTCTCCCCCCATTTGGACTCGAGTGTGGAGCAGGAATTTAATTTTCAGCTTCACACCAACCGTCGCTGAGGATTCCCTTCAGTTCTGTATTTGTTTGAACATGTTTACTAGACTCTACATGAAAGTACTTGATAAATAAATGTTCTTTTTTTTTTTTTTTAAAGTATCCTCAATTCAGAAGTTTTTCTTCTTTGTCCACATTCCTAAAAACCTTTTGCACAATGAGGTATATGAATGCACGTTTAAACAGTGCATAATCACTACTGGATGCAAAGCAGCTCGTTCCTGCTTTAGCACTTTGATTTAACAGGTTTGTAATGTTAATACTGTTTTGGTTTCTGTTTCTTGCTTGTTAAATGGAGTTCATTTGTAATAACAGAAGATTAACACTCGGCCTCATTTAATTTCACCCCTGGTAATATAAAAGACTGAATGTTTAAACACTTTTGGTGTGGTGAAACGCACTGTTCTCTTAACGGGAATGAAATTCTCTGGCTTTTCCTCGTCTGAGCCAGCTGACAGCTTGATCTGAGCGTTTCATCACAATTTTGTACATCAAGACCTGCTGTTGAAGGATTTACAGTTTGTTCATTTATCGAGACAGAAACTTTTAAATAGTCGGAAACGGAAGAGGAAAAAAAAAAAAATCAGCAGCGTGAGGAAACTTCTATTCGGTTGTTCTGCTCGGGTGCGTGTCACAGGGTGGGTTTTTTGTTTGGATGGCTGTAATGTAAGAGATGTAATGCTAAGAAAAGGGTGATGAATATTTAGCCGCTCTAACACCTTTTGATAAACTTCGCATTGCATCAAAGGGGTTGTCTCCTGTGACAGTTTCACAAAAAGAAATTAAGCTGAAGTGAGGAAGAAAAAGAAAGTGAGGGGAAACGCGGCGGGCTTGTGGCGAATGATCAAAAGACGTTCATTTCCATCACCGAGATCTAAGAGCTGACATTGATGAGGAGGTGTGAGCAAACAGAATAAAACTGTGACAGGACGCGGAGGACCCCGCCTCGTGCTTTTACATCCACATATAAAACATCAGCACATGCGCAGCACTTGTAAATCCCCTCACATACATTCTCCTGTCACCCCCCCCCCCCAGATCCTCGGTCTTTTGTCTAACTAACAAACTACATGTAGTCCACAGAAGTGCTCACAGCAAGCTGATACTTGTTACGTGGGTAAACGGGTCAAACAGAGACACGTCTGGAGACTTGAAGAGCACGGGGTAGCCAGGCAGCGCTCTCGCCAGATAGCGGGGGTCTGGTAGATGGAGTGGATATTCCAGCGAAGCACCTCATGAATCTTTTATCAGCGTGTTTGAGCATTGATCAGACCAAGTATTAGCCCAAAGGCTGGACTCTTGCTCTTGAGGGGAAGCGCAAGATCCGAATGCTCACATGCGAAACACGCCATGAGGCAACGCGAGGATATCCGTGAGACAAAAGAAAGAAGGCGTGTTGGCAAACTTTCAGCTAACGCACTGCTTCACAGAGAAAAACTATTTTGCTTCCCTCTCATCTTTTTTTTTTTTTTTTCTTCTTTTGCAGCTCTTAAGCAGTAAATTCAAGAGTTTTTGTTGTACAGTAACTGCTGCTAGATCTAACAGCCGGAGGCAAACGCGTCGGTTGCCTAGATATAAAATCTGCCTCATGAGTGTCGGCTGACTGGTAAACACCTACTCCTAATGACTAATCGGGAAGCAGCGGAGGCTTTTGCGGACACATAACGGACAAATCCCACCTTTACACGCCCCCCCCCCCTAATGAAAAACTATGCCGCCTTGAAGAGAGTTAAGTCTGATGTCGCGTTTGAGAGACTGATTTGAAAGCAGGGTGGCTGGCTACGCGGTGCACGGGTCGGGGATGCACGCGTCACACGTGGGTTGAGCAGGGAGAGGGAGGACATTAGCACAGAGAGATCAGCAAGGTCATGCAAGATGATGTGGCTGAGAAAACCGTATGAGATCAACTACTCAGGACCCAAACCGTCCTCCAAACCACCGTATTTTCCCCCACCTGCTAAGATAATTTGGAGAAGTTAAAGTCAAATTGTGGATGAAGGCAAATACGTGATGCCTTTTCCAAGCGTTCCTACGGGCAGGTTGTCTACCGTGCATCATGCATGCATGTGCGGAGCGCTGTTTTGGACTAATACGTCGCTGCCTTCCACTGGTTGTTGTGCCAACACTTTGTAGCGTCTGCTGTTTTTGAGTTCACAGATTCATTTAGAATTTGTCTCCATTCATCTGTTTGGTGGAAATAAAAGCTGTTGACACTTTCCAGGTTAGGCACAGTGGTAGCTTTTGTCTAAACAGGTGCAGTGATTCATTCTGGCTCTCCTTCCCTCTGTGGTGCTTCTGCATGGAGGCTCTCCCACTGTGACTGTTTAATTAGGCACCAGTGTCTGTGTCAGTGTTTTTGTGCCAGGCTGCTCGACTCCCTCGATGACGAACTGTTGTCAAAGAAACACACCCACCGCGAGCTCGGAGCCGCTGACGCTGAGGGGCGGCTGAAAGAGTTCAGGGGGTGATTGAACAGTTTACAACTCGGCTCACTTTTTTTTCGGCTCTGCTGTTGGGGAAACAAAGCATTGTCTGTGTGCGCGCTTGGCTCTTTTCCCGACATGTGGAAATGTAAAGTGACTGATGGTACAGGTAGCTTCTTTCCTCAAAATGAGAGAAATGAATCGCTCGTGGACTTTACTGGCTACTCTGCTCCAAGATTACACCATCCCTGTACTGTATGTATATAACTCTATAGTGAATTTAACATCTACAGGAGCTTTCTCCTGCAGAAATATTCTTCCTTTACTCCACAGAAATCTTTTTAGATCAGCTCGTCCCCACTGGCTGCTTTTTTCCTCGCAGAAACCTGTGCTTACAGTCGATACTCAGCCATAATTTTAAAGATGATGAGAGACAGACATGGTTATTCCATTAATTGGAAAGCTCAAAAACGAACTGTTAGGGAAGGGAGGTTGCCCTTAATTCAGGCTAGATTGCTCTTTGGGGGATTGTTCACTCGAGTGCACAAGCTTTGTGCAGAAAATTATTTTTCAACAGTTCAAGTCAACATTTAAGAAATATATAGCACCAGGAAGCTATACTCTCCACAGCTCAGGAGTGTATGATGGATGCACATTTAGGTTCCAGTACCTTGAGAAGCCTTCTCCGTCCGTCCTGACTCCAGCGCCACCCAGAGGTCTTCATGCAGCTGCAACGCTGTCATGTTTTGATTATACCTTTCTAACCTTGAAGGTTCACTTTGATCCAAACTGTGGTGTTTATCTCCTATCAAGAGTTATTTTTCGGCTCACATGTGAATATCCCTCTAAATAACCTCCCACGCTTTTCTTTTTTTCTCCTCCTCTTTGTTTAGCCGACATATTGATTGTGAGAAATGACCGAGTGCGACCAAGAGGCACCACTGAGTGTCTGTGTGTCTCACCTCTGTAAAGAAAAATAAATAAATAGATTTAAAAAAAAAAAAAAAAGAAGATGAACCTGAAGCTTAAGTCATCTCCAGAATTTGAAATCCTGTTAACACTGTTGATCTAAAATGTTTCACGTTTCTTTCTCTCTCTTTCTTTCTCCTTCTGTCTTTCTTTCCAGGTCTACATCCCCTGCAGAACAGCTATTGTCCTGGCCAACGAGGAGATAAATTACTGTTATTAGAAGATGATTGTCTCCACAGAGACTGGGATTCAGAGTGGATTCCAAGCTCAAACGGAGTGTTAACAATCACCTTCATCTTAAAGTGTCAACCTTGCGCACCAGCCAAACCTACTTTTTTGTGTTTTAGCCTCTTTTTTTTTTCTAAATGGGAGAGCAGGGGACGAAAAAGGCATTTTAAGCTTGTGTGCTTTCAAAAACCATCTGCAACCTGCGTAAGTCCATTTACTTCAGATTGGCCCATTTGGGAGGCGTCCAGCCTCACCAGCAGCTGGATGCTAAAACCATTTATTGGCTCGATGGCATTTTGCATGTCATCTGAAATAACATGGCCAGCAAGTGTGGCAAAGGGAAGAAAAACCTTACATTCGTTTAGTCAGATGAAACAGAACCGCAAGGCAAATAAGATGGTCGAGAACATTAGATATGTTGGAACGCCGCTGCTTTGGCTCAGTTAATTTGCATTCAATTTAGAAAAAGACATTTAAACTTTAACCAGCACACAAAAATCCACATTTCGTTGTTTTGTTTTTTTTTAATCACTGGTGATCTGTTTCTGTTCAATTGCATTGTGGGACACATTTAAGAATAAATTTGCACAGAGTAATGAACTGCATTGAATTATATTTTTAATGTTTATCTGAAAAAGTTTTGTTATAAAGCTTGAATATATGCAGCTACTGTGAGAATTTAAGTGGTTATTAATGGCTCAGTTATTAAGTAAGCAATTTGCTGCTAAAGCGTTGATAAAATCACCTAATTTGATTTGTTCAGTGTGTTGCATAATAAATGAGCAATATTTTTGCTGAATTACCACATTTTGCCACTTTGCATGCTAAATCACATTAAATAGTTTTATGCCATGACTTTTTCTAAACTCCTCAAATTAAATTCTTCCAGACGAAGTTGACACAGATGATCAGCATATCCGTCCGTGTGAGAGAAGACGATATCACGGGTGTGTCTCACACACTGTACTACTGTAAGATGCTGTGATTTGCGTGCATCGTGCTCATTAGATACGGTCGTATTCCCCTGGGATCATTCCAGGAGAAACCGGGGGGAAAAAAAGAAGAAAAAAAAGTCTAAAATCCCTCAAACTAGAGTGAGTCTCTATTAATTAGTTCTCACTCTTGTGACTTTTGTCTCAACACACTTGAAGATCTCAAAGAGCAGCTGCAATTCTGTTTTTGGGAGAAGGTTATTGATGAGCTAAAATACACAGAGACATATCACTTCTGTCTGGTGACTACTGAACTCAATATCATAAAATGTGTTTTGCAAATGTGGTAACTGATCTTTTTCCAGTTGTATCTCGTAAAGTCCCACGTTGCTGAAGGAATCTGTGCCTTTCGGATAATTGTAAGCGCCCTCTGTACTCTTTAACATTGCAACCTGGAAGTAAAAACAAGACATGATTTCTTTTTTTTTCATTTTTTTTTTCTTCCTTCTGTTTTGCATCCCCAAACAAAAGCAAATTCTTTGATTTACTGCCACAGATACTGTGATCCACACCTTCTGCATTACAGCAGATTGTCATTTAAACCATGCATTGTAGCATATGGGAGGTTTTGATCTGCCTTGCCTGCAGCTGAAGAAAACGCATTCATATGCAAGGCCACCCCTCTGTGTGTAGTCAGAAGAGTCGTGAACATGTTATTTCTTCCATTTAAACGTGCAAAATAATTATAATAAGAAGATTTTCTGTACTTATCAAATCTCAGAGATTCTCTGTAGACTTTATAAGTACAAGACAGTGTGACTGGATTAGTGTTTAATCACTCTTCATCTGACCCAATGTCATTGTCACTGTGCCACTGCCACAATGAAGTGTCTGCATTTGTTCCAAGTAGATATATTGATGTCCGATACACTGTAACTGTTTCAGCATATTTCTTTCATTATGACTAATGATAATAAATCAGTGTCTGTCGAGCCACAGGAATGTGGATGAAGTGACTGTGCTGTCTGACTACTGATTCAGTCCTGGTGCCCCCTCAAGGAAGTGCGGAGGCTCCGGCTTCCTCCTGTGTACATAGAGACAGTAGGCGACAGTCACAGAGTTCTTGCCGTCATTTCTGTGGGTTGTTTTTTTTTTTTTTTTTACATTCAAGGTAACCATTTTGATTTTAACATTCATCTCGAATTAAAGCCTATCTGACATTTCATGTACAAATAGAAACTGTAATGGAGAAGTAATTTAATACATGTGTTTTCACATCAATTTAAGTTCACTCAGAGTTGACACATTTAAGTATAATCAAATTACATCCAGTTCATTGTAATTCATGCATTATGCAGTTATTCACGATTCATTACTCAATTCTTTGACGTTGAGTCCAAAATTCTAAATGAATGCAATGCTAATTCATAAAAAAAAATTAATTAATTAAAATGTCTGGCTAAGGAACCCTACAGATTACGCTGAATCTTTACTTTGGTGTTTAGTTTAGTTTAGTTTATTTAGGATCCCCATTAGCTGTTACACTTGGCAACAGCTATTCTTCCTGGGGTCCTCAAAATATCATACAAAATACATACAAAAACATTGAATTAAAAATAAAAATAAAAATACAAATATTGCAAGAGAGAACAATTCATTACAGCATAAAAAAAGATGGTGTAACTCCCCCATCCTGAGTAAGCACTCAGCGACAGTGGACAGCAAGAACAAAAAAGTGCTGCACGCGTCTTAAGGTAAGGGGGAGCTGGACCCTTGAGGGTTTTGTATGGGGGGGGGGGGGGGGTTGCAGAATTTTAAATTCTGCCCTGAATTTCACAGGAAGCCCATGAAGGGAAGCTAACTCCAGGGAAATGATGGTCCCTCTGCCCTGTCCTCGTTAAAACTCTGGCAGCAGCATTTTTCATCAGCTGGAGGTTGTTCATTGATTTGAGGACATCCAGCTACCGAGGAATTGCTGTAGTTCAGTCTCAAAGTGACAAATGGACTCACTTTTCTGCATCACTCTGGAGATCTGGTTTCCCTTATTTTAAGGATTTGAACGTGTGCTTAGGAGTCAGGTGCTTCTTTCAAAGGTGAAAAAAGGCAGTTATAGAAACATCCAAATAACATTTTATGTGTGACTTAAAGAAAAACATCTTCAGGAAAAATAAGTCCAAGATTGCTCACAGAAGTACTCGATGCCAGAGTAACGCCATCCAGAGTTACTAAAAGACTGGATACTCTGTCTGAAGGACTCAGGTCCAACAACCTCAACCTCAGACTTATCTGAGTTAATCTGTTATCTGATATTAGAAGCCATCTTCTTGTCAAGATGTCTTTATTCCAACTAGTTTACGTCTGGCTTCATAAATGGGTATAGCTGTATATCATCTGCATAACAATGAAAGTTTAAGTGATGCTGCCTAATAATATAACTTATTGGAGGTGTGTGTGTATATATATATATAAAGTAAAATTCGATCTATTTGGAGATTATTTTCTTAATTCGAAAACAAATTATCTATAGGAATAATTACAATAGTGAAAGTTGTAAATCCAGTCTTTATTCCTAACTTCTTTTCACTGAGCACCGCAAAGGATAATGACTGATGTTCGGAGTGGAACTGGGGCAGTGGGGCTTCAGGTTTTGGGAGCAGCTTTTAATACCCTGTTGCCATCAGAGATGGTTTCTGTTTCTGTCTCTCTGTGGTGGGAAATCACACCTGACTTCAAGCAGAAAAGCCAGGAAATATTTGAGATGACAAAGGAAGAAATCTATTTTGCACGCTACACTACAGAATATGAAAGTTTAATTTTCCATTTGGTGACAAGGGGAGCAGTGAAATGCTGTTGCATGACTACACAGAGCAATCACCTCAGTGGTTTGCACAACATGATGTAAGGGGGATGAAAGACAACTCATCAGACCATAATATTTCAATTTCCATTTCTTAGACATCCACGCTTATTGCTACTTACACCAGATTATGTATTTTCGTGCACTGGCATCGACGCAGACTACTTAAGAGTAACTGTACCAAGAAGAGCCGTTTGGGAAAGCCAGAAGGAGGTTTTTGTTGCCGTGCCACTAAAGTGGTGGTTCACTTTTTTAGGGGTTCTTTTTTTAAATCTATTTTTCTAGGTTTTTAAAAAAAATATCTTTCTTTCTTTCAATCATTCTTTTTTCATCTCTGCTATTTTGGCTGTCTATCCGCTCTCGACAGCCTTCTATCTCTTGGGTAGCTCTCTTGTTTGGGCTGTAATGTTTTGAAGCTGCATAACACATCTCATGCAACTTTCATTACTACACCAGCTTTATGGCCCAGTCAACCAGTCCCGTTACAGTTTTTACCCACGACTGCATTAAGTGTATTTATGTTTGGCCAATAAACCTGATTCTGATGGAACATGGGGGAGTAGCAATGCACGATGTCGCCTGATAAACCTTCAGATGTGCTGCAAAGATACAACAACAGTACAAGCTGTGCCTTCTGGGTTTTGCAATATGCACCTCACAGGAAGCCTTAATTTTACAGGATTTCATATTGAGTGCATCCTCTGTAGGTATGACTGTCATAAAATATGCATGCCATACAGTATGCAGCAGAGTGCATGAGAAGATTTCAAATGTGACCCTGAAGTGTGCACTCTGTGCAGTAATACTTCTTCTTGCATTTTCTTATTTACTCACATGAATGTAAAAAGGCTAAAAGGAACTGCCATTGTCAGAACCGGCGGGCATGCCATGCAAAGATGATATCAGGCTCTCGGCTACGAGGCTGCAGCAGTCGGGAGGTTTGACTGTGCTCGCTGCTGCCGCTCCAATATTGTGTTTCTGCGATGGCGGATGTCATCAAAGCGACGACAAAAGGGTTCTGCATATTTTTATTTTTATGCAGTGACCCCTCTTTCTTTGCATGATAATAGAAACCAAACAGTAGGGTGAGGGGGAAAAAAACCTTGTACCTGAAAATCTGCTTAAACAGCGTGCACTCCCTTCAGAGAATTCTGAAATGTCACCATGTCAAACCTTTGTGTTGGTCAGGTTTTTATTAAATCAGAGTAGGACTACTCTGGTTACATGTACTCAGTGGAACATTTTAAATAAAACTACAAATAATGTGGCTATTTCAAGTTGTTAATATTATTTATTTATTCATCGTAGGGAGATGGCATGCACTGTTTTTGGATGTGCAAAATGACTCAGTTTAAGAATGTTACGTATTTCCAGAAGATGGTATTTGCCGTATTCGGAGTCCCCTGTCTTGCTGATATGGTTGGCAGCCCCACCCCAACCCCCACAAGAGAGCAATAGGTTTCCAGCTGGCCTTCAGTCTCTCCACGAGGCAATATCAATGTTATCTGTGAGAAACAAGCCCGTCCACAGCATCCACATTTCACAAGGCCCAAAGGACGTATTGCTCCTATCTTGGTAAAAGTAGACAGTCAAGGACACATATATATATATATGTTCGTCTTCCACGTCCTGACTGCTCATAGCTGTTTTGATGTCTACATCAAACTTTAGCTGTACGTGCAACAATGAAGCAGAGGGCGATTCCTCCAAAGTTGGAACTTTTTGAATATGAAGGCAGTACAATATCAGAGCACAAAAACAAGGACGTGTGCGCTTAAATTGGAAAAAGCAATGTCTGGAATGAGAAAATACAGTGAATTTCAAGCATTAAAGTATGTAAGAAGATGTTCAAGAAACCCTTTATGTTATCATATGGATTATTCGAGTGTATAAAACCTTATGAAGAGAACAAGGTCCACATGACTTTATTAAGTTTGTATAAGTCATTTTAAGAGGAACTTTAAGGAAACAGATGAATCCTTCACAGTATGTAATGATGCAAGGTGTTAAAAAAGTGACTGTATTGCTTTGGAAAACATAAGTGCTTCCATCTATTTGAAGGTAAGTATTACAGTTGAGTTTTTGTCACAATCTGTCAGCATTTTTTTTAAATGTTTTCCATTGGTTGGCTACTTCCGCTTACTTCCGTCTTTTTCAGCCATTCAGGAATCAAAATGTTCAGCTTTTTCAGAATATGTCTGCTATTTATGGAATGTGAAATAAGAGACTCAGAGTTACAGGAGTGCCTTCAGCTCCCATTAAAATGAATATTAAGAATTTTCCAGATCAGTGGAGGAACACAAAAGTTTTCTACTTTTATTTTTTTTTTTTTTTAAGCTTCCTCATCTTTATGAATTTTTAGCACTTTTTACATTTTAGCATTATTTTTCATAGAATTGTCTTGTCTGTTCAAAATCTAGTTGACTGAAGGACGGGTCTCTGCTCAGGAAGCTGCAGCTCAAACCCACTTGTAGGAGTCATATGGGTCAACTGTTTGCCTCCCGATTAGCTACAGTTATCACACGGATTTAACTTTTCTTCAACCCTTATTTCCAAATAAAATTAACTAAATGTTCCTTAATTCCTCCCCTTTTTGTGGACTATCTGGGTTGTTCTCTCTTTGGCACTAACAATGAACCATCTTCCTCTTTCTTTTGACCGACAACGTGACAAAAAGGTTTCAACGTCGACAAGATCGCAACCACTGAGGGCATAAAGTTGTCAGCTGTTCCATACCCAGTTTTCTGACCCTTCTGAGTACATCATCTGTCATGTGCAACGAAAGAATCCTCTCTAAAAATGGTAACTTTAAGGACCCAAGTGTGCAATTTTGAACTCAGCATTTGTTATGCTACATCCTGGTGATCCCCCTCACTTTTGCTTGATTGCAGGTGTTTAGCCTGGATCCTGTCGTTGGATATTGTTATCAGTTGGAAATCCAACTCAGATGTTGACTACATATGTATGCAATCCTGATGTTCATTGGGTGGATTTGTTTTTCTTCTTTCTTGGCATGATTCCCTGCCTTGGAAACCATTTGATCAATCTGGCGGTTACCATTCGATGTCCATCATGTCTCAGACTTTGCAAACTCCAAGTATTTACTGCAAGCGACCAGTTTTCAGTACATACCATTCACTGCACTGGATGCAGAATATAGACCATGTAGGAGGACAAGTGCAGAAGCTATGGCAACCATAATAATCTATGAAGCATCTTTCACAGGTGCTATTTGTTAAGGGCCACATTAACATAAACTATGACACAATGGAAGAACTATGCACAAATAGACATTGTGTTGTACATTTTAAAGACTTAGTCCATGTTTGTGCTTAGTAGACCTAATCATAACAGCCTGCCCCTACTAACCTTTATTAGCTTGTAGTTAACACAGTGTTTCCTCACCGTCACCCTTTTTACCACAAGCAGCTAAGATCTCACAAGCAGTGACCGGCACGACACAGTCATGCTTAATATGACTTATTACTAGAGAGCGATGTTAGACACGCACAGTGAATATAAACTGAGCTGTTTGTTTCTGCAATAATAAGAATGCTGTACGTTTGTACGTGAGAGGATCAGATAACACTAATATCACCACCTGTTTCAGTTTACTTATTTGTAGTTAATCTTACCCCCCTGAACGACCAGCCGCCACTGCTCATGGCGCATTTAGAAGCAGAGGTGGACAGAGTACTCGACCCCAGTACTTGAGTAAGAGTACAAATACTACTGGTCAAAATTTACTCCGTTACAAGTAAAAGTAGCTCAGTCAAAATATTACTCAAGTAAGAGTAGAAAAGTACTTGCTTTTAAAGGTACTTAAGTATCCAAAAGTAAATGCTTTTAAATTTACTTTAAGTAAAAGTGAGAGTAAGAGTAAGAGTAAATTTCTTATTTTCCACATCAGTAAATTACTATATTTTTTCTAAATTAATTTAAGGATCTTTTAACTCTTGTTTCTGAGAATTAACTCTTTGAAACCAGCTGCACTGATGTGCTGCTTTTAGAACCACAATGTTATATAAAACCTGCAGAAACACCAAAAACAAATCAAATGAATGGGATCATAAGAGGACAGCAGATGATGCAGAGTTTATTAACAATCATGAACTGAAACCAAATGAACCTGCACCATCCAACTACGTCTGGATTACCCTCAAAGACCACTGCTTTACAAAAAACTACATTTCTGCTTTCAATAACTCAATGTTGTAGCCATTGTTGCGGCTCTGTCTTGACTTGTTGGGGCTCTGTCTTGACAAACGCAGGCTACTTTGGCGGAATCGTTTTGAGGAGGCTTGACGTATTTCCGCTTTACGTACATCCCAGTGGAGAGCGTGCACTGTGATAGGTCTCCTCCTTTGACAAAAACAGCTAGTGTCCCATAAGATTTTAGGGAAGAAGAAAAAAGAGCAGACCTGAAAGTAACAAGTACTTTTCAGCCTTCCTAGAAATTTACTCGAGTAAAAGTAAAAATATTTGTCTTGGAAATGTATTCAAGTAAGAGTAATAAGTACCAAAGAAATCTAATACTCAAGTAAAGTACAAATCCTCTGGATATGTACTTAAGTACAGTACTCAAGTAAATTTACTCCGTTACTGTCCACCACTGTTTAGAAGTCAGACTTCACTTGATTAGCTGTGATGTAAGAGATGCACAAACGGGAAACTGTTGAAATGTTTTAGAGCAATAAAAAAAACATTTAATCTATTGGAGAAGTGGAATTAAAACTGTCAACGAATAAATGTGGAAGTTGAAGGGGCATTGCGACCCAGAAACCTCAAAGTTTAAACAATTAACCAGAACAATATCCTTCAACTGGTTCATTGTGTTTTAGTCCCACTTCTTAGACAGTACAATAGCTGTAAGGACTCTGTTTCCTCCTAGACGTTTCAACAGTTTCACATCGTTTAAAGACTACCGTCGGCTTACATTTTTTGGCTTTCGCTCGGCACTTTACAGGAGATGCATTCCGGCGGCTCCTGTTTTTGTTATCGCCATCCAGAGTGGTTCTCGCACAGACAGCCGGCACAGCCGCCCCCTTTCAAAGCCAGCCACTCTGCTCGCCTGCACCCTCTTCTCCCGTGGAGTGTGCACTTTGTGAAATCTGGCTCATAGTTTTGTGCGGCCTTGTACAGGAGACGCAGCAAAATAGGAAAACTGCTGAAGATAAAGATGCGGAAGCTGAGTAATATATGTGCTAATATGTTCTCTTAAGCCCAGCAGATTATTTTAGTTTCGTAACATATCCAATTTAAACAACTTTAAATGAACTATAGGTGTTTCAAGCCTGGAAGCCGCTGCCTGTAGTAGGAAACTACATTAAGACCTAGTTCGTTTATAAACTCAATGGACAGATAATGTTCCTGGAAGAGGCATAAAACAGTAATATCACTTTTATAATTTCTTTTGACGTTCTTCTCTCTTCAAATCCTACTGGAACCGTATAGCTTCAAAATAACCTCAGACCACATATTCCCATTTATCAAGACAACCCACAAATTGGTCCGCAGGGCAAGCGGCAGTCAGCCATAAATCTACACATGCCGGATAAGGCCATGTAAAGCAGTGCTTTCCTCGCCAATTATGGGGTTGTGATACGTGTAGTAGTTATGGTCAAAACAAAGGTAGGAATCATGGGGTAATCTGACACAACCGTGGCTGTAGAGTCGGCCAGAAAAAAACTGCTCTGACTGGAAGGAGTCTTCCAGGAATCTCAGGAGGACCGGAAACTCACAGGTATTATTTGTAAGTGTAACATTTGTGAAGAATATAGGGTAAAAGGTGGTTTCTGATCCCCGTCCTTGCTTCAATCTGCCCCCAGGAAAGAGCGAGGGGGCATTTGCTTGTAAAGAGCGGCACCATGTGGTCGTGGGCCGGCTCTGCGGGTGGGTGTCTACACCGGTCGGGTTAGTCCATGGGCCAGATCAGATATCAGTACCACTCAAGGTGACAAAACTTGCTTATAATTTTTGAAAAGATCCATGTCTGTAGATTATATTTTTGTATGATAACCTTCCCGAGTGGCAGCTGTATCATTGTTATCAGCTCATGAAGTTAAAACCCCCTTCAGAAAATTACATTTTAGATGCTGCTGCATATCCTGGTTTAGACTCATGTACAGGAAATCTGTCAATGTTTCACAATATTGTGTTTGGTATCATTTTAAAGGGGACCTTTGAAGCATTCATTCAAGCTAAGATGTGAATCTTTCTGACCAACATAGAGGTCACTGCAGCTCTTTAAACTATAAACACACATTTTTACACCATTTTCGCCTAAATGATATACTATCTTTTATCCCTGTGTCATCTAGGAACAACAGAGACACAAAATACTAAAACTGGAATACATACAATCCCATAAGGATTCAGGAAATGTATAATATACCCCATACTATATCATTGTTGCAGTTAGGTTCCTATGAAACTATAACAGCCACTAAGCTAATGTTACAAACTGGTCTTTATCATGCAAATACAGGACATAAAGCACACAATGAGATAAGGAACAAGCTTAGTTTTATAAACAACATTATAAACATAACAATATTGTAAACAAAATTAACATCGTTATTAATGGGAATATGTCAAGATCTGATTATAGTTGGGCTATCAAGTTCTGTGTGTACTTAAGATAGTGTTAAGAAGGTTAACCAAGTACAGAATCATCACATAATTTCACTCAAACTCTGATACAGCTGCCACTCAGGAAGGGTTATCATACCAGAATATCATCTACAGACATGGATCTTTTCAAAAATCATAAGCAAGTTTTGCAGAGGTGTCAAGTAACGAAGTACAAATACTTCGTTACCTTACTTATGTAGAAATTTTGGTTATCTGTACTTTACTGGAGTAATTATTTTTCAGACGACTTTTTACTTTTACTCCTTACATTTTCACGCAATTATCTGTACTTTTTACTCCTTACATTTTAAAAACAAATTTCATTTCGGCCTTTAAAAAAAAAACTATCCAGTTAAATTGCTCCATCCGGATAGAGTGAATTTAGTTGTGGTTGTTTCAGATGTTCTTGTCCAGTTTTGTTCTTACATCCGTTCCCTCAGATTCCTGCAACTAAACTTGGATGTACATTCCAATAAAGGTTAGGATAAATGATAACATGCCTCTGAAGTTTGACTTTTTGCACCATTACAATACTTATAGACAGCTAGTCATCATATCTTCTGCTCTCTGAGACAGATCTATCTATCTGTACTATCCTCAATAGTACACATATATGGTTCTTTAATATATTTGCATTATACTAAGATACATCCATTTTCAATGGATTTTGTCCTTAATGGCTTTTTCCCCCTTACATTACTTTTACTTTTAGACCCCGTCCACACGTAGCCGGATATCTGCGGATATCTGCTAAACCGGAGATATTTTCCTCCGTTTTGACCTGTCATCCACACGAAAACGCAAATAAACGAAGGTTTAAAAAAACTCCGGGCAAAGTGAAGATTTTTGAAAACTCCGTTTATGTAGATGCGTGTGGACACACACAACCGGAGTTTTGCGTTTTCGAACGTCACATTATGCTCCAAAACAACAACAAATCTGCTCTGACGTGCGACTTTTGTTCACTACAGAACTACAGATGATCCAGCATCTGTTCTCCAAGCTATTTATTAAATAAATGGTCTCTGGTCTTGACCACCGCTTACTGCGTTACACCAACACAGAGGCTACAACACCGTAGGGTACGCAGCGACGCGCAGCCCTACGGTGCCCGCGGAGCCGCAGATGATCTACAGGTTAGAATGCTTATAAATGTGGTGGAAAACGCAGATCTTCGGTTATGTGTGGATGCAAATTTTTTTATAAACGGAGGGGGGAAATATTCGTTTTTAAAAATACCCGGCTACGTGTGGACGGGGTCTTATACTTTAAGTAGTTTTGAAACCAGTACTTTTATACTTGAGTAAAAAACTTGACTTGATACTTCAACTTCTACAGGAGTATTTTTAAACTCTAGTATCTGTAGTTCTACCTGAGTAATGAATGTGAATACTTTTGACACCTCTGAAGTTTAGTCACCTTGAGTGGTACTGACAAGTGAAATTTTGGGCTCTGGCCCACGGGCTAGGTTGGCGTGGCCACGGTCCGGGGGCGTGGTCATGGGCGGGGCCACTGCCTGGTGGGCGGGGCGACTCAGCGCGGGGGGGCGTGGTCACGGTCCCGAGTCCCCGACCGTGTGTGTGCGTGGTGTGTGTCCTTCTCCCCCACAGCGTCTGAAGTGAGAAAGCGGAAGGTGTTTGTGGTTACTCTCAAAGTAAGTAACACAATTACGATTGCACTCGTGATTCTAGATGAATTTTCCAGGGCAGAAAGAGCCCCGAGCGGGACTTCCTGTCAGCCATGTGGCCGCCGTAGTAACTCCTGCTGAAGGAGCCGCACATGGGCCGAGAAGACGGAAGAGCCATCCGGCTGATGCAATGAGACGCTCAGGCATCTCAAACAGCCGTCTGTACTTTACTCTGTACAAATTCAAACTTTAAAGTAGTCGAGCGCGATGTATTTATATGCAATAAACAAAAATCCGGTTTGGAGGCGATTTCAGAGTAGTTGTGTGGATGTTGCAGCCACCCCGCCCCCCCTTTAACACATTACTACATTGCAGGAGGAGAGACATTGCCTTTTATAGGAGTACAGTTCCCCAAAGTAGTCTGGGTGAACTGACATGAACCCAGTCGGTTCATTCAGGGGATTCCTTGTTCTGGGATTTGTCTATTTACGATTTGCTAATGTTATAATAAGTTAATATTTATTTTGGTCAATTGCAAAAAAATCAGCAAACGAGATAACAAACATCCACAGGTTTTTCCCTGGTCAACATTGTGATTATTTTGACCGAAAAGGTCTGGGCTTGAAGCATAAAGCTTATCTTGCCCACCTTTTAACATAATAGAATATACAAAAAGAACAAATGTAGTATCATGAGGTTACACAAAATAATAATAATAATAATAGCTGTAATAACTGTAATAATAGTAATAATAATGATGATGATAATAATAATAATAATAATAGTAATAATAATAATAGCTGTAATAACAGTAATAATAGTAATAATAATGATGATAATAATAATAATAGTAATAATAATAGCTGTAATACTGTAATAATAGTAATGATAATAATAATAATAATGATAATAATAATAGCTGTAATAATAGTAATAGTAATAATAATGATAATAATAATAATAATGATATTTCTGAAAACAGAAAGTGAAAAGATGCTAAAGAAACCGACAAAACCAATTTAGGTTGTCATTTCATCTCATGCATGTGTACATTCTTCTTTGTTTGCTTATTGTGCTCCTATATATGTGTAATTACCTTTGCTTTGAATAATATCTTGTATGCTTTTATTGAGTTTGCTAATTTAATGTCGTTTTTACAGCGTAACTTTAAAGATATCGAGTAGGGTGGGTAAGCTTTCTTTTCTTATTTTTTTTAAGTAATCAGCCAGCATGTGTACTGATAACATAAGCAGCACATTTGAGATCGTTTCTGATTTAGCAGGGCATGAAAAATCACTTTTCAGAGATGGATTCACTCGTTCATGCTTGTCTCAGAAAATATGCCTTTAATCTTTCTGATCTATAATCTCTCTTTTCTTGCCTCCGTTCATAATTGCTTCAAAAATATGTGACCAAAATCTTTGTCCTATGAACTTACTTTCCACCTCAAAATAGAAATGCACAATAACAGCTTTAAAAAAAGTCAAAGGATGAATGCAAGGAACATAAAACATTCTGTATAAATAATAAAGCTTAAAAAAAAACCTCAACGTAGCAATAACAAATCTAGTGATTAAGCACATAATCCCACCATTAACAACGAGTACAACAAATAACCATGACAAAACATTTTGTTTAGTTAAAAAAATGTATTTCCAAATTGAGCCGAATTTCATTATTTATTTATTTTTTACATGTTAATTGATTATCTTCCAGAAAAGCCAAAGAAGTCAACAAAAAGAGAAACTCTTTCATCTAAATGTTTTTTCTTCTCAAGTGATTTCTAAATAAAAACTTTATTTAGTATTTAATTTTGTGATTATTTGACCCTGATGTTAAATCTCACTTTCCTGCACCCATGTATGTGACGTTTCCTCTTTTCTTCGGCTGTTGAATATGCACCTATGCGATCTTGTGTTTACGTCAGCTGCACTGCACTATTTCTGCATTGAACTTTCTGAAAGCAGCATAAAATAACTTTTTAATTTTTTAGCCGGCCAGGTCCCTCTGAAGGCCTGTAAGGTTGAGGCTTTTATACAATGAGCAAGACTTTCGATCTTTCTTTTGTTTGGCCATTCTTATTTTCACTCCATCCTTGAAGCTCTTAGCCACCTTTGCCATGTATCTCTGAACTAGCTTCATCATTGTTTATGTCTGACATAGTGCTGTAAAGTTGTTGCAACACAAGTTATTTTGTGTTGAATATAATAGAAAAGCCTCTTTTAGATGTTTTTTGACGATATTACAGATGGGAGGCTGTGAGATCTGGACAACACTTCCTAAAAGTAATAAAATATTCCTTCAAATGAATGAAACCCAGCTATTTCAAAGTCCATCTATGTAGCAATACCACTTCTGACCACATGGGGGCAGCGTATAAAACGATACGCCCCTGGTGTAAGATACAACAAAGTGCACTTCTAGTTGAAGAAAGTGGTATTACGCGGCTTCTCAGACCTCTGCTCATCACCGTCATGGCTCGTCATCTGTGGCTCTTTAATCAACACAGCAGATATACTCCCACATGGTCACCATTGGTATTGCTATATGGTGTGGCTATATCATGGAAAAAAAGAATGCCTTTGTGCTGCAATATTTTTAGCAGCAATGCGCCCTGTATAGAGTGATCCCCTGCCTTTAAGGCTCCAGCAGACCCCAGTGACCCTGCAGGTATAGATGATGGATGATAGGAGCAATGCCACAGGCATGGTGGCACTCAGGTGTCCAACACTTGTGTAAGACATATAAATACACAGTATCTCTTGATTTTACACACAAGCGATGCACCAGTCAAAAAGATGCTGTGAATGGAAGTTAAAGGTGCTGTATTTGATGTCACCTTGACACATATCAATTTTCATGAAGTCTCACAAAACAAAGCGTACGAGAGAGGTATCGAATTTCCCCACTCCAACAGCCTGTGTGTCTTTAGAAGGGTGCCTCAGCAACATAGCAGCTTTTGGCAGAGCGTCAACAGCGCTGACGTCCGAAGATCTACGTCATAGACGGTACTATTATTGGCAGTACAGTGTGTGTAGATCACACTGTGGTTTGGACATGATTTAGAGTCTTTCAAATTGGACACGCATCGAAAATACATTTTCTGTTTAGATCATTCCGAATTTCTGACAATGGATGAGACGCATAGAAGCTTTTTAAACATACTGAAAATGGTGTGGTGGACCACATCCAGCATGCTGCGTGCTAAAGTTGGACAAAATCAGTATGCACTCGTAGCCCTGGCCAGACTGTGCAGTGACTCATGGTTGTTACCCCTTTAAACCCCAGCGCTTGGTCACACCCCACAGGGCGTGACCCCGCCCCCTCAAACCACCTGCTGGGAAACGTTAAGACATGTTTGACATCAGAGAGCTTTTCAACCGTTTTTGATCAAAAGATGTCACTGAACTTGAATTAGGACATCAGAAAATTGTGTTTAAATGTCTTTTTAACATCTTCAGACACAAAGATGCAGAATACACGTGATATCAGACCGTGTGCACGTTCATAACTCATTATGATGTGTCATCTTTCCGAATGCTTGTACGTCCTCTGTATTTGTTATTGCTACGCCGACATCCCTGGTGAGGGACGTTTGTCCACCTCGTGTGATGCATGGGTTTTATGATCATCCTCACGTGTCTCTTGGTTGTCCCCATCATCGCTCACAGCACACCACAAGGGCAAATGGGCCTTTTGTAGTGCTCTTAAATACCCATCACATGCCCAACGACAGCTCAGTGGACAGTAAATTGACTCTCTTCAGCTTCCTTTCACTATTAAGTCCATGCAGAGAAAGCTGTAATTGAGGACAGTGGACAGGTTTTCTTAAATATTGGTTAAAAACAATGTTCTGGTTTTTAGATAATGTGTTTTTCAGACGTGGTTAGCTGTTTTGAGCCCATCATACATAGTTGGAGGATGTAATAATGTCTCTATATGGAGACACTTGAGTGAAATTTGAGTCACGTATCCCCGACAGTAATGTATAATGCTGCATAACTGATATTCTTCTGTAAAATATAAGTAGTTAACATATACCTGCAGTAATATTTGAGTCATGCTGTTAGTGGATCAGAGGATTTGCTCATTTTGAGTTTCACGTTCCCTTCTGAGGTCACACGTTGGCTCTGCTAAAAGTCATTTGAAGGAGCCATTCAGCTTGTGGCTCGACGGCGAGGTCCGTGTGACTGGTTGCTATTTCAAATCCGTTCACATGGACCCGCGAGTCACTGGCAGGTGGCGTGCTCTGCGATTGGCCGAGAGGAGGGCTGGGCCCAGTCCTGCCCACCCGCCTTTTTTTAGCCGCTGTTACTTCTGAACCACTGGCTGCTGCCGCCTCTTCTTTTCTGGGCACCAACGTGGCAAATGTTCTTTCATCTTGTTTTTTTTTTTTTTTCTTTCCACATTCATTTATTGGCATGACAAGCTCTCATAAAGTACAGATGTTTTTCTTTTTTTTTTCTTTTCCTTTGCTGTTCCTCTCTGGCTTAATCCCTTTGCATTATGACTGTTCGGTGTCTGTGTGTTGGTCAAAGCTGCAGACACAAGTCAGAACGGTTTAACTCCAGCTGACGTCTATGACCTGGAATCTTGCTTACTTAGAGACACGACCAAACTTTTTTGTCACGGGGTGCCAGAAAGCACAGATCTTTATCTCGTCTTGCACTTTAACTCTTAACGCAAGTCAAATCAGCAATCCAAGTCATAGCTGAGGATTTGTTTGACATCCACCTTTAAAATTGTGTCCTCTAACAGCATAAAACAATGCAATAGGTCAACATTTCCTCGCAGTCTTGTGTACATGACCTGGTCTTCTGGGGCCGGGGGGGGGGGTATTGTCGTCATAACAGCTGCCTCTGAGTCCATGTGATGTGTCAGGGTTCTATTTGTGTGCCAGACACCTGAATGGTTTACACACAAAGAGGCATCCGTATCACATGTCAAACCCCGGCTTGTAAACGTCTCTCCCAAGCCCCGTTATCTCCACTTGACTGTTAAGTCGTCTGCACTCCGGAGGACGCACTTTGAAGGGACTATAAACTAAGAGCAGAGCAGCAGAGCAGCTGAGCTCACCAACGGCAGGATTCTCCTGTTTTGTATTGTGAGTAACTCGTCCGTCTTGTGGGGCAGATTTATGCGCGCGTCTGCTGTGCTGTTTTAGAGGAGGTTTTGAAGCTGAATCTGCTCTGTCAACATTATGGATTGCACCCTAGTTATGGCATGGTTGTTTGGCTGTTAACGGGAATGACAGCCTACTCTGTGACTTTCTCTGCACGATGTAACACATCCATTACTTCTGACTTTATTGCATTAATATTGCATTCATTGATTCTATTTGCCGGTTATTCGGCATCCATCAAGTAGGGTCACACATTGGGAGTGAGCAGGAGTTTTGCTGCTGTTTGTGTTCAGACTTGATAATACATCCATATTAACTGGAAGAATTAGCATGAAATGAAAGTTTAACTAAATATGTGGCATGTTAGTCCACCACATTTATTTAAAATGTAAAATGCACATGGATTTATATATTTTCATTTTGAGTGAGATGTGTTATAACAGAATTAGAGATGTGTGCACATTTCATAGTTGCAGCTCTAGACCACTATACCAATATTCAAGATTCTGTATTTGTCATCGTTCATACAATTAAATTACAGGCACTTCATCTCAGATGCTGGTCCTAATATAAGTGCAATATAAGTAAGAAAATAATAAATATAAAGCGCAAGATAAGTAAAAAAAAAAGTATTTAATGCCCAGATGATTTCCGTGTGATGGTGGTTTAGGAGGGAATAGCATAAAATCGCTGTAAATATTCCTCACGTCTTGCTTTATAATAAGCCTAAGTAATGCTTCTCCGTCGAAACAACCACGTCACGATGCAGAGTCTCTCCGTCAACGCAAATCCCCCTCTGCAGAGGTCGACGTACACGTGCATCATCGGGGACCGCAAGAAAAGCAACTGCTAGATTTGTTCTGTTTTCATATTTCCCGCAGCTATTTTTTTCTTCATCCTTTTCAAGTCGCGTAGAAAGATTGTTTACTGCAATGTTTGCAAAAAAACACTGATGCTCAACATTTATCAGCTCCAACTCACGTGAAATATAGTCTTATTTACTCCGTTTCTGTCTGAGATGCAAACAGGGTGTAAAGAAAAGGAAACACTACCACCTACTGGTTGGTTGTGTAATTACAGCGCGACGGAACAGAAGTATAAACGCCAGCGACAGCGAAGGGCTGTGCGTACACGTGTCGCTACTATGCAGAAGCATAAATCAGACTGTAGAGGTCACTCAGTGTGTCTTTCCCCGTGAGCATTGCCATTGTTAATATTTAGAAATCGGGATAGCTGATGGCTGACTTATGATGGCGTGGCTGATACGTGACTGATAGGTTTCTTTTTTCCTCTCCGTACAATGAGATATAACACTTTTAAAATATCAAATGTTGGTAAAATCCACTAAATACATTTCTAAATGATGCAGAGGAATCAGAGGTTTTTTGTGTTTTGTCTTTTTAAGCATAAACATTTCTCCAAAACGGATGTTACTGATCTTTCTTTTAGAGTTTTTCAGATGCTATTTTTTTATTTTCTCTCTGACACCGATGTATCTGGTGTTTGGGAATCGGCCAATACTGAGATCAGCCAGCATCAGCGCTCGGCCGTGTTTCCAGTGTTTCCACCCCTAGATTTGCCCAAAACCCAATGGAAACAGCTCTAATTCAATAAAACAGTTTTTCGCTTCCAGGAGGGGTTTTTTCCGGTGATTTGATTATCCAGTTTATCGTCAGTGTTATGGAAACACTTTTTGCGTTACTTTCTCGAGCAGCGCTGGATTTGACGCAGCCGTCCAATCTAAAGTCATCGAAATCTAGTTTCCAGCTGTTTTTGGCCTCATTCATACGATGTAGTTGTGCTGTAACAGCACTTAACCATCATACATCACATAAGGGCTCATTTGACTGAACATCCGCTGCCTTCGTATTGGGACCATTTTCTCAACAGCGTTAGCGGCAATCACAGTCATTTCTAAAAGACTAAAGATGTTTTTGTCCATCTTCTTCAACGCTGAAGAAAATGGACAATGGATGAGATACGGAGGGTGATGAGAATTGTGCTTATTCGAGAAACACCGTTCGATGGAAACACCGTTAAATGGAAACGGGTGCGACGCCACCTTTATCGCAAATTCAGAGATTTGATTTTCTTTTGCGCCAAAACTAATGGAAACACGACCAGTGTGATTTTGATTTCATTTCTATAAATGAACAAATTAAAACTTCATTTTTAAAGGTTCAAATACAGCTAGTAGTGATCACATACACAAACATACATATTTGTCATAAACATTCACACACAAAGCTCACACCAGAGTCCGACCGGCTCTGTTTTCTGTTTTTCATTTCAAACAAGTAAAAGTGAAGATGCCATTTGTATGTTCAGTGTTTCTTTTGTTTTGTTGTTAAATATGAATATGAATAAAATGTTAAAATCATGTAGCCTAAACTCACCTTCAATCAATTTTCATTCTGCAAAAAAGAGCCATAAGAATAATCAGTAGAAAACGATATAGAAATCCAACAAATCCATTATTCCTTCAGTTAAAATTGTTGAAATTTCATGAATTAGTAGACCATAGTATTCTGCAAATTATGTTTAAAACTCATAAATAAAACTTTACAAATCAACATTCAGAAAATATTTGAAAAAAGAGAAAGCAAGTATAACTTAAAAGGAACAGAGATTTTTTAAAAACCAAGATGCAGGACAAAATTGATGGAACGTTGTGTTTCTGTGAAAGGAATCAGTTTATGGAACAATCTGAATAAAGAAAACAAAGAATCCAAATCAAACATTACATTCAAAAGAACAATTAAAGCCTGTATGTTAAGTAAATATAATGAAATATGTTAGTTAAGTTTGATTGACATGCCCATAGATGGCGGTAATTTTATTTTATTTTAGTTTTTTATTCACTTAGTTGTTTTTTTTTTTGTTTTTTTTTAATTTATGATATTTGTGAAGTTATTTCTTGGAAAAAGGGGCAGATCAGATAAGATTCTTCTTCTTTCTGCTCCCTTTTCATTCACAATTTAAGAACATTTGTATTTGTATTGAATTGTTTTATTTTTTTGAATGAAATAAAGAATAAATGAAATGAAACTCACCTTGACCTGGCCCTTTCACGCTCTGCCAGCAGTTTCTGCGGACCTGTTGGCGCTGAGAGCCCGTGAAGATGCTTCTGTCTACATTAAAAGGGATCGGGAAGCAGCTCCTGCGGGTCAAGGTGGTGGACTGCAGCACGGACGAGTCCCGCTTGGCTCGATGCCTCAACACGTTTGACCTGGTGGCCCTGGGCGTGGGCAGCACGCTCGGCGCCGGCGTCTACGTGCTGGCCGGCGCCGTGGCGCGCGACAGCGCCGGACCCGCCATCGTCCTCTCCTTCCTCATCGCGGCCCTGGCGTCCGTCCTGGCCGGCCTGTGCTACGCCGAGTTCGGGGCCCGCGTCCCCAAAACGGGCTCGGCTTACCTCTACAGCTACGTCACGGTGGGGGAACTGTGGGCCTTCATCACGGGCTGGAATCTCATCCTCTCTTACGTCATTGGTGAGATGATAAAAACAAGCTAGAGGTGGTGCTGACGTAGCTCTCTGGATGTTGTTCAGGTGACGTGAAAACATGTCTTTGCACAGGAACTTCAAGTGTGGCCAGGGCATGGAGCGCAACCTTTGACGAGCTGATTGGAAGACAGATTGAGTTTTTTTGCAGAAGATATATGACCATGAATGTACCAGGAGTACTTGCAGAATATCCAGACATCTTCGCCGTGCTTATCATACTAATTCTGACAGGTCAGGAGCCAATCAGATGCATCACTCGCTGCTGTACTTACGTTTCCCTTGGTTCATGTATATATATTTTTAAATGGTTTGCAGGACTCCTTGCATTTGGAGTGAAAGAGTCGGCCATGGTGAATAAAGTGTTCACCTGTATCAACGTGGTGGTCCTCCTGTTCGTGATCATCTCCGGCTTGGTTAAGGGAAATCTGAAAAACTGGAGCCTGGACCCGGAGGAGATCCTGAATTCCACCGGAAACTTCAGCCTCAAGTGAGATAAATCTTTTCTTCCAAGATGTGCATCGTGTCTTAGGCCACGTTTACACGTAGCCGGGTATTTACAAAAACGGATATTTTCCCCTCTACGTTTTCAAAAATATCCTCGTTTACACGGACTCGCATGAAAACGCTGTTAACGTCATGCCAGCCAATCAGAATCCTGGAAAAAACATCAACAAAGGACACGTGTAACTTCCAGTTAAGGCTGATTTATGGTTCCGCGTTACACCAACGCAGAGCCTACGGCGTAGGGTACGCGGCGACGCACACCATACGGCGCGCTACGCCGTAGGCTCTGCGTCGATTTAACGCGGGACCATAATTCAGGCTTTACTTCCAAGACGGAACGAGAGTCTTAGAGAATTTAAAACAGGTAAAATAAAAGAAAATATTGACGGTGGCCAAACAAATTGTAAACACAGGTCGCACTCATGACGCTGCTGGTGACGTTTATGTCGCATAATGTGACGTAAATCTCCGTTTTCCTCCGTTTTCTCTGTTTAGACGCAAATGTGAAAACTGAGTTTTTGAAAATCTCCACTTTGGCCGGAGTTTTCAGAAATGATCGTTTTTGGGGGCTTTGAGCTCTGTTTTCGTGTAAACGAACGGCCAAAATGCATGAAATGCCTCCGTTTTTGCTCCGTGTAAACGGGGCCTTAACCGCATGCCAGAGGTGTTTCCTTTTCTTTTCTTTTTTAAGCCAATTTTAATATTTTAATAATTTAGCCAATTTAAGCTAATAAGCCAACGACACTCACACACACTTATTCTTTTGTATTTATTCTTTATTATTTATATATTGCATTATTAGTTTGCCATCACTTTTGTGTAGTTATACTTTTTGTTTTTGTATGTTAATCTTGTGTTCTTTATAACACATGAAATTTTAATATCTTCGGTGGAGGCTTCAAATAAGCCCATTGGGTTTTTTGCCTCTTCCTGCACCTATAGTATTTATATTTGATATTTCCTGTATATTTTTAAAACTGTGCAAAACAACAAACTAAACTAAACAAATGTTGTTGTACTTTCGTATTTCCAGTGTAACTGTCTGGGTACCGGAGAAGGAGATTCTTGGCAAAGGTGGTTTCATGCCGTTTGGCTGGACTGGAGTCCTCTCTGGGGCCGCCACCTGTTTTTACGCCTTCGTAGGGTTTGACTGCATCGCCACTACAGGTGAGCACGACTTCACTAAACGGATCATTCCTCTTTGAGCTTGGGGCTCAGATGTAACTTTGCAATGTTTCCTGCCCAGGGGAGGAGGTGAAGAATCCCCAGAGGGCCATTCCTATTGGAATCGTGGCCTCGCTCCTCATCTGTTTCGTGGCGTACTTCGGCGTCTCGGCCGCTCTCACTGTGATGATGCCGTACTACATGCTGGACAAGAACAGCCCACTGCCAGTGGCCTTTAAGTATGTGGGCTGGGAGGGAGCCACTTATGCAGTGGCCATCGGCTCTTTATGTGCACTGTCGACCAGGTAAGTGGGTCTCCAGCCGCCTCTCAGCATGAGAAATCGTAGAGGAAGTGTTATTGTTCAGCATGTGTGAGAGAAACTCAAGAGGGGATTTAATTATACTGTGGTTTTTTTTAACGCTGGCTAGGTTAGAGGATGTGTTAAAACACTTTAAGTGGCAGAAAATGTGACTTCAGTTCAATTAAAGTAGCATTATGATGAATTACAATTTAGTTATTTATTTATAAAGTATAATTATAGATGTAAATGAGTCTATTAAAACTTAGGCACATTGTGCTCTTTTCTTTTCCTTTTTGAACTGCATCTTTTATGTCAAACAAACCCATTCAAATCGGAAAAGATGGAAGGGAATTAAAAGTTAAATAAAAACTGTCACTTCTCATAAGACCAAGATTCAGATTTCTGGCATAGAATTATGTCTTTTTGATGTCTTTGCATGTTTTTTGTGTATGAACAAAAAAATGTGTTTGGTAGATTATTTCTTTGTTGTAACAATGCTTCTTGGGAATCAAAGCCTGTTTTTTTTCCTTTGTAATGAATGGGCAGCTGAGTATGTGCGTTGTAACCATGAAAAATTTGCCAAATCTTCTCTGCCAGTACCAAACAACTTATTTTGCTGTTGCTATTGACTCTTGTTTGGTGGATAAATAAGAAATTACCATTTATAAGGAAATAAACGGTCCATTGCCAAGAAGCATTGTTACAGCAAAGAAATAATCTACCCAACATAAATTTTGTTTATTTATAGGACCTTGGTTTTATAATTTTATTTCAATAGAGTAGATACATTGACTATTTGCTAACTTTTAATATGAACTAAGTTAATTAGTGTGCTACAACCTGGCTAGTCATTCCACCTCTTTTTCTCTTCAAGGAAAATAATTAGTCTTATTTCGGTGTTAATAGAAATAGTGGAAACTCCCCCTGGGTGCAGTAGGATAGACATACAACCAATCAGAAGCCCCTTTTACACAATAACGGTGCTATAAACATGCTCTGGTGAGCTACTCTTCATTCAGTCATTTGTGCTTTCACCAAGTATGACCTTTTCCGCCAATCTACAGGACCGTCTCAGAAAATTAGAATATTGTGATAAAGTTCTTTATTTTCTGTAATGCAATTAAAAAAACAAAAATGTCATACATTCTGGATTCATTACAAATCAACTGAAATATTGCAAGCCTTTTATTATTTTAATATTGCTGATTATGGCTTACAGTTTAAGATTAAGATTCCCAGAATATTCTAATTTTTTGAGATAGGATATTTGAGTTTTCTTAAGCTGTAAGCCATGATCAGCAATATTAAAATAATAAAAGGCTTGCAATATTTCAGTTGATTTGTAATGAATCCAGAATGTATGACATTTTTGTTTTTGTAATTGCATTACAGAAAATCACAATATTCTAATTTTCTGAGACAGTCCTGTATAGACCGTCCCTGTCCTCAGCAGTATACAGTCAACCTCGATGTGTCAGGTCACTGGCAGCTTTATTCATCCATTCATACATTTTCTACACCCCTTATTCCTATACAAGGTTAATTAAATTAAATATGACCTAGTTACCCCCATGGGACGCCAGTACCTGTGTGTATTCACCTGCATGGCATGCTCTCCTCTCTCTCCCCCGTACTAGTTTACTGGGCTCCATGTTCCCAATGCCCAGAGTGATCTGGGCCATGGCAGAAGATGGCCTGCTCTTCAAATGTTTGGCTAATATCAGCCCGCGAACCAAAACCCCTCTAACAGCTACAGTAACATCGGGTGTCGTGGCAGGTGAGGTCATAACCGGCACTCACTAACCCCTCGGGATTCCCACCAGAATCCTGCAAGACTCTCGGCACTCACGACCTCAACACCGGAGCTCAAGCAGAACGGAGCGCGCAGAGCAGCGAGCAGGCAGCCCTGCTAAATTAACTTTAATTACTGCTTTGCACAATATTGAGACAGCATCATCCCGAGCAGCGCTGCTAATTAACATGCTGAGCCGAGGATGGCTGAGGTCTTGTGTGAAAGTAGAGTTGACAAGCATTTCTTCAAGTTATAAATCTCTGCCTCCTCCTCCTCCTCCTCCTCCTCCTCCTCCTCCTCCTTCTTCTTCCTTCCTTCCCTCCTTCCTTCCTTCCTTCGTCCTTGGATTAGCCTCCTTGGCTCCATGTTTCCACTGCCACGCATTATCTTTGCTATGGCGCGTGACGGCCTGCTCTTCTCGTTTCTGGCCCGCGTCAGTAAGAGGAAGACGCCCGTCATCTCCACCTTTATGGCAGGGCTTTTGTCTGGTAGGTAGCCGAGACGGGGCCAAATGCAAGAGTGCCCCCTGGTGGAAGGAGGATGGTGGCAAACTCACACAAAAAAATGGATTTGTGCTCTAATAGTGAAGTAGTTACTTTCTTATTTGTATTTAAAAAAAAGAAGCAATTGTAATATCTGGATGACTCTGTTTTGTACGACGGAGTATTAGGGCCAAACTAAGATTAAAAAAAAAATGGAAATTACGAGAATAAAGTCATAATAATATGAGAATAAAGTCGTAAAATTACGAGAATAAAGTTGTAAAATTCTGAGAATAAAGTCATAATATTACAAGAATAAAGTCGTAATATATTGATAATAAAGTCGTTATATTTTGATAATAAAGTCGTAATATTACGAGAATAAAGTCGTAATATTAAATATATTATAAATATGTTAATATAACTTCACAAGATGCTCAATATTCCTCATTTTAACACAGGGAGAAGATGCTCTTCCTGTTAGATTTCTCATAAATTATATTCTCATAATATTACGACTTTATTCTCATAATATTACGACTTTATTCTCATAATATTACGACTTTACTCTCGTAATGTTGCGACTTTATTCTCGTAATATTACGACTTTATTCTCGTAATATTACGACTTTATTCTATTACGACTTTATTCTCGCAACATTATGACTTTATTCTCGTAATTTTACGACTTTATTCTCATTATATTATGACTTTATTCTCGTAATTTCCAAAATAAATTTGTCTTAGTTTAGCCCTAATACTCCGTCGTAGTTTTGTGTATGTATGTGTGTGTGTTTTTTGTTTTTTTAAACATTGATGTGTTATATTCTGGTGTGTTTTGCAGCTGTGATGGCGTTCCTGTTTGACTTGAAGGACCTGGTTGACCTCATGTCCATCGGTACTTTGCTGGCCTATACTCTAGTGGCGGCCTGCGTTCTCGTCCTCAGGTACTTTCTCTCTTTGTATTTCCAGCCTAAAGTTTATTCTATTATTACATTGGATATTTGATAGACATGTCCTAATAATAAAACAAAAACAGGGAGGGGACCTTAGCCTATTCAGGGAAGGCCAAGGAGAAGGGGTGTGTTTTGAGGTGTGCTTTGAAACAAGGGGGAGAGAGTTCCAGAGGGTGGGGGCAGCCACATTGAAAGAATAATCCATCGTTTAAAAGAAAATGCTGCTTTCATGAACCAACGTTTTGGAAAACTTGCAGTTTCTGTGGCTAATGTTGAGCATTTCGTCCTCTTAAGGTACCAACCCGAGCAGCTGACCTTGGCCTACGAGATGGCCAACACCCAGGACGAGCAGGACGAGTCTTACAACGAGGGAAACCTTGACATCTTACCTCAGCCACAAGATCACTTCACGATCAGAAACCTCCTGTCTCCTTCCAACACCGAGCCGTCTCCTCTGTCCGGGCTCGCCGTCAACATTTGCACCAGCGTGCTTGGTGAGACACGGAAACATCCACAGAGGAGTCGGAGCCAAACGATGAAACCTGGCAACTAATCCAGTACTTCTTGTGTGTTCTCCACCAGGTGTTTTGGTGTGTGTTTTTGCCGTCGTGGCTGTTCAGGGAGGGATGGCGGCCTGGTCTCTGTCTGTGCTCGCCGTCACCGTGGTGATCTGTCTGATTCTCGTTGTCATCGTGCTCAGGCAGCCACAGAGCAAAGCCAAGCTGGCTTTCAAGGTGAGTTTGCTCTTTTACTACAGACACTTTCTCTTTCTCTTTTTGTTAATAATCATTACCTTCCAAAGACCCAGATCTTTTTTTTTTTTTTTTTTCTTGTTTTTGGCCCCCGTTTAATAAATTAGATATTATGATATAGACCAGTGTCTCCCAACCTGGGGTCGGGGCCCCCCCTGGGGGGGCGCCAGAGATCTCTGGGGGGGGCACAAAACTTCTTTGAGGATATGCAGTTGTAAAAATTATATTTGCACATGTTAAATAAATAAAAAATCCCACCTAATGGAATACAGTAATCCAAGTCTGTATAAACCCACTTAGAAATATATTTTGGTCATTTTAAAATACTAAGTTATTTATCAGGATAAAAACTTAAAAACGTATTATTATATCATTATTCAACATTTAATCATACTACTACTCCGTTAAAGGAAAAATGTAAAAAAAAAAATGTTGCTCTCATATTAAAACAGACATTTTTCAGAAATTATTTTATGTCCTTGCAATTTTTTTGTGTGCGTATTTTATACATTGGTGACACAAAAGGAAGGTGAGAAAAACAATGCACAGGGTAAACCAAAGACAAAAATGTATCAAAAAAACATAATTAATGTTCATTTTTACAATTAAAGGTTTGTAACGAATAACTTTACTCTTTTGCTGCTAGTACGTACGGGTCGGGGGGCCCGGCTGGTCTTAGACACAATTAGGGGGGGCTCCATTGAAAAAAGGTTGGGAACCACTGATATAGACAACACGAAGCATGTGCACAAATGTGCAAATTGTTTCTACATCTAACATCTGGGAAACCTGCTGCAGTGGCCGCCCAAAGCATGACCCGTCCACTCCTCTGTTTAACCACTGAAGAGGTGGTTTTTCTTTTAGAAATGAGTTCTGCAAAGATTCTTTTCATCTGTGGCTGCAGGAAAAAAAAGGGAAATTGTACTTTAATCTCCCTGCACTTGTTTCTATAGCGTGTCACACTCGTTTCGACTATTAAATCAGCTCTCTCTCCACAGGTTCCCTTGCTGCCGTTCATCCCCGTCATCAGCATGTTTGTCAACGTGTACCTCATGATGCAGCTCGATAGAGGAACGTGGCTGCGCTTTGCCATCTGGATGTTCATAGGTACAACTGCACTAAAAGATGCTCTCAGCTAGGGCTGGGCGATATGGACCAAAAGTCATATCTCGATATTTTCTAGCTGAATGGCGATACTCGATATATATCGATATTTTTTCTGTGCCATAATTGGGGTTTCCCCCAAAGCATTATAGCATAGCATCTCTGTTAGCTTCATTTTTTTCTGAGGCAAACCCTTAAAGAAACAGTCAGTTTTAATAAAAAGCCTCGTGCCAAATGTCACACAGGTTCCTTTATTAACAGAGGTCTGCACAATATCAAAATGTATAAAACAAATGAAATAAAAATAAACTGCCTGCATATATAGAATAAAAATGCTTCTTGAATAAAATAAAACAAAATCCCTTTCCTGCATAACAATTAAATTAAAATACACTGTGCAATTAATACAATGTAGACAGTAACAGGCAGACTTTTCCACTGAGGTTGACAGTTGTGCAAATAACAAAACATTTTGTGCAAATCTCAAATAAACCACTCAAGTGAATTTGTCACAAAATAAGCTATATCAAAATCATTAAAAACATTTTTTTTTTTTTTTTTTATCGATATAAACGATATTGTCTCGTACCATATCGCGTTTGAAAATATATCGAAATATATTAAAATCTTGATATATCACCCAGCCCTACTCTCAGCTGTACTTTAAGGCTGTCCTTAAAAGGAGCCGACGTGTTTACGTTAATGTTTCTGCACAATTTGCAGGCTTCATCATCTACTTTGGTTACGGGATTCGCAACAGTGCAGAGGCGGCATTGAGCAGGTCCGACATCTACACTCCTGCGTGCACGATAAAGGGAGAGCCCATGACCACGGAGAAGGTGGCCTTCCTGCGCAACACACAAAACTGTGAGCAGGATGACGAAGAATCATGAGGTTCTTCTATCTGCTTTGGCTCGGTTCTGCAGATGAAACTTTGACACGTGGTAAATGAGTGTTAAACTGTACATATGTAAATGTATATGTTTGTGTTTGTATATGTTTGTGCCTACTGGACTATAAACCTTGGTGCTTACAGGTAGCTATAACAGTGTGACGTATGGAAACGGCTTTATATGTATACAGTTGTGTGAAAAGGTGTTTGCCCCCTCACACACATGTTTATATCTCTCAGATGCAGCTTTATTGGGTTACTTTGTTGCTGAGGAAAGAAGCACAAGACTTTGACTGTTTGATGCTTTTTAAGAGTTTAGAAAAAGCAACATGCTGCTGTAGATAATCTACAGTTCTCCATTACCAGTATCGTCGCGCATCTACACGAAGGCGTGGATGAAGTCGCCTTGCAGCAGACCGAATCAAAGTTTTACCAGAGATCAAGAGCAGCAGTGTTGTCATCATCAGGAGAATTTGCACTTTTTTTTATTAAGAAAAAGTGAACTAATGTGAACTGAATGATCAGATACGACAGAGGATGTATTTTGAGTGCTTATCTCCCAAACAAATGTTACAAACCCTGCGGGGATACACTCGAGTATGGCCTCCCTCCATCACTTGACTTGACTTGAAAGTATACATACACTACAGTGTCTGTTTTTAAAGTACACTTTGGGTTTTATATTGGTAGTAGAGCGGATTTTTTTACTCTAGAAAACCATTTTCACTTTTTAGTTCACGTTCATTTAATTGTGAAGAACAGTCCCATCAACTAGTCATGTAGATTTACGGTTTACAGAACGAACAAACTGTGTTTTTCTGCATGAATGGGAAGTTTAAGCAGGATATAAATAACTGCTGGTGGGAATTAAAAAAACACCGGTTGTGAGTGTGCAAAGAGCCACATGGCAGCTGAAATCTGAAAGTTACATTTCCAAATATGTGCGTTTATTAAAGAATGAATATACAACCAGGTAAAATATCCCTTTAAAACGCAACTTTAAAAGGAAGATTGTGTATTTAACATCAGCTCCGTGAACAAAGTGCATTAATTATTATTATTATTTTATTTTTTTGTTCTATGCAAGTTCCACTGGTCTGGCCTGAAGTCAGATTCTGGTAAATGTTTTATGTGTCAGAATATCTATATACATGAACAGATGGTAGAGATTTCTCTGGCAGGGACATCAGACTACCACATTAACAATGTTGTAAATAAATGCTGTGTTTGTCACTGAACTTTAAGGCAACGTAGAAAAATGTGTTTCATAAACTTGTTTTGTTGGGGTTTTTTTGTTTTCCTGTGTCTCAAATACTTTTCACAATTTCCTGGTATATGTGTAAGTTAGCAGGACATTAAATACTTTAAGTAAGTGCCTGTTAGAGATGTCGTCTCTTTAGCATTTAGTTTCAGTCTTTGTAAATACACTTTTGGCATTATGTTCATGGCGCTGCAATAATGTGGAGAGTATCTTTAGTGCCTTTTGCGGTGTTCGCTGTGTGCCAGAGAGCAGGCAAAACCAAAGCTGGTTTTTATTATGTGCATGAAACATGCAAACATCTGTTTCATGGAAGCATTTGCTTGCTACGGGGAGAAAAAAAAAGTTGATACCAATTTTTATTACGCTGCTAATGTATCTTGTAAATGTCAGATGTATGCTTGACATGGGTTTTGGTTTGTAATGTCCTTGCTGTAAATAAATAAATGCTTAAAGTTAAAAGCCCAAATGTTTTTTGGATGTTTATTTATAACTTTTTTTTAATGATAAAAGTGTATTTTCATTTGACGTTGCACAGCAGATTAAATGTAAAACAATCAAGATGTGTAGCAAAAATGTTACAAAAATATGACTTGTTTTACTTTGTTCTGGACGTCACGGTCAGAAATTCTGCTTTTCCCGCCTACAGACGGGCAGTCAGAGCTTCAGTGTATTTAGTCGCTGCTTGTTTGTGGACATTTCTGCATTCAGATGAGTCTCCAGTAACCGGTACCAGTTACTCCAGTAACTCTTTACTGGGTTGAATCAGGTATATGACCTGTCCACCGAAAAGCATCCCCTTCTTTTTGTCTTCCGAAAGTCTCAAGCTGCGTTCAACTGCAGCAGTCGCATCATCAACAAACACCAGTCAGCAGTTGGCAGCCAAACATGTCCATACCATAACACTTTCTCTGCCATGTATGACACATGATGTATGACACTTTGGACCAAAACTTATTGGGTTTTTTGCCGTATTCATCCTCTTTCCCATCATTCTACTATTACTAAGTCTATCATGGGTTAAATTTTATTCCAACACAGAAAACATTTGTAAATGTTAACCTGGAAGTCTGTCCAGGCGTTCCTGTTCTTGAATACGTCAGTTGTTGAATGTTGTAAATCCTCTGCGTTTACGTTCATAAAGGGGACTCTTGATTGCAGATTTTGAGAATGATACATCCATCTTCTCCAGTTTTTCTTTTTATTCTGTTAAAGGAGCATGAGGCAGGATTGAGGCAAGATTTATGATTAAGATTATGATTAAGATTCCCAGAATATTCAAATTTTTTGAGATAGGATATTTGAGTTTTCTTAAGCTGTAAGCCATGATCAGCAATATTAAAATAATAAAAGGCTTGCAATATTTCAGTTGATGTGTAATGAATCCAGAATGTATGACATTTTTGTTTTTGTAATTGCATTACAGAAAATCACAATATTCAAATTTTCTGAGACAGTCCTGTATGTGATCATTAACTTTAGCTTTCTATTGTCATGTGCTGTCATGTCTGTCCGCCGGTTTGTCCTGAATTGTACTTGTTATTTCTACTCAGTCAAAATATGAGTTCATTTTGCATTTGATGATACTGTAGCAAGACGTCTCGAAAAAGTTGAAGAGGGGGCAACAAAAGGCTGGCATAGTAACTGGCACAAATGAAAAACAACAGGAGGAGCATGTGTGGACTGCCTCAGTCTTGCAGGACTGTTGGGCAGATAGAATCCTGCATCAGACGAGAACTGGACAACATTATTATCCGAAAACAAAGAAGCAATGCTGCACGGTGACTAACTTTTTGGAGGAATATGGCTGCCATCAAAATCAAAGTAGTCTTTTTTTTTTTCCTTAGATTATTTGAAAAGTTAAGGTATACATAACGTAAGGCCTGAATGTCAATTTTAAAAATAAAGAATAATATCAAATAGAAAAAATTATTTTTTTTAAAGTGTTTTTTAAAGGTGTGTGCCCAACCTGACGTCAATCACGAAACCAATATTCTTACTCCAAAAAAAGCAATGCGACTCATAAACAAAGTTAGATACAAGCACCCAACCAACCATTTATTTATAGACACAAATGAGCTCAAATTCAATGAACTGGTGGACTTTACAACTTCACAGATTATGTTCAAAATTAACAAGAACATGCTGCCAGACTGTTTCCAAAACATGTTTAATTTAAGACAAAGTCATTACAACCTCAGAGGGGAGAGAGATACAGGAAATCAAAAATCAGAACCAACACCAAACTGAGATGCTACAGTGACAGGTGGATGTTTGGAATAAATTAGATAGGGATTTGAAATCAAGTAGAACCTTAACCTTATTTAAAAAAAATATTGTAATGTAATGAGTGGTGATGCTTACTATGTTGATTTGGGTATTCATTTAATTGGTGATTTGGTTTGATTATTCAAGGATGAAGGAAACATGTAGACTGCACCTTTTTTTTCTTTCTTATTTTTCGAGGAATCTTTGTTATCCCCATGGAGGCAATTTGTTTTACTGGCAGTCTTATCTCTTACTTCTTGCTTTTATTTCATTACTTTAATTAATTATTTTGAGGGTAGGCAATGATGAATAAGCTTTGCTTCAGCCTACACCTTCTTCGGTCTAGATGTTATTTGTATATTGGAAACTTTTTTGTAATGTTTTCTTTCAACAGTGTATTCGTTTCCTTGTTGTCATTTTTATTTTATTTTTAATTTTGTAAAAGCTATTTTGATGTTTGTCTTATTCTTTTTTTGTGATGTCATGACCGAAATAAACTAAATAAACTAAATTAAAAAAAAAAAAAAACGTCACTCCGTGCCTCTCACCTCTCCGGGGAAGGTAGTTCCCTGCTCTCGCCGGCAGGGGGCGGTGTGCGCCCAGGTTGGCCGCGGGTCTCCTCTCCTCCTCTCCTCCTCTCCTCCTCTCCTCCTCTCCTCCCTGTTTTCCAGCGTTGCTGCAGACTCAAGAGTCCCCTTCATCTCGCCTCAAAGTGGATGTGCCCCTCCTCCTCCTCCTGCACTGTCGACGTCTGCTCCGGCGGATTTACCCGAATCTACCCGGTAAGGATGTCCTTTTGACGGGGATGAGTGTTTCTGTGTGCCGGCCTCATCCCAGTGATGACTGGGGGTTTCTGACAGCGCTGCATCTGCTGGGGAAGCTGCGGATCAGCCTGGTGTCTGTTGATTGGTATTTTTATTTATTTATTTATTTTAAATCAGGGGGATCTTTTTTTAAGTGACTGGTTAATTCCCTGGACTGCCAGGCCAGTGTTTGTGATGCTGAAGCTGGAAGCAGGCGTCCTCCAGTGCAGGTGGACTCACCTCAGAGTGCATGTTCTCCTATCTGTCCTGCATCTCTTTTCTTCCTGCCTGTGCCTTCCTTTCTCAGGGAGCGTAAAATCTCGTCATTCCTCTTTTTAAACTGTGTCTGATAGTCACGAGTGGATGTGCACTTTTTTTTTTCCTGGTGATATATTTAGACAAGGAGCAGGGCATCATGTGATGAATGGACATTAGTAACAGTGAGGTGACAGAGACTTCAGCTGGTGAAATGTTTTGTCATTTATTCTGTAATGTGTGAGATTGAGGAAGACCAGGGAGCAGCATGCACGGCTGCCGAGGCCTCGTTGATCATCTGTGAGGAAGACACAGAATCTGATCTGTTACAATAATAACTAAAGTCAGTGATACTAAAATGTGCATTCACATGTGACACGTTCACGTGGATTACTCCCTGTGAATAGTGTGTCTTCACTTGCAGGCCACGAGGGAGGCACCCACCTTTCTCAGCAGCACAGTTCAATTTGAGCTCCTGGCTGGTTACACAAAGAAATCAGGGCCGGCGAAGCGTCAAAATGAGAGGCAGACCGGTGCCTCCATTTGTGCTCATGCTCAATATTTCATGAAGAATCTGGAGTAAGCGTTAAGAGAAGCTTGGTACAGTAAATGAAGGTCCTGATCTGTGTGCTTGCTCCAGACTCCCAAAGCAAAAGGAAACCCCGACATCCCTTGAAGACAAGTTATTCAGGCTCACGTTCACGCAGATACGAGTCCAGGGATGTGGAGGTTTCATCAGGAGGTCTGGTCTGCCTATCAGGAGGCAGGTGGCAGGGGGAGAGCTCAGCCACGCGGGGGATGGGGACCCTGCCCAAGCAAGCATGTTGCTGCTGCATGACTTCCTAAATCATCCTTGTGATGCAATTATGGAGTCGTTGCTGGTACGTGAGGAAAAATTGCAGCAGTTAAAAAAAAGATATGGGACTATAAATCTAAAAGGGAGAAGAAAATCACATTTGTGATGCATCCAGTGCAGGAATTAATCTATCTCAGGGCTGCTCAGGTACCGCACTGAAGTACGTATTTGACCTACATGCACTTTACTCTTCCAGCTTTTCCCCTGATACTCTATTTCCACTTCACCTCTGAGGAAAATACGCTTCAAAACCATCAACAGAGAAATTCAAGTTTACCTGGAAACTACAGAAACATTAAAGATTGAGATCAGTATACCCATCAGCTGAGGAGACCAGTCAGTCACTTAGTCAACGTATGAAACATCCATCTGTTGATTTGTTTTTCCCATTAACCAACCAAACAATCTGATCTAGTAATCCAGATTTAAAATAATAACTTCAACACCAGTTGCAACTGAATATTACGACGGAGTATTAGGGCCAAACTAAGACAAAATAATTGGAAATTACGAGAATAAAGTCATAATGTAATGAGAATAAAGTCGTAAAATTACGAGAATAAAGTCGTAATAGAATAAAGTCGTTATATTATGAGATTAAAGTCGTAATATTACGAGAATAAAGTCGTAAAATTAAGAGAATAAAGTCGTAACATTATGAGAATAAAGTCGTAATATTATGAGAATATAATTTATGAGAACTCTTCTCCCTGTGTAAAAATGAGGAATATTGAGCATTTTGTGAAGTTATATTTATATATTTATAATATATATAATATTATGACTTTATTCTCGTAATATTACAACTTTATTCTCAAAATATTACGACTTTATTCTCGTAATTTTACGACTTTATTCTCGTAATTTCCTTTTTTATTGTCTTAGTTTGGCCCTAAAACTCTGTCGTACAATATAGACTTAAGGTTCATAGATGTACTCAGATGTGCAATAATAGTTCAATGATTGTTAAATCACCTAAACTGGCCTTTTTACTCTGTCGTAGACTTTTAGATAGAGTCTGAACACTTCCGTCAGAGCAGTGAGGTGGATGGAAGCTGGAACTGGGATGCTAAACCAGAACTTTCTACTCCACGTTGTTTTACTCAGAAAGAGGAGCCACAAACTCTTGCTCCACCTGCGTCTAAATGCTTCGCTCAAATATTCAAGAGAGCAGTGCAGAGAGTTGAGGGGAAGTTAATCAGAAATGTAGTTATCTTTGGAAAGATTTTACTTTCATTTATCATTGAAACTGTCAACCAGAAAGCTGTAAAACAGTGAGCGAGGACGCCACATCAAGAATCCCCAGTTTGACTTTACAAAGTTTGACAGGTGTCGTAGAGTTTAATCCACTGCCTGAGGCGAACAAAGTTGCCTTTGTAGACTGTAATGTTGTTTGATGTTGTGTTTGAATTCGTTTTGCGGTTGTTTCCAGCTTAGTGTTTCCATTTCCAACAGCTTTCTGTCCCACTGTCACTTGTTTTGTTAAATTAAACTCTTTCATCCCTGATAGATTAAATCTTACAAACCAGAATAAAAAAAAAAAAATGTCCACTGTGCAGGTAAACAACAATGTGCTGCACCGTCTCAGCTGTAGTCTGCACTGGAACTGATTTTTGAGCTGGAATTTGATTTAAGAGATGAGAAAACAATCAAGTCTGTAGCAGAAAGAAGCCTTTCACCAGCTCGCTGCTTCTTTCTTGAAAATGATTTCTTGTCAAGCATCGCAGCATCTTTGGTACAATTTAAGACCCTCAAAGTGAATCGTGGATGAGCATCACTGTCACCCCATCTCAGGATTTTATTGCATCCAAGATTACCACTCACAAAGCTCATCACATGGTTACCCCATATAGCTAATGCAGGAGACGAAGGCCTTTCAGGGTCTTGGAAACTATCAAACTGTGTTAATTCCACATGCAATCCTCAATCCAGTAAAAAAAACAAAAGCAGTGATTTCTTCTTGTGCGCTTGAACAAAAGCTGTTACAGCACTTTCTGCGACCTGATGGGAAGGCGGGGGGAGAAGGAATCTGATTTATTGGCCTCTGTTCTGCAGACCGCATGCTGACGGAGCACTTCATGTGTTCCTCTGCGTCTCCCGTTCATAAGAAAGCCGCCCATGTTTGTGCCCTGAAGTCCAGACAGGCATCAAACTTTTTTTCATAGTGGGGGATGAGACGCTACCTCCTGCTGTGAGGATGAATCTATTACACATAGTGTAAACTCAAACAGAGGTGGAGTTATCGTTATTATGCAAGAGTCTATGCAGATATAAGTGCACAGCAGAAAATCCTTTATCACTGCATTCTGTCAAGAAGACGAATGTACAGTAGGCCTAGGTGGTGGAGAAAGTGCACAACTCCTTTCTTTCATCTTGACCTGAAAATGCATAATCTGTGCTGCGTATGTCCAAGCAAGCAAACACAATACCTGAAGAATATTAACCACAAAGTTATTAAAGCGGCACTATGTACTGTAACTTTTCCACCTTAATATCATATTTCCAGAGTCATTGTGATGGAACATCAACTTTCAACAGGTTTAATGAACCTCTGTCATGGTCTGAGGGGGTCAGTATCGCCTTCACTGGCACTATGTAACTTTGAGGAGCATGGTAGGAACCCTGCCACACTAAAAAACTACAAATCTTTACGGCTTTGACTGCTTTAGGGCATACGTCACTTCCCCCTCCTTCCCGATTCCAAGAAAAGTAAGAGTAATACAAAACATGTACTGTATGTTGTACTATTATACTAATTTATTGAAACACATGGCGAGTCAAACATTTACCAAAGCAGCTGCCAAACACTCCTAAACAAGGTAGTAAGACGGTGGTTCTGCAGAACTGCGGCAGTAAATCCCTTATAAAGAGTGCAGCTCCGACGAGGAGCTCCACTCTTTAGTAGGGATTTCATATGGATCCAGACCGTTAATAATATAATTAATAATAATAATCATTATTTTCTCCATATACCGCTCCCTGGCTTCCTTGTTTAAGGTATCCCGGTAAATTCCAGTTCCTTTCCAGCAGTTTAACATCTTTTTTTTTGCATTCCGTCTGTTCACTTGGTGAAACAGAAAAGCGTCCCGTCTTCTCTCAAAACAAATACCGGTACATGCGACGGGACAGGAGTTTTCCGGCAGTACGCGCTGGTGCTCATGGGAAACGTAGTGTTCTTTCTGGTAAAGCACTACCGCTTTTGTCCAAAAGATGCTGCCAAACTCAGAAAAGCTGAAAGTTATGTTGTGCTGCTTTAATGTGCAAAGTAATCAGACTTTTTTATGCCAGCATGCTCTGGAGATACTCAGACATGTAAAATTGTATGTTAACACAAGTTAATTCCCTGTGGCGCAAAAGGTACAGTTTTTTTGTTTGTTTTTTCCTCCATTTGTTCCTATTGACTGCTTTTTGTTGCCTCCCAACACAAATGGCTTTACAATTTTTGTAAGGTTTTCCCTCACAATAACGACAACTTGCCTTGTGGCACAGTTTACAGTTTCTCCACTCTTCCTGGATTACGTTACTGATCGTATTCTTGACCATTTAAAGTAAATAAAACACCCCTGGTTGTTGCTAAAGTAGGAGAAAACCAGAGGAGCTGTTTTACCTCTGCGACTGTGATATCTGCGGAACAGCGTTAGTCTTCGGCTGACCCAGCTGTCGCTGGGGCTTTAGCCACGGCTGCGGTCTTGACATCAGAATTATGGCGGTGGCACATTTGTTTTTAATGGTCGTAACAGTATATGTCCAGCGGTTTGGCGTATTCAGTGACGGGTGTTTGTTGTGTTGAAGCTGCTGTAATCCACCAACACCTGTGGGGATTTTCAGCGCATCTGTCAGAGAGGCACCATAGGGGTTAAATAGTAGCTACTGTAGCTGTTACAGTCTGTAACATACTGTACTGTGTAGGGAGTCATAGTGGCAAATAATATCCATATCCAACCATAACTTCAGCAGCAATAAGAGCAGAGCAGCTGCTGGTGAAGATTATCGCTGAAATGAGCCGTGAAGACCATGTTATGACGCTCATCATCTCTACCTTCCATTGCATTTGCAGACTTTCTCCTTACATTTCCAGAAACTTCGCAAATATACAGTACAGACCAAAAGTTTGGACACACCTTCTTATTCAAACAAAAGTGTATATATATATATATTAGGGCTGGGCGATATATCGAGATTCTAATATATGTCGATATATTTTCAAACGCGATATGGTACGAGACAATATCGTTTATATCGATTATTAAATTATTTTTTTTTTACGATTTTGATATAGCTTATTTTGTGACAAATTGACTTGAATGTTTTATTTGAGATTTGCACAAATGTTTTGTTATTTGCACAACTGTCAACCTCAGTGGAAAAGTCTGCCTGTTACTGTCTACATTGTATTAATTGCACAGTGTATTTTAATTTAATTGTTATGCAGGAAAGGGATATTTGTTTTATTTTATTCAAGAAGCATTTTATTCTATATATGCAGGCAGTTTATTTTTATTTAATTTGTTTTATACATTTTGATATTGTGCAGACCTCTGTTAATAAAGGTACCTGTGTGACATTTGGCACGAGGCTTTGTATTAAAACTGACTGTTTTTTTAAGGGTTTGCCTCAGAAAAAAATGAAGCTAACAGAGATGCTATGCTATAATGCTTTGGGGGAAACCCCAATTATGGCACAGAAGAAATATCGATATATATCGAGTATCGCCATTCAGCTAGAAAATATCGAGATATGACTTTTGGTCCATATCGCCCAGCCCTAATATATATATATATATATATATATATATATATATATATATATATATATATATATATATATATATATATATATATATATATATATATATATATATATATATATATAGCCCTTTGTACAAGAGTACCTGTGCATGTGATATGCTAGTGGGGGAAAAAAGTTTTTTAACAACATTTATCTACATTTATGTTTTCTGACGACCTACAGTTTCGCAAATTTCAAGTTTATTACTTCCCATATGTTCCTGCAATACGCATATATTCTCATTAATCTCGAACTCAAAATAGAATAGAAGAGAATAATTCTTTATTGTCCACCAGGCTCACCAACATATAAGATAAGCAGTCCTAAAATCACAAATATAACATAAAAGCATGGATAAAAGACATGTTTTAAAAAGTAAGATACAACTGGGGCGTATCAGTTCAGTTGAAGGTTGTGGATGGTTTACTTTGTTGCATTCAGTATGGAGATGGCATTTGGTATCAAGGATTTTATCAAATTAATTTGGCCACCTTTGCAATGGATCAAATATTCTCAATAACAGGGGGGAGGGGGGGTCCTAATGCATCATCTTAATGCATCATCTTTCCACAGTGTATTTTGAAGTAACGTTAATCATGTAAGATCACACAGACAGAAGTCAGAACACATTTGTTTGACTCAGTGCCATTTCTGTGACGTACTTCGGTCCCTCTCTACATGGATAAGAGGCCGGCTGGTGTTTCAACCTCGCAATGAAGCCTTTGTTCATAACAGCTGGTTTTAGAGGTTTGAGTTACCAATCTGCCTCTTCTGTGCCCTTCTCCTACAATATGTGCCTGTTTGGACTCCTACAGTCAATGCAAATGCAAACTTGGACACACAAATTCCACACTACAAGTCTTGAAGGACATTATTACCATATGAGAGAACATGTAACCAGATTGAGCCAACACAGCCAGACTAAACTGAAAAATACTTGACTGGTGTTTAGTTCTCACATGGTTCGGTCATCTACGGGTACTCCGGGCTGATCCCTCCAATGCAATGAACTAAAACTCCAGACTGATGTTTGAAAGTTTTAAGGAATAAAATACCCGGCTGGTCTGCACAAGACGAGTCAACAAAAATAATATAGTAAATCCACAATCAAATAAAGTTGTATTTTATCGCCACTAAAAAGAGTCATTGGAGCAGCACAGCACAAAGATCCAATGCACAGACACAAAGATGCTTGTTTTCAAGTCGAAGAGTTATCTATACATCGTTATTTATTTGTTTTTCTTCTCCTTTTTTTCCTTTTATTTACAGGGTGAGATTTCATGAAGACCCATTAATGAATCCTGGCACTCTGGAAAAGAAACATGTGAAAACAGGCCCTTCTTGTGCCATTAAGACTCTTTAATGAGAAAAGTGTCTTTTTTTAGACTTTTTAAATATAGACCTGAGGTCATGGACGAGTGATTTCCGAGGGATTCTTGAGGGTGTCATAACGGAGCCGTCTCCATAATGTGTGACCGAGGAGAGCCCTTTGGCGACGGGGAGTTGAGGAATAACAACCAGGGAGGCGGCATGGTTGCCGGCGGCGATGCAAACGCCAATGACATTGAGACAGAGGATGCTGGGAGAACTGGAGACAGCGGCTCTCTGTCAGGACCGCTGACTGTGACGGCGGAGCAGGACAGAGTCGTCATCTGGGGCACAGATTCTCAGTGTGATGACCCCGACCTGGCCGAGTTCGAGATGCTGGAGTGTCAGGAGCTGGAGGCGTATCTGGTGGAGGACGGGGAGGACTTTGTTGGGATTGCAGAGCGGGAGGAGCTCCAAGAGCAGGAGCATCAACATGCAACTGGCTCTGGTGTGTCTGAAAACAAAGAGACATCCAGGACCGAACTGAGCTCTGAAACCGACGTCTTTGTGACCTGCCTGTCCAATATCTCAAGCATCGCCATGGCTACCCCGATGACGGACTCAGGGCACGTTGCCTGCGGTTCTCACGTCACCCTATCAGAGGACCTGACTCTGGCTTCACAAACGTGTGGCACCATCTCTGAGAGAGAGAGGGACTCTCAAAGAGATGATCCCCCCTCCCTCTTGTCTAGAAAAAGCACAACACACCAGAAAGACTTGGACTTAAATCTGAATTCAACCCTTCCCTCTGAGGACGATGCATCGCAGGCACAAGGTAGCGATGGAGTCGTTGATGAGCACAAAGAGAACAATAACCAGAGGAATGAAGCAGACGAAGGAGGTTGTGATTATACTGAGCAACCGGATTCATCTTCTGCAAAAAAGTCAAGTGACGAAAGCAATTCTAAAATGGATAAAAGCACACAAGCTGACGAAACCCCGCCGGCTAAGACAGACACGAAAGCGACTCAGTCAACAACCGAATACAAAGCCATCAAGAAACAGGGTTCATTTGATAACACATTAAAGACACAAAACGCTTTCGACAAGGCTTATAAAAAGCAGCCTTCGTTCGAGAATTCTTTCAAGAAGCAGCTCTCTTTTGACAACAGCTTAAGAAAACCGGGCTCCTTAGAGAACACCACCGCCTCCACCTCTTCGAGCCTGGAGAGGAGGAAGCCGTGGGGAAACCCCGGTCGACCAGCAACGCCGACGTCTCCCAAAACTACCTCCTGTTCCCCCAAGAGACGGCCGCCCGGTTCTCCGGCGAGAGTGCAGGGCGGCCGGGCGCTGAGCCTGGAGCGTGCCAACTCCCCTCAAAGAGGCACGAGTCCCTCTCACAGGCCCACAGGCAAGACAAACTTGAACAGCGGCATTCCCAAACCTGTCATACCTCAACAGAAAGAGGCCGACGCCAGCAGACCTCTGCCTCCTCAGAAGCCCAAGAATGTCCGACCAAAAATCATCACATATGTCCGGAAGAATACGCAGGCCAGACCACAGGACGCCGATCATCCGCATGAAACCTCCACAAACCCAGCGAGGTTAACTTCTTACTCTGGGGCACCAGCTCACAAAGATTCAAAAGTTGTTCCCCAATCTAGATCTGCGCCGGTGCTCAGTACCTCCAACCTGCTTTACGACAAATACCGGCAGGAGATGCAGAAGGCTGGTTATTACTCTCCAGGCACCGCTGCCACCGGGCCAAAACCACCAGGTAGCGCCGGGCCTCAAAGAGTGGGGGGGAAGTCGGAAAGTTTTCATGAAGAGATGTCCATGAAATATCTCCAAGAGGTGAGAAGTGAACGTGGAATTGACATCTTCACATGTTTCAGATCTTGCATGGTTATACTTTCTCCTATGTGCATGCATCTCTGCAAAAGAATATCAACGTTAGCCAAACACAACAAGTAAAGCATTTACCGTATTTTTCCCGGACTATAAATTGCTCCAGATTACAAGTCGCACCAGCCATAAAATTCATAATAAAGAAGGAAAAAACATACAGTATATAAGTCGCACTGGAGTATAAGGCTCATTTTTGGGGGAAATTTATTTGATAAATTTAAAAAATAGAATAGAGGCAACAACAGGCTGAATAATTGTACGGTATGCTTACGTTACATGACACAACTGAGAACGTGCCTGGTATGTTAACATAACATATTAAGAGTTATTCAACTATAGCATAAATAACATGCTAAGAAGTTTACCAAACCATCCGTGTCACTCCAAATAACTAAAATCCAAGGAAATCTTCATCCTCGGTGTCACTTTTAAACAACTCCGCTAAGTCAAGTAAATGAGTAAATAACCCTAACCCTAAGTCACAACTCAGCTTGAGAGTCCGAAGGGTTCATGACGGCGTCACGGCAACGGCGTGGGCTCTGCGTTGGTTTAACGCAGAACCTTAGCTTAATTCACCCTAACTCCGGAGGTAGAAAATGCAGCGCTTCCTCTTCTATGTCGCTTAACTCAGACTCATCGTCAGTTGCAGTTCGCCCTTTGGGGTTTAGTGTGAAAATAACATGTGAAATGATAAACCGGTAATAATATGTTAATAATTTCACACATAAGTCGCTCCAGAGTATAATCGCACCTAAATAATAAAATAATAATAAAATAATAAATCGCACCCCCGGCCAAACTATGAAAAAATTGTGATTTATAGTCCGGAAAATACGGTAGTTGACAACTATGGGAAACAAATGAAAGCATGGAGTTATAAAAGAAAGAGAGAAAGATGTTAAACCTGCAGGATAATTGGTAATAATCAGAGGTGTCAAAAGTATTCACATTCATTACTCAGGTAGAAGTATAGATACTAGAGTTTAAAAATACTCCTGTAGAAGTTGAAGTATCAACTCAAGTTTTTTACTCAAGTAAAAGTATAAAAGTACTGAAAGTAATGTAAGGGGGAAAAAATCCATTAAGGGCAAAGGCCATTGAAAATGAATGCATCTTAGTATAATGCAAATATATTAAAGAACCATATATGTGTACTATTGAGCATTAACATGTGTTTCAGAGAGCAGGAGATATGATGAGTAGTTGCCTATAAGTATTGTAATGGTGCAAAAAGTCAAACTTCAGAGGCATGTTATCATTTATCCTAACCTTTATTGGAATGTACATCCAAGTTTAGTTGCAGGAATCTGAGGGAACGGATGTAAGAACAAAACTGGACAAGAACATCTGAAACAACCACAACCAAATTCACTCTATCCGGATGGAGCAATTTAACTGGATAGTTTTTTTTTTAAAGGCCGAAATGAAATAGAGTAACAAGGCTGTTTTTAAAATGTAAGGAGTAAAAAGTACAGATAATTGCGTGAAAATGTAAGGAGTAAAAGTAAAAAGTCGTCTGAAAAATAATTACTCCAGTGAAGTATAGATAACCAAAATTTCTACTTAAGTAAGGTAACAAAGTATTTGTACTTTGTTACTTGACACGTCTGGTAATAATACAATTGCTGGGACTGCATTGGTAATGTTCATCATCAGGATGTTTCCCAAGAGGGGCGGGTTGTATATCGGCCGACCAGAACCCTGAGGCCTCAGCTGGGGTTGGGGGCGGTCACCAGGCAGCCGGCGGCCAAGACCAGGCTTCAGCAGACGGGTCAGAAGTCAGCTCCGGCCTCGTGTCAGTCCGCCCTGGCGGCCAGGACGTCCATCCCGGGCCAGCAGGATCTGGGAGGTGAGACGCTGCATGAGTAATGCAGCCAACATGTTTTTAGATGTTGTTTTATGCATTCCCTCATCCCAGGCACACGTTTGACTATTCTCTGCACGTCTCATTCTCGAAGTGGAGTAAAAAGCTTTTCATTCAGCAACCGTCCTTCAGCTCACAAATGATTTACCTCATTTTTCTTCCTGTCATGCTCTCAGTTAAATGTGGCTTTCGGCACCTGAAGTCTCTGAAGTGCACATTCGAGGTGCCACCAACATGCACGTCACATTTCCATCAGCGCTCATAACTCATAATTTAGTGCGCTTCCTCATACGGTGGTGTCTGAAAGTCCACTTTCATCACTGAATGAAGGCTATTTCAAATTTTATCTCTATGAAACAGACACGAACCATAATTTTACTCACAAGTACAGATGTCAGTACTGCATTATTTTTTAACTCATTTTTTAAGAAAGTAAAAAAAAAGGCTTGTATTTCTTTATATCTAGATGCTGGACTATTTGATCAGTTTTAAGAATTGTCTCGTCCCTGTTGGCAGAGATATTTTTACTTTACATAATTTGACTAGATTTAGGAATATTAGGCCTTCTAGTGAGGCTGTTTTTTATGGAGCTAGAACAGTCTCATAATTGACAAATGCACAGGACAAGTTTGGACAAATGCACAGACTGATTTGCAAATACACACACCGTTTCACACGTGCACAGGACAAGTTTTACAAATGCACAGACCGATTTGCAAATACACACACCGTTTCACACATGCACAGAACAATTCACACATGCGTAGGACAAGATATACAAATGTATTTTTGATGCACACACAAATAAAACCTGATTTACAAAGGTTTTTTTGTCTGTGAGCTGCGCTGGATTTGTGTGTGACTTTTGAGACTCTCCTGACGTGACTCGATCCACAAATACGTTTTTTTTTAACACGGAAGGATATTTTTGTAATCTTTCCCAAAAAGTTCAAGAATGAGTAATAATCTTTCTAGTTCCAGCAGCTCTGGCAGAATAAAAACATGATCCACAAATTCAAATTCAGGTTTTCTGTTTAGAATATCAGCTTTTTTTCAGGATTTCAGGCGGTTTTTTCATGCGATTTGATTGGTTGATTTCTCCGGGTCGTAGGAGAGCAGAGGAAGTCGGGTACAGAAACCAGCCCCAAAAGCCTCCTGCTCAAGTCGGGCCAGTCCGGTCTCCGTGCACCGGGCTTCTCCGCACTCCCCGCCACCCGGCTGGCTGCCTTTGGCTTCGTCCGGAGCTCCAGCGTCTCATCCGTGTCCAGCAACCAGTCCAGCGACAGCAGCCAGAACGAGCCCTGCCGACCCTCTCAGCGTGAGTCCCCGCTGTCCGCTTCCTCACATCTTTCCCCACTTCACCCTAAACGTGACCCAAACTTTACAGACGCCAGGATGCGCTGATACCAATGTTCCCTCTAATTTTTCATGTATCTGGGCACACACGCAAGCTCCCTGAGCAAACTGAGGACGACTGTGAGCAACATCACATATGCACGCTTTATTTTTAAGTATCTCATTACGCTTAAAAACAAGACTCGTCACTGGAAAAAACAACAATTTTCACCTGTTTCAAGTACATTTTCACTTGAAATAAGTAGAAAAATCTGCCAGTGGGACAAGATTTATCTTCTCATTACAAGCAAAAAGTCTTGTTCCACTGGCAGATTTTTCTACTTATTTTAAGTGAAAATCTACTTGAAACAGGTGAAAATTTCGACTTTTTCTCAAAATTTTGAGAGAAAAAATCGAAATGTCGAGAAAAAAAGTTTTGAGAAAAAAGTCAAAATGTCCAGAGAAAAGTTGAGATTTTGAGAAAAAAAAGTCAAAAATTTTATGAAAAAAGTTGAAATGTCGACAAAATTTTGTTTTAATTGACCATTTTCACTTGTTTCAAGACAATTTTCACTTGAAATAAGTAGAAAAATCTGCCAGTGGAACAAGATTTTTTTTGCTTGTAATGAGAAGATAAATCTTGTTCCATTGGCAGATTGTTCTACTTATTTCAAGTGAAAATTTACTTGAAACAGGTGGAAATTGTCAAATAAGTTATTTTTCTGGTGTTATTTTTCTGGTGATGACTCTAAATGTTGAAATAGCAGTAAAACCACATTCATTGATGAAATGACATAAGGGATGGAAAGGAGGGCAGTTTTACTGGGGGGATGATTTGGATCGTTTTTATTTCAGGGGGGGATGATTTGGACCGTTTTTATTTCAGGGGGGATGATTTGGACCGTTTTTATTTCAGGGGGGGGGGGGTGATTTGGGCCGTTTTTATTTCAGGGGGGGATGATTTGGACCGTTTTTATTTCAGGGGGGGATGATTTGGACCCTTTTTATTTCAGGGGGGGATGATTTGGACCGTTTTTATTTCAGGAGGGGATGCCATCTCCCCTCATCCCCCCTCAACTCCAGTACTGCTGGTAGACACAGCAATGGTATGGATAGCTTTTAGCAGAGGCTTCAGACTTTTTCGTGTCCGGGATCCCCACAGCTCCTTGTATTCCCCAAATCCTTGAATACTTCTCCTCCTCTTGACTCGCGGGACCTCCGTAAACTGATTTATGGTCCCGCGTTACACCAACGCAGAGCCTACGCCATAGGGTACGCGGCGACGCGCATGTACGTTGCGCGTCGCCGCGTACCCTACGGCGTAGATTCTGCGTCGATTTAGCGCGGAACCATAAATCAGGCTTTGCGATTGAACGTCTCACGAGGGGCAGTCGCGTTGCAACGCCACTGTAGCCAAATCGCAAGGAGAGAGCAGAGAACTGAGGTCATGAGAAGTCCCGGTACGCCAGAGGCTAATATTGAGAAGTGGGGGTACTCCGTACCGGCGCGTACCGGCCCACTTAAAGCACTGCTGGATAGACTTTCTTGTGCGCTGAGAATATGCGGTCAGTGCGCGATTGCGCACGCGCGCAGTTTAGAGGGAACATTGGCTGATACACATCTGTAGTTGGTTGTTGCTTCACTATTCAGTCACTCACAGATAGGGCTGGGGATCGATTGAAATGTCAAGAATCGATTCGATTCCGATTCTTAAGATTCAGAATCGATTATCAAGATTTGATTCGATTTGATTCCGATATTGATTTGGGTTAGTGTTATTAAAACAGTTTTTTTGAGCTGTTGCATGAATTATATAACTGTAGTTATGTAAAATATTACTACTAGTATTATATTGAGATTAAACAGCAAGTATTGCAGCTAATGATGCTGTAAGGACCAATCAGCTCCCAGAATGCTGATAGAACTGCTTTCAGAAACATCGTGGGGCAGAATTACCAAACAGATCCAGGGAGGAAACAGAAACGGATGAAATCGGTTTTATTTTTTCCCACATTCCGTTTTAATTTTTTCCATTTTCGCTCTATTTCGGTTTTTCATTTTTAAGAATTTGGTTTTTAGCATTTTATGCAAATGTAACCCCAAGACAGTATATAAAGTAATGAAATATAGGCAATGTATGCAATTATAACCTAACACTTTAATGTTTTCATACCTTTAAACATATTTAAAGGCAAAAACATGGCACCAGTTATTCTCGTGTCCAACAAAACATTCATCAAAAAAATATCAAAAGTTGTAATGTAATGATGAAATTTTTTTTTTTCGATCTTTAGACATACAAATCGATTTTTTGGAATTAATATGAGAATCAATTTAGAATCGGAAATTCGATTTTTTCAACACAGGCCTACTCACAGACACATTCTCTGTAAAAATGCATTTCATTTGATTGCGTTGATTGAAAACTTCTAAGCTCACTTCACCCGCCTCTGATCTCAGTGCTCAGACCAACAACTGTTTCCGTACAGAAATACTTTGGATTCATTTGAGAATAACCCAGAGGACACCTGAAATAAGCCCTCGTAACACTGGACAGAACAACGCAAGCACGGGAAATGGATGGATTGATGGAGCTGCAGCGACCACATGGGTGTCTACCAGATAGTAAAACGCTCGGGAGCAGCTTTTAGTAGCAGTTTAGATGACTGGCAGCTTGCATTGCAGCGTTTCCCTTCAGGCTGTTGGCTCAGATAGCACTGCTCTGTTACTGGCAGCCATATGCAGATCAAATGCAGTCAGATTCAACTAGACAGCGTTCCAGCAACCTGTCTGGACTGGGAGGGAGCACATCCTCTCCGCGAAGGAGGAAGCTATGATGACCGTCGAGCAGGTGGTGACGTACGGATCCATCTGTCCAGTTAACGCAGGATAAAACCATGAAATAGGAGTTCAGTTCTGGGAATTTAGAGATCAGTTTAGTCTCACTCGCTGTGTCGGGAAGCTGAGTCGATGACAATAAAATGAATTTGATTGATTGGTTGATGGATGGATGGATGGATGGATGGATGGATGGTAGGAATGGACGATATTTTACCGTTCACGATATACCGTCAAAAAGAAAGAAAGAAAGAAAGAAAGAAAGAAAAATATGAGCCAGAAAGAAAAAGAAAGAATGAACAAGAAAGAAAGAAAGAAAGAAAGAAAGAAAGAAAGAAAGAAAGAAAGAAAGAAAGAAAGAAAGAAAGAAAGAAAGAAAGAAAGAAAGAAAGAAAGAAAGAAATGAGCCTGAGAGAAAGAAAGAAAAAAGGATAAATTCCCGTTAATACGTGTTTAAAATTTAATTGGTGTAGTTTAGTAGTATTTAGTATCTTTTAGAGCAGTGTTTTGGAGGCTCCAAAGACTGAATGTGGAGATAGATTTATAGTTACAAAGATGGAGTTGAATTGGTATTTTTTTTATCGTCATTTTTATTGTTATCGGGATAAATGCCAGAAATTATCGTGATACATTTTTTAGTCCATACCGCCCATCCCTAATGGATGGATGGATGGATGCATGGATGGATGGATGAGATGAGATGATGAGATGAGATATACTTTATTGTCCCCGAGGGGAAATTTGTTTTGGGCAAAGGTGCCAAAGTGCATACAGCGTCTTTTTAAAACATGAGACAAACAATCAACAACAGCATTTCGGCAGTTTACAGTTCATCATTGTAAAAATTCAAGTACTATCAAAAGATCAACAATAAAAACCCCAGTTATAAATCATCATACAAGAGTACTATCAAAAGATCAACAATCAAAATCCAAGTAGTAAGGATGGATATATCCTTCCATCCGATATAGGATGGATGGATGCTGTAGCCCTTTTTTGAAAGACACTATGTGTCGGTGCTGGAATGATTCCCAACAGAGGTAACAAACTGTGGATAATTTAGAAAGCACATTTAGGCGCATTCAGAGTCTGCTTTACTCATTATGGTGTCTTTATCAAAATGTGCAGCTTGCCATTAAAAACAATGCCAGAAATCACGTCAGGTTCTCTGAACATAGTCAATAGCCTTCATTACGTCTCTCCCCCCCAGGAAGCTGTAAGGGTTTCTTTAGACAAACAGAAGAAAGTGTGTCACGTCTTTCACTGCCTCGTCCAATACCACGGCAAAGCGGGTCATTTATGTACAAATTGTTAAGTGGGGGAGCGTATATGGGAAATCTGGGACTCATATCTTAAAAACAGTTTAAACCACGAATCTTTACAGAAGTTGATAAATCTGACGTCAAGCATTTAAAACAAATGTTTCTCCTTATTTAATATAATTTTAGTTTGGAAGAGGTATACTTAAAAGCTTTGGTTTATACTTAATCTACATTTTAAGATCCAATTGATTGCTTTTATCGATGAAAAGATTCAGCTTCTTCCTGTGCGCTTGCTGCTGGGAAGTGGTTTTTCACTGCACACATGCATTTAACAGCCTGAATCAGCCTGAAGCCGTCTCCATCAGCTAATCCTCCTCTTGGCCCGGTTTCTGTTTCCGTAAGAAAAAAAAGTGCTGACTCTCCCAGGGGGGGATCCACGCTGCTGCAGCGAAAACAGTCCCTGCGAGCCCTCTGACAAGGGGCTTTGGGGATTTTTTTACATCAAAAGTAATTTGAAAGTCTCTTCTGTATCTGAATATGTTAATTCTGCTGCAGCTGTGTCTGCGGTCACTTTGGTGCCGCTTGAAGGCAATGCTGTGTTTTATGTTTCACTGCAACAGCGAATCCCGCTTTGTGAACCATTGTCTCGTCGCAGAGGTGATGTTTTCATTCAAGGAAAGCCTGTCCCCCCATCCTCTTCAGGAGTCGTAGGTGATGCGTGGGTCAGACAGTTTAATGATTAGGCTTTTGAATTACCTGATTTGTGATTCCTCACTTTCATGAGCCTGTTCAAAAGCTGGGAAAAAAAGCAAAATATATGTTGACAAAGGCAAAATATTTTCCTTGGTAACTTGAAGTTTGTCCATGAATAAAAAAAAAAACAGAAACTTCCTCTAAGGTAATAAGATGTCATGAAAAATCTCCCACTTCCTCACCCCTGCATGTCAGTATTAGGGCTGGGCGATATATCGAGATTTTAATATATATCGATATATTTTCAAACGCGATATGGTACGAGACAATATCGTTTATATCGATTATTTAAAAAAAAAAAAAAATGTATGATTTTGATATAGCTTATTTTGTGACAAATTGACTTGAATGTTTTATTTGAGATTTGCACAAATGTTTTGTTATTTGCACAACTGTCAACCTCAGTGGAAAAGTCTGCCTGTTACTGTCTACATTGTATTAATTGCACAGTGTATTTTAATTTAATTGTTATGCAGGAAAGGAATATTTGTTTTATTTTATTCAAGAAGCATTTTTATTCTATATATGCAGGCAGTTTATTTTTATTTCATTTGTTTTATACATTTTGATATTGTGCAGACCTCTGTTAATAAAGGAACCTGTGTGACATTTGGCACGAGGCTTTGTATTAAAACTGACTGTTTTTTTAAGGGTTTGGCTCAGAAAAAGATGAAGCTAACAGAGATGCTATGCTATAATGCTTTGGGGGAAACTCCAATTATGGCACAGAAAAAATATTGATATATATCGAGTATCGTCATTCAGCTAGAAAATATCGAGATATGACTTTTGGTCCATATCGCCCAGCCCTAGTCAGTATGTCCTAATCATGTCCTCATCTTTGCTCCCTCACACCCTGCAGATCCCAGCGGCGGCAGCGATCACACACCTCTAGATAAGGCTCCCCCTGCTCAGACCCGGCCTCAGCCTCCCAACGCCCCGAGCCTGCACCGGCGAAGTCTTCCTCCACAGCGCTGCTCCCCGCTCGGTACGGTCACACATCGCCACACAGCCAGGGGAAACAAGCATCTGTATCTGTGGCACTTTTTCCACGAGAGTTCAAGGTTATCGTGTCTTCTGATCACATGACCCCCGTGATCGAAGGTGTGAATGTGCGCTCCGTGGGGGGTAAGAGTGTGTGAGAGTTTAGCGCCGGAACTGCTGTCAGCTTGAGCTGTGGCCCGCAGCTCTGGTCCCTTTTGTTAAAAACTGTAATTGCTTACCCCCCCCCTCCTTTTCATGTGTTTTACGTACAAAGTGATTAATTCATGTTGTCCCTCAGTAACAAAACTAGCTTTGCTCCAAATGAGTCACCCTGTGTTTCACAAGTCCCAAATGTATCACATTTGTTAAGGGGATGTCTCACTTTTAGTTTTAAACAAAAACAAAAAGAATCTAAATTGATTAACCCATCAGCTGCACCCGTTTGCAGCCCTGCCTCGTAACTGTTGCTATACATTGCATCACAGATATAATGCACCGTGCACTCCCTTTCTGCTCCTGTGTGCATCTGTGAGAGGATGCAGACTGTTGCCTGTGCTGGCATTTTTAGCTATTAATGTGGAGCATTTGCGCCATCTGGTGGCCAGACTGTATATTTATATTCAAACCGGGAGGTGAAGAAGTGAAGCTGCAGTTCTAACAAGAAATCCCTGTACCATAAGGAATATTACCAATGTGTATTCTCTGGTTGTAAATCTATATTTCGTGGGTCCTTTTTGAGTGATTTTCCATCAATGGTATTATCTTTTTTAAAATATCTTATTAATAGCGCTTCAGATCAGTTTTAACACTAATACATATATACAAGTATACATAACACATCAAATAAGCAGCAGTGCATCAATGGCCTTGAATTACTCTTCTGTATGAATCACAAAGCTGAAAAGGTGTCCGGATTATTTGCTGCTGCTGTATTTTTAGAAAACAATGGAAATAAGTCTGTAAAATGTGCAGAAATCATCAAATGTAACTCATTAAACTAATAACACATAATCCAGAATGTTAATGCTGCAGAAATGGTATGGATTGTAGCACCTTATAATGTAATAATCTCCTGAAAATTTAATAACGACTGAAAATGTAATAAAATTTGCACTGAACTCAATCGAAAATGTAATAAAATCCAATAATGTAATAACTTCACCAATAATGTAATAAAATATCCTGACTGATATTGTAATAAGATTTTTACCGATAATGTAATACCTTATTACATAATTGGGAATTTATTAAATTTTCAGATGGGTCTTTTTTTTATTTTCCAAAACTGATAATGTAATACTTGACAAATAATGTAATATGTATGTTCATTTTCAGTCCAGAGTTCTACATTTTGTGTTTTAAGTATTTAAGAATGTTATATACACTGGATTTGAAACAACTGAATGACTATTGGGTTAAATTGCAGACTTTGAGTACCATGTAATAAATACCCAATAACGTAATAAGGTATTACATTATTGGTAAAAATGTTATTACAATATCCGTCAGGATATTTTATTACATTATTGGGGAAGTTATTACATTATTGGCTTTTATTACATTTTCGATTGAGTTAAGTGCAAATTTTATTACAATTTCAGGCGTTATTACATTTTCAAGAAATTATTACATTATAGGGTGCTACATGGATCATTGAATATTTAAGAAGATAATGCATATTTCATCCTCCGAAAGGCCTTGCAGTAAATTGTATTTAGTATACCAGTTCTTTAAAAAAAATGTTTCTTGTGTTTTGAGGATATTAACATTTTTTGTTCTCCACAGCTCAGAGGAGAGAATTGCAGAAAGATGCAGAAGCCACGCTTTCACCAAAATCCTCCCCCAAAAGGTTTGCTGTGATTTCACCCAAGCCACAGTCCCCCGGTGAGTTGGTCACATCACATGTTAACACGGTTGCTGTCTTCATAAATCGTGTCTTGAATTTGTTCCCACATGCGTCTAACAGAAGGACGCACATCAACCTGCTTTCCCAGCTCTAAAGATTGCTGTCATTGCTCTGTTGGTCTCTGTTGTGCTCTTGCCACACTTCATTTCCAGACTTTAGCTTTGGCAGCCTGATGTTGCTATGGAAACAAGGCACAGTACACCCAATGCTACTATGGCTCATTCAGCGGCAAAGCTGCTGGCTCAGATTACAACATTATAAGTCAGCAGACTCTGCGTTTCTCAGAGACCAGACAGACACAACGGCAGCTGCATACCGAGCTCCCGCGCAGACGGGTCATATTTTTAATGCGATGCACATAATACAGTCACTGGGAGAGGAATTTTATTGTCACATGACAACAGACAATGGGAGTTACATGGAAGATGCGACAGGCCCTGACTGTGAAAACAAGTATAAATAATTAAGATACATTTTAGCACTCTCTGATAATAATAAAAAGAGAAAAAGAATCAGGTCAGGAATCAGTTTATGGAACAATCTGAATAAAGAAAACAAAGAATCCAAATCAAACATTACATTCAAAAGAACAATTAAAGCCTGTATGTTAAGTAAATATAATGAAATATGTTAGTTAAGTTTGATTGACATGCCTATAGACGGCGGTAATTTTATTTTAGTTTAGTTTTTTATTCACTTAGTTGTTGTTTTTTTTTTTTATTTTTAATTTATGTTATTTGTGAAGTTATTTCTTGGAAAAAGGGGCAGATCAGATAAGATTCTTCTTCTTTCTGCTCCCTTTTCATTCACAATTCACAATTTAATTTGTATTTGTATTGTTTTTTTATTTTTTGAATGAAATAAAGAATAAATGAATGAATGAATGAAAAAGAAAAAAATATGCAATACTATATGCAATAAAGTGTGTTTAGTGTGTGTAGGGTGGAGTGTTATGAGGGGGGTGGAGAGCAGCCTCTCTGTTTTGGCCATACGGGAGCAGAGACACAGCTGAATACACCATTTCCAAGGTGGTCAATGTCCATGATAATTTTCCTGGCCGTGCCCGTGCACCGCCTGGTGTAGATGTCCAGCAGGCTGGGTAGTGCTGTCCTGCATACACACCTGATTACACTGTGCAGAGCCTTCCTGTCCACGGCAGTGCAGCTGCCATACGAGGCAGGGATGCTCCACGAGCACCGGATCCATGGCTGAGGTGCAGAAGGCTCATAGCAGCCTCCTGGAGAAGCTGAAGCTCCTCAGCCGCCTGAGGAAGTAAAAGTGCACCAAGGTGGAGATGTTTAGTGTCCATGTCTGGACAGTGGATGAGGGTGGAGTTGCAGGACATGGTTGATGGCATCGTAAGAACTCCTATTTAGGTGATAAACCAACGGCAGGGGGTTGAACGAGCCGGCTAATGATGCACTGATGAAATCCTTGATCCTTGATCCTCGAAACATTTCATCACCACGATCCACTGGTCTAGGCTTTTTGGAAACAGGGACAGTGGTGGAGTCACAGATAAGATAAGAAGACCACCCCCTTCCCTATTCAAGATATGTCAGTTAAGAAAAAACACCTGAATGACTGAATGACAATGTAGACAATAATTCTACTGTACTACTACCAGATAACTTGTGGTAGACATTTAACAGTGGAAATTATACATTATCATATATTTACAAGCTATTTGTTATGTCATGTCATGCTGTGATTGGTTTAGATTTTAAGTAGGTTAGTTTGAGGGGAAAAAAAGGTGTTGCATCAAAGATATTTGAGTTTGTGTTTTTTTTTATTATTATAAGCAGCATCATTAACAATATTCACTTTACAACACACAATGTCAGGAAATCCTGATAATTTAATCAAGAAATTTTGGTATTTTGGTATTGATGACTTTTACTAATGCTTAAAATATGTATCTTTTGTACAGGCAGTTCTCGCACTTTACTTACTTTTAATATAAATTATATTGTTTGATTATAAGCATTTGAGTAAGTGTAAGAAAAAGATATTTCCGTTGTTTAGTTGATCTCCTGATCTTCTCCTCTGCAGCTCGCGGACAGACGACGGCGGTTCATGGTGCTATCCGGACCATCAGAGCACAGGAGCTGGACCGGGCTCTGATCCAGCAGCTTCAGGAGCGATGCGAGCAGCAAGACCTGCAGCTGCAGAGCCTGCAGGCTCAGCTGAAGAAGGCCTCCTTGTGCCTGGACGTTTTCAGCATCACCACTCAGCACTTTTGTCACAAGGTAGGATTTAGCAGAACTCTGGTACGTGAGCAAAACCGACGGCAGACTTAAAGGAGCCGTCTGTAAGAAATGGCCAAAACTGGTACTGCAGTCACTTTCAAAATATTGTTGAGCGGCGTGTACCCTCCCCCTCCTCCCCCCGACCAGAGGTTGCCAGGTAGGCTGCAGAATGCAGCAGGAACGTAGGCTGCCATGGCAAGCGACGAGTCCTACACAGTTAGTTTATTTTCTGTATTTAATGCTTTATGAAAGATCTTTTGCGAAGTAATAATGTAGTTTTTGGAAAGCTAGACATTTTTTCATCCAAGACGTCATAGCGGCTGCTGCGATAATTAGAGCCGAGCTGGCAACCCGGATGCCGAAACAATACTGACTTGGTGATTGGGAGATAGGTGGAGGGTGGAGCTTCAGAAACAATACTGACTTGGTGATTGGGAGATAGGTGGAGGGTGGAGCTTCAGAAACAATACTGACTTGGTGATTGGGAGATAGGTGGAGGGTGGAGCTTCAGAAACAATACTGACTTGGTGATTGGGAGATAGGTGGAGGGTGGAGCTTCAGAAACAATACTGACTTGGTGATTGGGAGATAGGTGGAGGGTGGAGCTTCAGGCCAAAACAAAAAATGACAACATAAACATCAGTTGAGGGCTGCAACTCCTCTTTTTAAACTGGAATATCCTGGCTTGAGTGCTGTTGTCAGTGACATAAGTATTTGAAATGAACATGATTTTTAAATGTCTGTTGACATATCGGGGTCATTTTATGATTCGTTTTATTATTGCTCTTACATACAGCTCCTTTATAGGTATAGTCTGTAATCGTATTCAAAAACATTTATTGTTATACTGGGTGAAATGGTCCTTCCATCCTGAGAGTAGCCAGTGAATAATGTGTTCAGAAAAAGGAAAGAAAAAAATCCGACCTCTCTGACAGCTTTAATCCTGTAAAAACTCTGACCAATCTGTTTTTTGCGGTCTGAATGGCACGGATTGGTCAGAGGACCAGAGGATTGGCAGGGGGGAAAGAACCAATCAGATGCCTTCATTTTAACCCCAGTATGGGGGTCCGCCTCCATCCCGGCGAGGGTGGAGAGCGCCGGTGGCAGTGCGCTGCGGTGCCCTGCAGGCTCTGGAGGTACGGCTACGCCATACCCTACGCCGTAGGGCTATGCCGTAGCCTACGGCGTAGGGTACGCGGCGACGCGCACCATTCTGCATTGGTGTAACGCGGAACCATAAATCAGCCTTCAGTGTGTGCTCTGTGTGCTGTTCTGAACTTCTCTGTTTATCATTTTGCTGGGACGCCGGGTCCCTCCGCCGAGACACAACTTTTGCGGTATGCGTTCATTTTTGTGTCTAAAAATGATGTGCAGTGCCCACCCAATCAGAAACAGTACAGATATTCTGTGATATTTTTTTATATTTATAAAAAAATTTAAATTATAAAAAAATAAAGGATCCCCATAACTTTGATTGGGTGGGCAGGACGCACGTTTGGGTGGGCACAGCCCATCCCTGCCCCCCCCCTAAAACCGGCCTCGCTTACAGGTGAATGAGACACGGGGTAGTTTTGTTGAAAATGTGCTGTCCAAAATGTCCTGGAAAACTGGACTCCTGCAAATGCGCGTTCCCCAAAGTTTGTGGGGGAGTGGCTTTGGGCGGAGCGCTGATGGGAGGGAGAGGAGGGGGCGGGGCTTAGAGGAGGGGCCACTTTCAAATCTTGCTAGCTCTCCAACATCACGGACTATACCTTTAAGCCCGGATTTACTCAGCCAGGGAAAGACAAAAAACGTTTGGTTGCTAATCGTATGTCACACAGATGGGAGCGTTGTAATCATCAGAGTGTTGTACCAGAAGCTGTATAAAACTGTATAAAGTCTTGATCCAGATTGGTAGTTTTTTGTCTGCACAGTTTTTGTCAAATCAGAGTTTGAACTAGACGCAAAGCAGCAGCAGCTCCGGCCCTTCACGTTTCCTCGTCCTCCTTCAGTGTTGTTGTTCTGGGTTTCACTGGTCCTTTTCTTCCCCTGTATGTGATGGTCTGTAGAAATGAGCTCTGACAGCTAAGATTTAAGAGCTTTGATTCGTTAACTGACCATGCAGAGATCAATCTCACAGCAAACTTAACAAACGCCGCAGACTAATGCGGCAAAGCTCACACGTGCACACACATATGCATACATGCATAAACAGACGGTTATGGATTATAGGTGTGTGAAGATAGGAATGTTTTAGATTTGCTTTTGTAGTGAGTTAAGGTTGTGACAGAGCTCAGATCAGCACCCAGAAACCCGGGCTAAACGAACACACCGAAATTCAGCTTTTTCCTCATTAAAGGAGTTTTTTTTTCCTTTCTGTCACTTTTCATTTTCATTCCTCACAGTAATGAAGAAAACCTTTTCTAAGGTATTTTAGATGTGCCATGCAGAGTTCTGGGATGGAGCGCGCATCCTTTGTTAAAGATTTTGTTGCTCTTTTCAGACGATCAAGTCCGCTCTGAGAAACCTCAAAGCGGGGTGGAGTGAGCCTCAGAATGCAACTACAAAGCATTTTTTTTTATTCCCTTACTGAAACAGCACCTGTAGTGTCTCGCTTTTGTTGTCAGCATCACTGCTTTTAAAAGGTCATTCGCTGGCTTTTAACCTTTTTAATGTATTCTGGGGGACTGGCAGCAGGAGCTGTCGTGTACTAGACTGAGAAACTAATTGGATTGATAAATTTAATTGGACTGAATAGTAATGAAGTGAGACACAAAAATATGCAGTTCTTGAGGAAGTTTATTCATTTCAAATGTTTTTTTAATTCAACCCTAGAAATGAGGAAAATGCAGTCACTAATTTTTCACAAACATAGCAACATTTATTCAGTAATACTGTAAAAAAATATCTTAAAAATTTGTTTTATGAACATTATTATTGAATATGCTAACATGTAGAGACAAAGATGTCCTTCAGTTCTTGGCATTTTTGGAATTTCTTTTAATGTGGCTGCATGGTCTGAACATGGGATGCCCCCTTCTGAGAAGATTAATTAACATCTTGAAAAAATGTCCTTTGTGCATAATCAGTCTTTGTATTGTTTCTCTAAAATTATTGGTGATGTCCTTGCGATTGTGTTAGTGCAGACACCTAGTTCTCCTGACCAACAGTGCCCAGATATTTCTATACTCACACATGCTGGTGATCAATTTTTAGTTTTTGTTTGTTTACTTTTAGTAATTATTTGTTCCATAAAAAAAGATGACAGTTTAATTAGTCATATGTTTATTTCAGGTTGTATGTAATTCTAAGACCTGGTTAGGACCAGATACACTTCTGTTTTGCTCAAACTTTAGAAATAAAAAAGGGTGTTTGTTCTATTTAATTTAACTACATGTGTAATAGTGTTTACGTCCAAATGTTCTGATGTCATCTATAAGAACCAGAAACAGTCGTTCATGACTGAATGTCTTCTGCTTTTAAATTCTAGCTTCTTGTGTTTTCCTGGTCATCTGCTTGCATTTCATTTCCCCGGCCCCACCCATGGGCCCTGTATGTTCAATGCGATTAGAGCCGCCTATTTCGAGACCGGCCTGGGATTTCAGACATTGGAAGAATACCCTCAATTGTCTTGAGGTTATAAGATTTTAAAATTAAAATGCATGTGAGTCACATCTGCAAGCACTGAAAAAAAAAAGGGCTGCGACTCCTCTGTCATCCCCCACTCACTCTGCTTATAACCCAGCATGGGAAATTTCCAAGAGTGTATTTAGAAGGAACAATCTATATATAAAGAGTGCTTTCTAATGTCAAAGAATTTAGATATTTTGGCATTTGGAGGCTTTTGGGAGAAACTTGTATCCTGACATGCATTTGGTGTCATAGTTACTAAAAATGAACTATATGCCATTAAGTATTAGTCTCTTACTCCCTATTTCTTCTGGTACTTCTTTTTTTTTTTGCATGTGTCATTTTGTGTGTGTGTATGTGTGTGTGTGTGTGTGTGTGTTATAGTCCCTGCCATGCGCATAAATGTGATATGGGGCGTGTTGATGGGGGGTTTGAGGGGAGGGCAGAGAGAGCCGGGCTACGGCTGCTCGTCTTTGTTCCAGCAGGGATAAATGATGCTCGCAAACCAGGAAACAAGGTGAGGCTTTGGTATTCCCGTCTCTCCTCCCCTCTCCTTCCCCTCTGCCTGTTTCCCTCCCCCGCTTGTCTCCCTTTTCTGTATCTTTGGTTTGCACTTGCCTCTGTGACTGCTGCCTCCCCGGCGGGCTGAGGGATGCTGCTGTCCGTTAGCCTAGTATGGGCCACTGCTGCTGTAGGCTTCCCTTCCTCCCTTTGTGCCGTCTGGACCCAACGGTAAAGGCAGCGTCCTTCTGCAGGCAGGGAGCTGGTTTCAGCTCAGAGGATTCCTTCATGTATTTGTGAATGTGCGCATGTGTGTGCTTGCTGGAGGAGGTCTGCTGAGGATGTCTGGCTATATGGCTCCTAATGTTCACTTGTTTCCTAGCGACGGCACTGGCAGAGGGCTCAGAGCTGTGCATGATTGTGCTGAGTCAAAGCTGCCTTTTCTGTCCATCTTGCTTGGGAAATTAAGTGAAAGGCTGCTGTGCTTGTTCTTATGATCGTCTTACAGTTTCGGTTTGTACATTTTACTCATAATCTATTCGTTCTTCATCAAGTAATTACATTGTATAGACTGTATAGGAGAACTTTATTGTATCATGATGCATTAACCTCTTAACTAAGACAAATGAAGAGTTGTTCGGTGTCTCCAGTTTCCAGCATTGTTGGGGCCTTCTTTGTCCTCAAACTACTCTAAATCTCTTCAGGGCCAAAAGTCACACCATAAACAGCCCTTTTATTGTCTCGTAGAAGCTGGACCGACTCCAGAATTTCCCATTTCAGAGAGGTTCATTAACTTGCTTCAGCATTTCCTGTGGAAATAGCTTGGTTTCTATAAAAAGCTGTGTACAATACTGTCTAGGCACAATTTATTGTTCTATTTAAGTGGACATTTCATGATCTGTTAATTATTTGGGATCTGTCTAAGAAAACTGCCAAGCAATGGTTTGATGTAGTTTTTTTAATCAAATGAAGGACCTTCAACTTATCAGTGTTTGATGCACATTGATTGGGCTGATAGTTTTAAAGGAAATAAAGTTAATTAACATTTAAGATGAAAAAAAAAAGTGGAATGAATCAGTTTCTTTAGTGGAGACCCAGTTAAATGTTGAATTCCTATCACATAATGGTTTGAACAGTAGGCAGGGTCTGGGCTGGATGGGGGATGGATGAGGATTGATGAGGAGGAGCAGAGGTGGGGCTGCTGCACATGAAATGATGCTGGCTGTATTTCATCCCTCCAGGGGTCACGGCATGTCCTACCTCATCTTCATACACTCCAAATACGAGCTCTCAGAGGGTGACATCATGCAGATATATTGTTTGCCGTAATTGCTATCAGATTTCAGCTAGTGTGTGTTCTTTTGTGAAAGAGCCACATCTTGAGTATTCAGGGGATACCCGGCATATGAATTGTGCAAGTGCTGAAACTGACCTTCACAAACTGCTGTGATGTATGCAGGGTCACGTGTGACGGGTGGCAGCGAAATACAAGGTGCATGGAGGTTACAGACAGCAGTGACATTACTGGGGCCTCATTTATCAACCGTTCGTAGAAAAAGTTCTAAATTCTATCGTAGGAATGAAATTTAGAATGCGTGTAAGTACAAAAAAATCCGAATTTATCAAACGTGCGGACACCGGTCGTATGCACATCAGTGATGATAAATCCCACCTGTTCTTAACTGCCGTGCTCGTGCATGGTTAGCGTCATTTGCATTCAGAAACGCCTCCAAATGACCATATATGGCAGCAACAACAGGAGTTTTTTTTTCTTTTCAAACTTTATTGAACAAAATTCTGTAGGGTTTACAACAAAAGGCAAATGGAACGAAACAATCAATTATATACAGATATTCAACATGTGGGGGGGTAAAAAGTGGTTGTCGTCCTGCCACAGCTGTCTTTTATAGCTGTCACACCAATTATTCAAAATGTCTGCTAAATTACTAATGGAGAATTTTAATTAATTAGAGGAAACGGGGAACATGTGTGAAGTCTGAGATCGCTGAACACTGTGACTCTTTTACTGGGTTCTATTTGTAGTTTCACTGTTCTACCACTAGATTTTGTGTGTACGCATGGTCAGAGTTGTACTTACATTTACACGCGTTCCTGCACACAGGTACATGTTGATAAATTCCATACTTTGCGTGGGAATGTTCATACGCACACTTTACGCACATATCTGTTCGTACGAACGGTTGATAAATGAGGCCCCACTTTAGCCTTTCATTTACCTCTTATGCCTTTTTATTTACTCTGAGATGCAGACACGGCAGATGCTCTGGTGTTTGTTATGTTCTCTGTTTTTAATTTGATAACATAGAGCTTGACATCTGGTGAAAAGGGAATAGAAATAGAAATGGGAAGTTAGCAAATGTTGCAACAGTCTTTCATTCATTCATTTGTCTATGCAAAGTTCATCCTCTTTAATGCCATGGGATGTGGAGACCATCCCATCTCCCCTTGGGTCTGAGGTGGACTACACCCCGCAGGTTCATCTCAGGAATATTATCATGGATTTTAAGCAATCTTTGGCTCTGTCTTCTCATTTTTGTTGGTGTTATTTGGGGTTTTGAAAGATTGTGATCTTGACGTAAGTTTTTGCATTGGGTTTAATATCCTTCCAGCTGCTGTGTAAGATTTTTTTTTTTCCAAATATGGAAGTAAATTGGTTGTTTTCAGTTCTGTTTGGGGGGTGGGGGTGGCGTTTGGAGCCTATTTTAGCTCTCTTAAAACAGGTGCACAACCTGGACAGTCTGCCAGTCGATTGCAACATGTAGACACTTCTATAGGCCATGTTGGATCACCAACTACCCTCACATTCAGGCTTTTGCAGGGTAGGAGGAAAGCAGAGAACCTGGAGAAAACCCACTCCAGCATGAGGAGGACATGCAAACTCCACACAGAAAGACCCCAGCTGAGAGTGAAACACACACCTCCTGAGGCCACCACAATAAACAGGATGATAGCAATCAATTTGTAATCCAGTTTATTCTTGTAGGTTCCAAATTCAGATGTCATGTGGCAATTCATGAAAATACACCTAAGAAAATAAAACGACGGCCTCGGGTCGTCCCTGGAAAAAGCTCCGCGTGTTGACACTGAAATAGCTGGTATTTAGTTGATGGCATTCACAGATGAAAAACAAGACATTCTGATGACAGTGGGTGACACCACAGAGCAGAAAATGACCCGCTGGCAGTGAAGTCTTGGAAATGTTTTTGCACAAGTACCTCAGAGGAGTGCTTGATGACAAATCCATCCTTTCCACAATCTTTTTCTTTTTTTTCTGTCGCTGTTGCTGTGACAAAACGCGGACATCCGTCTGTGCAATTCAGGCGAGCTAAGCCCCCGTGTGCGTTCTCGTTTCAGAGCGAGAGTGCCATTGTGAAGGAGAGGGAGCTATCCCTGGAGCTCGCCAGAATCAGGGATGAAGTGGGTAAGTGGAGGGACGGCGTGACACATAATGACACCGTGGGGAGGAGGGAAGGCGGTGAGTCACTCGTAGCTCACAGCCTGCGATGTTTTATACGCCGCACGGCTGCAGAGACGAGAGGAAATGTGACCCCTGGGAGGCTGCACGGCTACTGCCTGTTTGGTTGTGGATGTAATGAACACCTTAAATCAGAGGCTGTAAAAATCCTGCCCTGCTGGTATGATTTCATTAAAAAAAATACAACACTTGTGACCTTACAGTACAACCCTAGAAAAAAAAAGACCTTTATCAGACCATGACCCAGATTTCAATCCGGTAAAAAGCCAGTTTCACCTCTGTGCTGTGTTCCAGCGTTCAGCGTTGCGCACTGGGAGCAGCTGCAGCAGGAGAAGGAGGGCCTGGAGCGACGCTTTGAGGCTGAGCTGCAGGGGTTGCAGGCTCAGCAGCAGAGAGAGCTGGGAGCTTTGGAGGAGCGGCTGAGGGCCCGTCACGCCGACGAGACCGAGAACCTGCAGGCCCGGCAGCGGGCCGAGCTGGAGGAGCTGCGGCTCACGCAGCGAGAACAAGTGCGTATGGTGCCGGGTCTGACCCGGCTCTGAGCCGGGTCTGAGCGTGTGCTGCATGGGAAGTGAGCCTCAAACAAAAATCCCATAAAAGAACATAAAACCTATCATACATGTAAAGCTTTTAAACACTACCGTATTTTCCGCACTATAAGGCACAACGCATTATAAGGCACCTCCAATGAATGACGTATTTAAAAACGTTTTCCATATATAAGGCGCACCGCATTATAAGGCGCACTAAATATATGGTAAAATACCGTACTATAGTGGCTGGGGTTGAGTTACGTATCTACCTGATGGAGTTGCGCTGCAGGAAATGCTACAAAATCCTACAGCAAATGCAAAAAAAAAAAACAAGAAGAAAAGTACCGTATGTCAAACTTTATTAACAAAATAAAAACCAGCTTTGCTCCGTCTCGTCAAAGTCGCCATTATGCGAGTCAGCGTCGCTGCTGTTGTCTTGAACGTCTCTGACGATTCCTGACGTTTTTTGGCGCCATTACTTTGGCGACACCAACTACAGTAGCTACAATCCCCCTGACTACAGTAACAGAAATTACCGTAATGATCATATATAAGGCGCACTGCCGGTTTTTGAGAAAATTAAAGGCTTTTAGGTGCGCCTTATAGTGTGGAAAATACGGTAATTCTTGACCCCCAAAAAAAGGAAATAAATATGGAAACTAAGGAGAAGCTTTGCGAAAGGAACATTGTCTCATTCTTAAAGGATTCAAGCTGTTAAACACTCCCCGTGTGTTGTTTTTTTTCCATTAAATGATGGCTGGACTGCCTGCAGGCAGACCAGGTCAGCACCCAGACTCTGTCAGGACCCCATGCTTGTGTAGTGGATGAAGTACGTGGTCTCATTTCAGAAAGATATGGTCTGGATGGGGAGCACGCCTCGCTCAGAAACCTGCGGATACCTTCCAGATAGTAACAGAGCAAACAGAGTAAACAATACTGTGATTCCATTAAGGGCCCACAAATAAGCAGCCAGTATTGATTTTCTGTCATTAGATATTAAGGATGTGAATAGGAGAAACTAATCAATGAAAACTCCACATTGTTTGTTTGGTTTGCTTGGTATGTATGCTGATATCTTTCTCCGCACGTGTCTCGTGCAGCTTGAAGAGATGGGAGAGAACCATGAGGCGTCCTTGATGGAAATGGAGACGACCCACAATGACACCTTGGCCACCCTGCAGGAGGAGCACGCCAGGACCATAAAGAGTAAGCAAGACATTCACGACTGTCTGAGCTCCTGCACGTTCCCCCTGTTCTGTCGGTGAAGAGAGAAGATGACGCATTATTTTCTGTTGTTAGATCTGAAGATGGCCCACGAACAGCAGAAGAAGTCTCTGGAAGAAGAGTTCCATAAGATCAGACTGTCACTACAGGTCAACAGTTCTCTTTAGTTTCTGGACTCTTTTATTTTTGTTTTTAAGAAACACGATTTGACACATTTTGCAGAAGGTGATGCTTTAATGTCCGTTTGGTCAACAGGATCAGGTGGACACACTGACGTTTCAGAACCGAAGCCTCAGAGACCGAGCAAAGCGCTTTGAGGAAGCTCTTCGTAAGAGCACAGATGAGCAGATAGTGGTGAGTGCATCTCCATGCAGAGCGCCGCGGTACACGGACCGCTCAGCTCAGCAACAGGGGGAAACTTTCCTGTTTTCTTTCTCTTTAAGGATGCTTTGGCTCCATATAAACACATCGAGGAGGACTTGAAGAGCCTTAAAGACGTTCTGGAGATGAAGAATCAACAAATCCATCAGCAGGACCTGAAGATTTCAGAACTGGAGAAAATAGTAGGTTTCAAGTTTCTTCTTTAGTTTCACATCAAAGAAAGTCTGGTGGTTGCTTCTGAGACAGATTTATGAACAATTTCAGTCTTAAGAGGCGAAGAGCACTGCAGCCCTCATCAAAAACCCAGTTTTTGAAACTGCATCCTAGACTACTGCGTGCTGATTTTAATAAAATGTAGAACACAGTTTCCAGGAGGCCAACAGATCCACAATCTGCACTTTTACTGGGATGGTTTACTGCTCCTGGGCAGCTGAGCATTTTACTTTTTGTACTGGATCCCAGAAAGTGCCACTGCCGTGCTTCCAGGTCATTGCACACCACGTACTGACGACAGCCTCCCGACCGCCATGCAGTACCTGATTTATACCACTTCATCTGCTCCGGTGCAGTCTGTGGATCTGAAACCGACTCCTGCATTCATTAGTATACAGGACTGTCTCAGAAAATTAGAATATTGTGATAAAGTCCTTTATTTTCTGTAATGCAAAAATGTCATACATTCTGGATTCATTACGAAATCAACTGAAATATTGCAAGCCTTTTATTATTTTAATATTGCTGATCATGGCTTACAGCTTAAGAAAACTCAAATATCCTATCTCAAAAAATTAGAATATTCTGGGAATCTTAATCTTAAACTGTAAGCCATAATCAGCAATATTAAAATAATAAAAGGCTTGCAATATTTCAGTTGATTTGTAATGAATCCAGAATGTATGACATTTTAGTTTTTTTAATTCCATTACAGAAAATAAAGAACTTTATCACAATATTCTAATTTTCTGAGACAGTCCTGTAAATGTCTCATCTGGGTCATAGAAAGTCCTTAAAGTATATACAAATATCTCTAAAACCAGCAAGTTTTCTTTAAATTTTCTATTCCACTTAATTTCAAATGTTTTTTTTTTTTGCGGTTTTAGTTATCTCTTTATATCTGTGTAGTCTTTTGGAAAAAAAGTGTATTTTTTGTTTGTTCACAGTCTAAATGATCTAAACATGATTGGACCAAGAAAGAAATATTTATTTATATTATCTAATAGAACTGAAAAAGCTTAAAACAGGATTGTATGAGTTTAAATTGATTTCAACCATTTTTCCACCAAACCAACAATTACTGATGACCTTGTAATCAAAATAGTGTTATATAAAAAACTACGACAGTGAATGCATCATGGGGGCGGTGCACTTTAAAACTGTAAACACCAGTGAAATTTTATTTTTGTGGCTTTTTTTTTTTTTACATTGTTTCAAAATATTTTTTAAACATATATACATATATATATATATATATATATATATATATATATATATATATATATATATATATATATATATATATATATATATATATATATATATATATATATATATATATTCATGAAATTGTCTATTCTAACACTAATTTATGGAATTCCATTGAGTTTATGGTAAAATAAACTTTATCGAAAACTGTAAACAAGTGATCTTGAAATGGTATTAAATTATTGAAAATTAATTAATTAAGTTTTTTACTTTTACTCGTCTCATAAACATTTGTTTTTCTCATGGTGATTATTTCAGGTGAAGTGTTCGTACCTGCCATGACTGATGGTGTCATTTCTCGCTTCAGCTCTCCTCATTTGAAGAATTTAATGTTGCTCGCCTTTTCATCTGTGTTTTTGAGCAGGCTGAAAAGAATGTGTACCTGGAGGAAAGAGTACAAGTGTTGCAGCAGCAGAACGAAGACCTGAAGGAGCGGATAGACAAGAATCTTGCAGTGTCCAGGTCCGTTTAGGTGCATGTTGTTCACGGGCTTTTAAAAACTGTGTTCAGCCCTGAAGGAAGGCACCTTTTTTTACTGCTTACTTTACTTATGTCTAGGGTTGCCACCTTTCAGAAATAGAAATAAGGGACACCCTGATTTCAGCAGCGCAGGAGCCAAAAAAAAGCCCCTAAACTTCTAAACTGAATAAAAATGTGTTTATTTTATATGAAAAAACAAAATGCTTTTATTTAAAGTTTAAAGTGCTTTAATAGCATTGAACTTGCATGACTGTACAGACAGACAACCATACTAGCAACTGAAATAGCCTCCTATGCTACGTATGTCCACATCAGCCCAGATGTATAATATAGCTACAGGTGAAGAATATGGTGTAAAAGTTCATTTATTTCAATAATTCAACTAGAATATGGTGTAAAAGTTAATTTATTTCAATAATTCAACTAGAATATGGTGTAAATGTTAATTTATTTCAATAATTCAACTAAAATATGGTGTAAAAGGTTAATTTATTTCAATAATTCAACCAGAATATGGTGTAAAAGTACATTTATTTCAATAATTCAACTAGAATATGGTGTAAAAGTTAATTTATTTCAATAATTCAACTAGAATATGGTGTAAAGGTTAATTTATTTCAATAATTCAACTAGAATATGGTGTAAAAGTTAATTTATTTCAATAATTCAACTAGAATATGGTGTAAAGGTTAATTTATTTCACTAATTCAACTAGAATTTGGTGTAAAAGGTTAATTTATTTCAATAATTCAACCAGAATATGGTGTAAAAGTACATTTATTTCAATAATTCAACTAGAATATGGTGTAAAAGTCACTTATTTCAATAATTCAACTAGAATTTGGTGTAAAAGTTAATTTATTTCAATAATTCAACTAGAATATGGTGTAAAAGTTAATGAAAATACGGTACAAATCGCGTCCCGTATTAGTTCAATACGGGACGCAACATTTTTTTCTCAAATAAAGGACAATTCCGTATTTTACGGGACGGGTGGCAACCCTACTTATGTCACATGTTTTCTGCTCGTACGGTAACGGGTAGACACTTAACCCCGCCTCTTCCCTTTTCACACTCAGGCACCTCTCTGAAGAAAACGCCAACCTGCAGGTGAACGTGGAGAAGGAGAGCAACGAGAAGAAGCGCCTGAGTCGCACCAACGAGGAGCTGATGTGGCGTCTGCAGACGGGCGAGCTGAGCCCGCGCATGTCCCCCAGCGCCTCCCCCATCCACCGGCCGCTCTCCGGCCCAGGCTCCCCTGCCCGCCCGCACTCCTACCACCAATGACGCCCTCGGTGGAAGCCCCCGTATCCAACGTGTCATCTTCTCAGTGTCGGCTCGATGCTCCTCTCAGTTTAAAGAGGATTTTAAAATTGACAGACTTAGCAGTACAACTAAGTTTTCTTTGTTGGGAAAATGGAATTTCACCCGTGTGAAGAATTTTCCAAAGTCAAACCACTGAAATTTTAAATCTCTGACCTAATGAATTGTATCGACGATCACGCCTCTGATTATTCAAGAGGGAGTCCTCAGTCTTTTTCTACTCGGCAGGAAACTCCCCGAAAGAAACCCAGCAGATGCGATAGGCGGCCATTGTGGATTTTAGAGAGCAGACTAGACGTCATGTTGCCCCCATTTCCATGTTTTCACCTCCATCTTCACCTCGATGTTCCCTCTCTGTGCTCAGGATGATGGACGAACAGGACAAAGAAAACATGAACATTGCAACAACTAAACACAAGAAGCGCCTTCTGCCATCCATTCTCTCCCACCAGCAATTCTTTGGGGTTCAAATCCAAAAAGCTACCTACGGTCAGTCACTCTCAACGTGTAGATTCTCTTCGGGGGCATGTTAGACTTTTCAAACTGAAACTCATGCATCAGGACTACAGTACGTGTGTGAATCCATCCTCAGCGGGTCATCCGACTTCATTCTCAAACAGCCGTCCATCAGTGTTGAACTAAATCGTGCGGCTACGACAAAATAAGGACTCATAAACCCAGTGAACTGCCAACACAGTGTAACCCCATTATCAACGTTTGTTAGTAACCTCTGCACATATTGCTCTCCTCAAATTGTCTTCCAGTTACGGCAACCTCACATTTAACTTTACTTACCTTGTGATGCTTAGGAGAAGAGGGCCAAAGAAGCAACACACATCAAATCAAACTCCTATTAAAACTTATCATGAGTTATGAAGAATCATGTCGAGAAATAGTCAAAGTATGGTTGAGTTTGCTCCCCTGCAAAATTGTAATCGAACCCCTGCAACACAAATCCCACCAAAGAGGAAATCCTTAGATAAAAGTCTTTATTATGTACTATACAGTACCCGTCACATGCCTTGATTTGATTGCTGCAGAATAAGCCATAAATGCTGCAGACAATTCAAAATATTCCCGCGTCTCATCGCATTTGAATTCATCACAGCATCATTTCCTCGCCTCTTTAAAGAGCACTCTTGCACTCAGCTCCTGCAGCCAGCTGGGATTGTTGCAGTTTTCCGTGTCGCTTAATATTTCTGTATATACGGCCCCTGAAGTCCCATCTCTGTAACTCCGGGTGACTTTTGCCGACATCTGCTGAAATGCTTGCATGCAAATCCTACTGCAATGTTACCTCATTCTTCTCATTGTAAAGATTTACTCTCAGGACTTGAGAAACAAAGTCATCAAAGGGAAGCAACTGCCATAACTTTGATTTTTAGTTATTTATTTTACTTTCTTCATGTTTACATACAGTAATCAGTCATCTCTAAAGGTCTGTTTTGCAAGATATTCTTTGTATACAATAAATTGGATGCTAGCGTCAAATATAAATATCTTAAAATAGTTGAGTGCGATGTATAAAAAAAATAAATTGAGATAGTGTTTTAATGCGCTCTTACATATGCATTATGGTATTTCTTTTATACAGATGTGACATGAGGTAATGTGCTCAAAGAAGAATTTAGTTGTAGCTGCATTTAGTTTTTTGGACACTAAGATGATTATGTTAATCTGGGTTGGTTCTGCTGAGTTCTGAGAAGAAGTGAAATTGCCTTTCTCTCCATCAGGTACTCCGATTGCACTGATTCCCCCTGTGTCCTGTGGACACCGTCTTCTACCCGTGTACTGAATGTTTGTTCGACACTAGATTAAGAGCTTTTTGTTTACAGTTCACACCCGTGACGTTAGGAGTGGGTTGGTCACTGACGGCAGCACTTCTGGTGATTGTTTACAGGACTTACGTTGTGAAGATTGTATTCAGTATTTCAGAAATTTTAGCTCTGGATGAATTTATATGACAGCATGTCTTTTAGCTGGTTGTACCCCCCTACTCCCATTTTCTTGTAAATTCCATACAGTTATTTATTCGCACTCTTTCATAGCATAGCTGGTTAAATTCTTGTGGTCAAAGTAAATGGCTATTCTGTATATGTTGCACTTTGAATTTGAGTATTAAACCACATTAAGCATAAGAATTGCATCCATGTAAGCGTTTGTGTTTCTATATGTTGTATTTAATTGTGATATAAAGCTTATTTTTTCTCTGTTTAAAAACAACTGCAAATTATCCTTTTTTCACCAGTAATATTTCAATGCAGTGGTTAACACACCTGGGCTCAGATACAGGCACAAAACTTTGCTTTTTCCCACATGCAAAGGAAGAATCTGCAGTGAGAACGTGAACGCCTCACAGTTTGGGAGAAATTTAATGTATGGTGAAGTGATAATTAAAATAATAAAAGCAACCAAATTTAATATGAAATATAAAATTGATTATTTCATTGGAACAGTATGACAGTGATTATTTCAGATTTTTGTTATGATTACATTTTATTATAATGCTTTTTTTTATATTTATTTATTTTAAAATATGGATGGTATCAATAGCTGTAGTATTCATGTGACAATCACATGTATAGATGTAAAGACACATGCACTGCCACTGTTTGAAGACTTTTTTGGGGAAAAAAAAGGTTTTATATTTGGTGGTTGCAGGAGTTTCTGGTGTGTGTTGGGGTTTCTACAGATGCCACCAGGTCCTATCAGATGAGACCAAAGGAACACCTCAGACTGTGGTTTAAGTGGAGCGCTTTCTAAAAAAAAAAAAATTACATTTTGGTCCAGTGCTGACACGCAGGGGGAGGTGGCTACCGTAGGGCTGTGTTCAGTCTGCAAAGATTTTCAAGTGGGTGGCAAGTGCCAAAATAACAATTATATGCATGCCAGCGGCGGCCTGGTGGTTCGGTGGTTAACATTTCTGCCACGCAGCTTGAAGGTGGTTTGAATCCTGGCTGGGGACTTTCTGTGCAAAGTTTCCATGTTCTCCTTTGGCTTGTGTGGCTTTTCACCGGGTACTCCAGTTTCCTCTCACAGACCAAAAGCATGTATTTAAGGCTAACTTCAAGATTCTAACTTGTCCATACTTTGTGGGTGTATGTTTATCTGTCTGTAAGTGGCCTGCGTTGGACTGGCGGCCTGTCTGAAGACCCCCTTGGCCTGAATAGGAAGCGACAATACATAAAAGTCTGCTAAACCATTTCAGCCCCAATAAATAGTTTTTATTTTGTCTGTGATTCCAAAATAGAGGCACCAAATATAACATTTACTGCTCTCCACTTCTCAGTGTCTCATTTCATTATTTGGTAAAATGATGCAGCTGCGGTGCTGCTTTCATCGGTATGCCAGAGACGTCAGGCTTAACCGATACCTTGGTGATTGAGAGTTACAAAAAAAAGAACCATATTTATCTGTAAAAATCTAGCAAAAACAATGGGTTTTGTGCATGTGGCCCCATGGCAGGCTCAATATCAGAGCAATGCTGAAGCATCAACAGTTCTAATAAGGACGTAACGCTAATTTCAATGCAAAGCGGTCTAAGTTGAGCTTAAATGGAACTGTGCTACTGCTAAGCATCACTTCTTCTGCATGAAACCTTGCAACATATCTATGGGCAGAGGGAAGATGATGGTGGAGTTCTTCTCTGCTGCAATGCTGTTCAGAGTCTGCAGGTATCGCAGCTGGAGGGCAGACGGGGCTTCAGCGATCACCAGAGCGGCTTCTTTCAGAGCCCGGGAGGCTTTCATTTCTCCTTCTGCAGCTATGATCTGAAACATGGATTCATTATGTCCATAACTGTCCCCCTTGTCGCTCTCATTTTTCCCTGGTTGTTATTAATGGAAAGGAATTAAAGTCTTCCGTTGCTGCCCTCACCTTAGCCCTGGACTCCCGGGTGGCCTCGGCCTCTGCTGCCATGGCTCTCTGCAGCTGTTGAGGCAGTTTCACGTCCTTGATCTCTACACGTTCTACCTTGATGCCCCATGGATCAGTGGCCTCATCCAGGGATTCCTGCAGAAATGTGTCAGAACAAATACTCCAATTTACGATCCAATTATAACATAGTTTAATTTTAATGTACCGTATTTTTACCGCACCTTCAATGAATGACGTATTTTAAAACTTTTTCCATATATAAGGCGCACCGCATTATAAGGCGCACTAAATATATGGTAAAATGCCGTACTATAGTGGCTGGGGTTGAGTTACGTATCTACCTGATGGAGCTGCGCTACAGGAAATGATACAAAATCCTACAGCAAATGCAAAAAAAAAACCAAGAAGAAAAGTACCGTATGTCAAACGTTTTAGCGCCATTACTTTGGCGACACCAACTACAGTACCCACAATCCCCCTGACTACAGTAACAGAAATTACCGTAATGATCATATATAAGGCGCACAGCATTATAAGGCGCACTGCTGGTTTTTGAGAAAATTAAAGGCTTTTATGTGCGCCTTATAGTGCGGAAAATACAGTAACTTCTTCTGGTTCAGATTCACTCCTCACTGCCAAGCAAAGTTATACGTTTTTTACTTGTGTTGGAGTTTTTCTCTGCCCTTTTGTGGCAGTAGGGGGCCGTGTGTGATTTTAATAAAGGGTGAAATGGGAGCTGTTTCACTTTTATAAGCAACAGCTTGAATTTCCCTCGCGGTTAATAAAGTATCTGTGGGAGCCAAGGTGTGATTTAGGTGCTTCTACATGATTTTTTGTTGGTTTATTAGTTAATGTTAAGATAATTAAATAAAGAAATAAATAGTTAATTTCATTGAATAAATAGATAATTAAAAGAGGTAAAATGTTATTAAAAGTAAGTTAATTTAATTTAAGAGAGGTTAAGAAAGCTTGTTTTTGTAACGATGCTGAGACTTACTTTCATGTTACTGTCGCTTTAAGAGCAGAGCAGAGGCTTGTTAGGATAAAGCCACAAAGTTTTCTCACCGTAGTGTTTTTTCTGTTTGGGACATTTTGGATTAGGATTACTCCTGTAACTAGATACTTTGAAAATTAAGGATGTTTTTTCCATGCTGTGAAAGCACACGAGTCAAATTTACTCTCTCTCTCTCTCTCTCTCTCTCTCTCTCTCTCTCTCTCTCTCTCTCTCTCTCTCTCTCTATCTCTCTCTCTCTCTCTCTCTCTCTCTCTCTATCTATCTATCTATCTATCTATCTATCTATCTATCTATCTTCTTTTAAAATCAGACATCTTATGGTGCAGCTTTACCCTACCTGCATACTGAGAGAAATGCCTTCTCTGTCAGATAGAAGCTCTGCAAGATTTTTGGTACCAAGGACGTTCCTCAGAGTGGTTTGAGCCAGCAGTCGTGTACTTGAGTGAGCATTGGACACATTGGCCACGGATGAGATGGGGCAGTGGATGCGGAAGTACACCACGCCATCCACAGACACTGTCACAGAGTCTTTGGTTAGGATCTGCAGAAGTGAGTCATAAAGAAGTCTCTTAGCACTTCTTTCATCACCCAGAGAGATCATGGTTTTATAAGAGACAAAACAAACAGATAAATCACCTCTTGTGGAGGGATGTCAAAGGACACCGTCCTCAGATCAACTTTTACAAAGTTATCAGTGCAGGGCAACACAAAGAAAAGTCCTAGGAAGAGAATACGGCTAGGTTAGATCATAAATTTAAACTTACACAGACTTTTTTTTTTAGCCAGGAAACCAATTTCTAGAATAACCTGCCATGTATGTCCTTGTGTGTCGATGCACAAACCTGGGCCTTTGGGCCTCCTGTCGGCGAGCCGGCCCAGTCTGAAAATGACTGCTCGTTCATACTCCTTCACTATCTGGACAGTAAAGGTGGCAAAACAAAAAAAAAACATGCAAGAAAGAAAGAAAAACAAATGTTATACAGCTACATCAATGAACTCAACACATTATTTGTCAGAGACACTATTAAAGGAACATGAGGCTCCTTTTAAGAAATGAGACTCTCTAGCGCCACCCTTCACCACGACGGCCATTGGGGGTACTGCAGCCAACAGTGAAGCCGGCACGGGAGAACGGGGAGAACGAGCATGCAGCGTCATGTGACGTCACATCCGCAGGACAGCGCGGGAAATTTGGGCCCGAATTGCAGCACATTTTGCAGCACACAGCCTGTTCAAGGCAAAGGAGAGATACACTAGAGGGCTCATTCTTTTTGGTTTGGAACGCTTCATCTGACATTATTACTAGAAAACTTAAAACGTATACGAATTTTTTTCATAAATCCTGCCTCAATCCTGCCTCAAGCTCCTTTAAAAAGCGCACAGCTGTGAGAATACGCTACCTTGATGCACATGAACAGTGTGATGGGGAAGGTTGCCGCGATAAAGACCATGGATATGATGACCAACAGCCAGCCAAAACATCCCTGTCTGCTTGTGTTTTTGTCTGTGGAGAAAGAGAACATGTTAAACTTGTAGCAGTGGCTGTGCTCACACATTTTCCTCCACACTTATGAGGAGTTCAATTCCAACCAGACAGGTATCTTCTGTCATTGGTGTGTTGAATGCTAATTAAACAGTAATATGACCCGCTGGAACTGAACCTTTTAGTTCAGGTGACACAAAACATCTATGCTGTCAGGCAGAGGTGTCAAAAGTATTCACATTCATTACTCAGGTAGTAGTATAGATACTACAGTTTAAAAATACTCCTGTAGAAGTTGAATTATCAACTCAAGTTTTTTACTCAAGTAAAAGTATAAAAGTACTGGTTTCAAAACGACTTAAAGTATAAAAGTAAAAGTAATGTAAGGGGGAAAAAAGCAATTTAGGACAAAAGCCATTGAAAATGAATGCATCTTAGTATAATGCAAATATATTAAAGAACCATATATGTGTACTATTGAGCATTACCATGTGTTTCAGAGAGCAGAAGATGTGATGACTAGTTGCCTATAAGTATTGTAATGGTGCAAAAAGTCAAACTTCAGAGGCATGTTATCATTTATCCTAATGTTTATTGGAATGAACATCCAAGTTTAGTTGCAGGAATCTGAGGGAACGGATGTAAGAACAAAACTGGACAAGAACATCTGAAACAACCACAACCAAATTCACTCTATCCGGATGGAGAAATTTAACTGGATAGTTTTTTTTTAAAGGCCGAAATGAAATAGAGTAACGAGGCTGTTTTTAAAATGTAAGGAGTAAAAAGTACAGATAATTGCGTGAAAATGTAAGGAGTAAAAGTAAAAAGTCGTCTGAAAAATAATTACTCCAGTGAAGTATAGATAACCAAAATTTCTACTTAAGTAAGGTAACGAAGTATTTGTACTTTGTTACTTGACACTTCTGCTGTCAGGCAAGAGCTATGGAGAGTCGCACCTTACGTGTCACTAATGATGCAATGAATCTCTCAGGGAAGTCATGTGACTTCACATTCAGCTGAGTCATGCAGTGTTGTGTTCACTTAAAGAAGTACTGATAAACAGCACCTTCCTTAAAAACAGCCATGTCTTCCACCTTTAGTCACACAGAAAGTCTTGGAGGAAAGAAAATTAGCTTAATTTTGTCAGTAAATGCACAGGGCCATATTTATATGCTGGATTTTTTTCTATTTGGTGATTTATCAGCCGGTTACAAATTAACTTATTTCCACCAGCAATGATGAAGGCCCAGCTCAGTTTTTGACATCTTGCAGCTTGTTTTTCCTAAACAGTAAAGTCCCAAACCTTCTTGATTTGCAATGCTATAAAGCAGCGGGAAAGAAGTAAATACTGACAAAATATAAATCTAAATAGCATATTCAGACTCCTAATATAATATATACCCTAACCCTGTGGTGCTCATCAAACAGGCTGAGGAACTCTGGTTCCCAGGGCCATTCAGCTCTGCACCGCCTCACTGAAGGGGAGGAGGGAGCTGGACGTCTACGCATAAGTTTACCTCAGCCTGCCCCACCACCCACCCACGGACTAATTTTTGTAATTTAATTCGTAATGTATTTATTTATCTCTTGTACTCTTTTTTTTAATCATTGCACTATCCACATAGCACATGATCACTTTGGGTTTTTTGCACTATTCACTCAAGCTACACTGTTTCTACTCTCCCTGAACATGTCTTACTAAATGTATATAATGTGTGTATGCGTGTCTGAATGTCTGTGAGTTCCAAGTCAGCTCTTTACTGTTAAGTGTTTTTCTCAGCTATTGGATGCCCTAAATCTTCTTGGGGATTAATAAAGCATCCATGACTATCTGTCTATCTGAATAACAGAGAATGATATGGAGTCCAGATCACGCTTAGTTCATTACTGTGGCATCTCGTGCCTGAAGCACTTCTTGAAAGGTCTCCTCCCCTTTCATTGATCAGTTGATTGAGTTGACAAAACAATGGTGAAACTGCTCATTCAGTTTGAGGAACCTAACCACAAGATGGACCTTAGATGACTATGTATGACTATGTGTGGTGATGTAAGAAGAAAAGACTCAACTTGAATAGTCGTTTCAAGCAGGTTCATCTGTTGAACTGAGTGCTTTTTTTAGTGTTGTCTTTTTTTGTCTTTTTAACATAACTATTTAAATCACCTCCATGGATCTGCCCCATGATAGAACTAGAATTTTATCACAGAATAAATGGTCCCAGGTTCTGCTAAATGGTAGTAGTATTAGTAGAATGGGTTTGGCAACAAGCTGCTATAAAATATATTCAATTAGATGGCTGCAAAGCAAAACATAAGAATATTACTGCAAACAAAATTACATATTGCATACTTTATTTTTCTTTCCTGCAAAGTTTAATGGTTGTTGTGTACAAGTTTTAATAGCAACATTATAAACAAACTAATAGACAATGCTTTTGGGCAAGAACACTTTTCTGAACAGAAATACAGAAATCTGTATTTTCTGTATTTCTACAGAAATCTTACAGCTCTGCTTTGGGGTTTGAACAAATATCTATTTAGTATCCCTCATGAACAAGTTGTTTATTATATATATATATATATATATATATTTGTGTATATTTGTTAATATCTACTGTAATATCAGTCACAGTTTAAGACTGTCTTATGTCATAAAAGAGAAATGACTTACCTTCAACGTTATCTGCGCTGATCTGAAGTTTGCCCTGAGTAACCATCTCTGCTGTGCTGGATGTTGTTGAGATCATTAGTGACTCGTCTGTGTGCTTGTTTACCTCCGTCTTCTCTCTGCGGGTGTGTTCTCTCCACTCCCCTCGTGCTGCTTTCCATGAAACAGAGAGAGGAACACACAAACTCCCAATGTGGAGTGCAATTCCTGGACTCGGATGCTGGGTGTAGACGGATAACAGGAACCACGTCTATCCAGATTCTAGTGTGGCTCTTGTAGTTGGAGACTGAAAACTTCAGCCCTTGTGGTTTCCTATGGTCTAGATGCTGGTGTTGGAGGAATCTATCACTTGCTGGCTGCAGGTTATCAATAAATAATCAGGGGTATCCAAGTCTTGAAACATGAGAGATGGTGTTGGGAGAACATGTGACCCTCCTCATGTCTCTCCTCTACAAGGAAAAGGAAAGTTTCCATACTGACTTCATTTTTTTAAATATCTGAAACATTACACAACCACATCATCCAGTTAACTACAAAAGTTGTACATGAACCCATGTTCATGTTATTGAAAACATAAGATCTGAACCCAATCCCAAGGTTTAAGTCCTTCATATTCAAGTGGAATTTAAATAATTGAATGGGGGAAAAAAATCCATTTAAAAGATGTTTCAAAACATAATTTAGTACTTCATGTGTCAAAAACAGAATTTGTGGTTATGAAAAATAAATAAATTTGCTTAAAATAGAAATACGTGTTTATAATCAGAACAAGCACTGTGTGTTTTCTACTTCCTGGTGCAGGAGTGAGCTCTTCCCTGGAGTTGAGTGTTTCATCATTTGCAAGTTAAAAAGGACAGATGTAAAACAAAACATAAAAAAACTGCCACAGATGAAACAAGCAATGTTGAATCTTTAGCGTTCCAAAATGGCCCATGTTCCTTTAGGGTTAAAAATGTATATTTATATGGACAATGCAGCTACACAAGAAACCTTTAATAATTTTGTGATGCTGCCATCATCTCGCAGATATAGTTTGACAGACTTCAAAAAAGAAAAAAAAAACGTTTTCTTGTTGCCATTGGCTTTTTAAGTCTTTCTAACGCATGGTTTTAACTTTTTGTAATTTTTATTTTTCATTGTTTGTTTTCTGCTGTCTGTGCAACAAATAGTCCTTAAAGGATAATAAGGAAACCTTAAACCTTAAACCCCTTCAGCTGTATGCCAAGAGGGTGATCATGATCATTTGTAGAAAGTCAGTTTCTTGAATTTGCACCAAACATGTTTCACTCTCAGGCAACAATATCTCTAATCTATAATTTATAGTGTAGATGGGATTGCAAATCTGTCAAATCTGTAGTACTTTTGGCTTTATTTAAATTAACCACATGTTATGACTGTTTTCTAATTAATAAAAAATATATGATGACGAGCTGTTATGTCATAAATTACCTTGGCCCACAAGTTACAATGGTAAAATATATAATTCCTTCTAATCTATTCAAAAGCAGCGACAGAAATGTTAGTTTAATGAATATATTATAACACGTTCATTTATTGCAATGCTTTTATTACTTTTATCTGTGGATTTTTACAGCTCTGCTTTGGCTCTCTGAAGCCTCCGAGTCCTCCATCCAACTTTTACAAACTGTGAAACTTAACAATATGAGACTGAACTCACTGACTGGAGTTACAATGAGCTTTCAGACCAATCAACAATTTCACTTTTCTTTTTTCCTCAATGGTCATATATACTCGATGCTGCAAGGCTCCTGCTGACCACCTGCTGATGCAGCTTGTTTTATCAGGTTTGTTTTTGTGTGTCGAGATTTGTAACTCTGCTTTTCGCCGGGTGATAGCTGGGTCAGACTGCAGCAAGATAGAAAGATATATTAAAATATCAAGCTAGAATTTCAACGTTAAGACTGAACCTTTATTTTAAATGACTGTGCCCAGCACAGTAACACACATGCCAATACATGCACGACTCATTTGCTTCACAACATTTTCTTTAAAAAGACAAAAAAAAACAAAAAAACAACACACTTCCACATATACTGATGTATGCATCTCAAATTTTAGGTTTGGTATACAAATGTAATATTATTTAAAAAAAATACTACAGGCTTCAGAACAGCCGCTTTGAGTGTGAACGCCATGGACGTCAGGCACCAGCTGCGTCCATCAGAAACTTGCGGCTGTACTCGTAAGCCAGGAAGAGGGCTCCGTTGGCAGGGAAGGTGCGTATCATGGTTGGAGTCAGGCCGGAGTACAGAGCAGCAAACCCTGTGGGGCAGAAGAAAGTCACATGACGGGGGAATCCTACACCACAGATGGGCGGGTCTACACACGAGGCCAGCAAACAATGAGATGAATCCTCCCTGTGTTGCAGAGTTATCAACGGTACAAATACAGTTTCACTGCATTAACCTCATCTCCACTATTTCTGTATACTTTGCAAACAAAGATCATAAGTTTTTTAATGTCAAGATTAAACGGCTTCTCTTTCCAACTTTATTTAGAACAGATGATCAGTTATCATATGATCGTCTGATCACAAATATCTGAGTTGACCGCATTCATAATTCTGCTCATTCACCCTCACAAACACAGACAAAAAAATTGGATAAAAACAGTTACCGGTAAATGACATACTTCCATGTTGTTTCTTACCGCAAAAACTGCAGCTGTTTAATGGTAGCAAATAATCAAATAATAATATTTATAAACATAATAGTTATAAACAACATCTTGAATTTAGTTACAAAACTTCACACTGGTTATGGTTAGTTAGCCTGGTTATGGCCACATGGGTACAATATCTTGGCACTATTATAGAAAATACATTGACTTTCAAAATAAAATACTGTAGATGCAATAGAATAAATAATTATTGCCAGATTTTATTGAACGTTGTGCCCCAAAATTAAAGTACAACCCCTTCACAGTGAGAAGATGGCACAAAAAGATAAATAAATGAACAAAAAATTGAAAACATGTCATTCAAATGAATGCACAGGCCAAAACTTTGTTTGCATTTATTGCTCTTGGGTATGCACTTACTGTACGTACGTAGTAAGGTGCATGTTTTAAATGTAGTTTAATTGAATCTGCTCTTACTGTCTCTTTCATTTGCTGGTTTGGGTCACTAACCCTCAGTCATGGGAATCGACTAATGATCATTATGAAGGTGTGTGGAAAGCCTGCAGGCGTGCACCTAAATGATCTCAACAAACTGCAAGTTCTGGACTTTAGAAAAATGGCTCTGTCTATCTTGGCCTACGCGAGAAACCTTCTTTTTAATGATTTTGCGATGCTGCCATCATCTTGCAGATACAGTTTGCCAAAATTCAGAGGAGACAGACTTCAAAAAAGATTTTTAAAAATGTTTTCCTGCAGCCATTAGCTTTCTAATGTGTAGTTTTGACTTGTTTTTGTGATTTTTTTTAATTGTTTGTTTTCTGCTGTCTGTACAACAAATAGTCCTTAGAGGATAATAAAGAAACCCAAGACTTGAACCACTTCAGCTGTATGCCAAGAAGTGATCACAATCATTTGTAGAAGTCAGTTTCTTGAATTTGCACCAAACATGTTTCAGTCTCAGGCAACAATATCTCTAATCTATAACTTATAGTCGAGATAGGATTGCAAATCTGTCAAATCTGTAGTACCTTTGGCTTTATTTAAATTAACCACATGTTATGATTGTTTTCTAATTAATAAAAATTATATGACGATGAGCTGTTATGTCATAAATTACCTTGACCCACAACAGTTACAATGGTAAAATAAATCATTCCTCCTAATCTATTTAACAGCAGTGACAGAAATGTTAGTTTAGTGAATATATTATTATATTATTACACATTTATTTAATGCAATGCTTTTACTTGTATTTGTGGATTTTTACAGCGCTGCTTTGGCTCTCTGAAGCCTCTGAGTCCTTCACCCAACTCTGAGAAACTCTGAGACTTAACATTATGAGACTGAACTCACTGACTGGAGTTACAATGAGCTTTCAGACCAATCAACAATTTCACTTGTCTTTTTTCCTCAAAGGTCATATTATACTCAATGCTGCAAGGCTCCTGCTGACCGCATGAATGTTAATATTTAAAAGTGAACTTATGGTTGAAATCTGCTATAGGTCGTTTTCCACCTTGTTAAAATGAGCTGAATGAACTAAATGAACGGAGACGGACCAGAGAATGTCATGGAAGTGATCAAGCTCTGTCATTTGTCAGATATGCATCTAGACCTGAAGCAAAAAGGTCAGCTGACCCATCACAGCTGTAAATAAGACTAATGGAAATCCTTTTTCATAAAGGCCAATGGCAGATACTGTTTCCGTGGCTTCCTGTTCTCTGAGCATCACCAAACTATCGTGACTGTAACATCGACAGAGTCTGAATAAATGTGAATTGTTTTCTGTTTTTCTTTTTTTTCTGCACCACTTTATCTTTAAAAGGGATGAGCTGTTGCTCTGCGGTAGAATGGTGAAAATAAATAGCACTACAGGAATACTCTCATACAATCTCATCATTCTTAACTCCTGTCTGGGTCAACAGTGTGTCTGCAGATGTTATTTATCAACATTTAAACTCTTTATAAGCTAAATGAGACAACCAGGTTGAGATTGTGTGTGTGTGTGTGTGTGTGTGTGTGTGTGTGTGTGTGTGTGTGTGTGTGTGTGTGTGTGTGTGTGTGTGTGTGTGTGTGTGTGTGTGTGTTTAAGTCAGCACTGTGCACCACTGAACCGTACACTGATTATACAGTTGCTATCCCTCAAAATATGATTATATGGACATGTGATGCGAAGCAGTCAGTTGTCCTCCCTTGTTGTCACAAATGTGGTCTGAGTGTTGAAACACTGACGTGGAACATCAAGCGTAAAATCAGTTATTTATAGCCAGTAATATGTGAGAACTGCTCACAGAAATCCAAACACATTTGGGTAAATTTTCAGTTTCAAAACCTATTCATGTAAATCTTACCCTCAGTACGCATGATACCCGTGAAGGTCTTCATGAAGCCCTCCTGCCTCCCCGCTAAGGAGTAGACCTGGATCCTGGACTTCACACAGTCTATTGGATACACCACCAGCCACAGACAAGCTCCACCGAACCCGCCGCTGAACATGAGTGGAAGAATCCCTACAAACACACGACTCACTCTGTGAAGACGGAAAACAGAGCGGACACATCCAAACTAGGGCTGGGCGATATGGACCAAAAGTCATATCTCGATATTTTCTAGCTGAATGGCGATACTCGATATATATAAATATTTTTTCTGTGCCATAATTGGGGTTTCCCCCAAAACATTATAGCATAGCATCTCTGTTAGCTTCATTTTTTTCTGAGGCAAACCCTTAAAAAAACAGTCAGTTTTAATACAAAGCCTCGTGCCAAATGTCACACAGGTTCCTTTATTAACAGAGGTCTGCACAATATCAAAATGTATAAAACAAATGAAATAAAAATAAACTGCCTGCATATGTAGAATAAAAATGCTTCTTGAATAAAATAAAACAAATATCCCTTTCCTGCATAACAATTAAATTAAAGTACACTGTGCAATTAATACAATGTAGACAGAAACAGGCAGACTTTTCAACTGAGGTTGACAGTTGTGCAAATAACAAAACATTTGTGCAAATCTCAAATAAAACATTCAAGTCAATACGTCACAAAATAAGTACGACGGAGTATTAGGGCCAAACAAAAAAACAAAAAAAGGAAATTACGAGAATAAAGTCATAATGTAATGAGAATAAAGTCATAATATTACGAGAATAAAGTTGTAATATATTATAAATTAATATATAAATATAACTTCACAAGATGCTCAATATTCTTCATTTTAACACAGGGAGAAGACTGCTCTTCCTGTTAGAGTTCTCATAAATGACCACTTTATTTTCATAATATTATGACTTTATTCTCATAAATTACCCCTTTATTCATTACGACTTTATTCTCGTAATTTTACGACTTTATTCTCGTAATTTTACGACTTTATTCTCGGAATTTTACGACTTTATTCTCGGAATTTTACGACTTTATTCTCGGAATTTTACGACTTTATTCTCGTAATATTACGACTTTATTCTCGTAATTTTACGACTTTATTCTCGTAATTTTACGACTTTATTCTCTGAATTTTACGACTTTATTCTCGGAATTTTACGACTTTATTCTCGGAATTTTACGACTTTATTCTCGTAATATTACGACTTTATTCTCGTAATTTTACGACTTTATTCTCGTAATTTTACGACTTTATTCTCGGAATTTTACGACTTTATTCTCGGAATTTTACGACTTTATTCTCGTAATATTACGACTTTATTCTCATAATATTACGACTTTATTCTATTACGACTTTATTCTCATAATATTACGACTTTATTCTCGCAACATTACGACTTTATTCTCGTAATTTTACGACTTTATTCTCGTAATGTTACGACTTTATTCTCGTAATTTTACGACTTTATTCTCATAATATTACGACTTTATTCTATTACGACTTCATTCTCACAACATTACGACTTTATTCTCGTAATCTTACGACTTTATTCTCATTATATTATGACTTTATTCTCGTAATTTCCAATTTTTTTTTGTCTTAGTTTGGCCCTAATACTCCGTCGTAAAATAAGCTATATCAAAATCATAAAAAAAAAAAAATTTAAAAAAAAAAAAAATTGTTTTTTTAAAAAAAAATCGATATAAACGATATTGTCTCGTACCATATCGCGTTTGAAAATATATCGATATATATTAAAATCTCGATATATCGCCCAGCCCTAATCCAAACTGCAATAATATGATCCTACAGTACCTATGCTGTCCTTGTCTGTGCCCATGTGCTGTGCAAATGTAGATCGACAAAATTCATAGGCCCCAAAGAAGCAGAAGTAGCCCGGGAATTCCCTCGCGATGGTGGACGTCAGTCCTTGGTAGAACCCCAGGGGACCATTTGTCTTCAACACTGTCTGAACCACGGACCACACTGTGCTGAAGTTACACCGAAAAACACGGTCAGAGGGGGCTGGAAGTCAGCTCCAGCTGAATATTTTCAGATCCTGGGCCCGCTCACCTTCTCTGTCCTCTCGCTACCTTGCCGGTTGCCTCCATTTCATGCATGGCCTGCAGGCGGCATTTCACCAGCTCCGTGGGGCACAATGCCATGGCGGAGAAGATGGATGCCAAGGAGCCTGCAGAAGCCTTCTGGATGTCACTGATGAATGATGGCAGAGAATCAGAGGAAACGATGGAGGGTTGCAGTGTGGAAACACAGAAACCATCTACTCCAGTCTATTATTACCCAGGAAATTTAGATGTCAACATTCCTGCCACTTGTAATTGTAAACTAAAAGCCTTTTACTCTGTTGTACACTAACACACGAGTAACAACCACATGTCAGTTGAGTGTTTTTTTTTATGGAAAACTATCTATTGACTTCTTGGGCCAGAACTGGCTCAATCTTTAAGAGCACAGACGTAATACTTAAAAATGATCCAGTGGGCTGCCTCAAAAGTTTTAAGCTGAAGATTTTGTCCACAAAAACGACTTTAGTCAATCTGTGAATAATGAACATTCATAACATTCAAGTTAATCTTATTTGTACTATTTAAATTAAACAAAATAAACTAAGAAAACCCAGCACCTCATCAGCACCGACCTTGAAGAACAACCTGTCAGTATGTCAGTATGTGACAGCTGCAGTAATAATCTGTTGAATAGCACTTGTGTCAGTTTATGTATTATTAAAACACAAACACATGCACAGTAATCTCAGCCTCTATCTGTGGTTATCATTGCTTTGTTTGTACATGAAATATACCGCACAATGTTTTATTATCAGTTTACAATGCTAAAAATAGCGAGTCTGGGCAGAAAGCATAGCCACCAACAAACTCTGCCGAGTTTCAAACTTGCAGCCAATTCAAATTTAAAAAGCATATTTACTGCAGTCTGAGAAATTATCTTTTTCTTCAAGTGTTTATCTGTGAGATGGTTTATTAATTTTGGATATCAAAGCATCAGTTACTTACTGTTTAGTTAATTATCTAGTATTAAACTGTAAGCAAAGAACAAAAGATATTCAATAACTGATAAAATGTTGAGGCTGTTGCCACTCATGGTGTACTATTGCATCACAGGTCATCACTGTCTGCACTGGGGATGGATGGTGGAAAAAAGCATGTCACACACAAGATGGGGAGAAATATGGAGGACAATTAGCTTAAAGGGGACCTATTATGGCATCTAATACCTATTTTAAACGGGCCTTGAATGTCTTAAAAACAAGCTTTTGATTTTTTTTGCTAAATAAATTAGAAATTCAGCCTCTGAGCCATTAGCATCCCATTCTCTAACCTCATTCTCTATTGGCGCTTTTGCACTAGTCCCGCCTCCGCCCGGCTCGGCTCGGCACGGCCCCGTCTTGCGCTTTTGCACTAGGGGCTGAGACGGGTAGAGCCGCTCCAAGCCGATACTATTTCTGTAACCATTCTGGCGAGGTTCTAATCGGGCTGAGCCGGGACTATTTCTGAGGTCACCACCCTCCGCGCCATTGATTGGTCGGAGCGCAGGGCCATCATCACCCTCCACGCCTCTGATTGGTCGGGGGGCGGGGCCGTCACCACCCTCCACGCCTCTGATTGGTCGGGGGGCGGGGCCGTCAGACGTTTGAATCAGGAAGCGGGAGTCAGCGCGAGCGCGACTCGCGGCTCGCAGCGATTTTATTATACAGCACAAACGTCTGTTTGGTGATCCAACTCTGAGGTGCAGATGTTCATAAACCTGGTGGCTGACGAGAGAATTAAAAAAGGGATGTAGACGGGCTGTTTTTTTCTTAGCCGCTCGCGGCTCCAGCTGATTTCTCATCAGCGCCGACACAAACAAAGGGGTTGCGCAATCAAATACGTCACAGCAGCTTCACCCCAACCCCCCCACTTCTCCCCTGGGGGTGGAAAAACAAATGGGGACAAAACGGGTGGAGCCGCGACGAGCCGCACCGAGCCGAGCCGGGCGGAGGCGGGACTAGTGCAAAAGCGCCATATGTGGGATTCTGAGTGGGCAGGGAGGCTATGATAATGAGGCACTGTGCTGATTCGCTGCCTGAATGACGAGATACACCGCTACGGAAAAATGGTGGAAGCTCCGGCCGGCGGAATTAGTTGTGGGCGTGGTTTCACGCATCGGAGGCCAGCCTATGTAAATCACATTTTTGTTACGTAACGACAGGAGCAGAATCTGAACGGCTCGTAGAAGTCACATCACACTGGATGGATCATCCAGGCGGCTGTACAGACACTGTAGAATTTGGTTGCTTTCCTCTTTCTCTGAGTTGGCAGGTTGAGGGGAGACCACTTTATATATGTTAAAGCAAGAGAAAACATGTTTTTCATAATAGGTCCCCTTTAAATACAAATTCAGCATTTACAGGAAAAAAAACATGGGGATGAAGGGGATCTTTTCTAAGATGTAGTGATGTTCTGAATTCTGAGTGAGCACTCTCGTCCATGAATATTTGTTAAACAACTAATGTGTAAATTACAAAATACACAAATTTCACCATCTAACCTGAGATCCGCTCCTTTCTCCATCCTGGTCAAATATCGTACCGCATCCTGGCAGAGACCATAACTCAGGAAAAGTACAGCGTTCTCGCTGATGTTGGCTATGAGAGCCGGGGTTGTGCCCTTGTACAGCCCGCTGAGTCCCACCTGTTTGAAGGTGGAAATAAAGCAGTGGATGAAGCCTCGGTACATTGTGGGAAATGTCTGCATCTTCACTTTGGCGGTGTCAAATGGCTGTCCGCTCAGGACACAGGCTGTACCCCCTGAAAGTTAAGACCATAGGATCAGGAGGAGTGATGGACATCCTTCTTTTATTAGAGGTGCATGCTCACAGACTAGACCCCAATCAGGGGCGTCAATTCAGTATGGCAAGGTACGGCAGCCGCCACACCTTGGCTTCAAGGGAAAATGTAAATGTTAGTTTTTTTAATACATTTATGGAATTACTCTGTGTCTTTGTATTGATTATTCTATTACTTAATACATATAGAATAACTACAAATGCAAATCAGAACAACATGATCGATTTCACTAGTTATTACACTGCAAAAACTGAAAATCTTAACAAGAATATTTATCTTATTTCTAGTTAAAATGTCTAATTTTTAGTAAAAAAAAAAACTCATTACATCTAAGACAAGACTCAAAAACAACCATTTTCACCTGTTTCAAGTAGATTTTCACTTAAAATAGGTGGAAAAATCTGCCAGTGGAACAAGATTGTTTTGCTTGTAATGAGAAGATAAATCTTGTCCCACTGGCAGATTTTTCTACTTATTTCAAGTGAAAATTTACTTGAAACAGGTGAACATGGTAAAATAACAAGTTATTTTTCTGGTGATGACTCTTGTTTTAAGTGTAATGAGATTTTTTGACTAAAAATTAGACATTTTAACTAGAAATAAGACAAATATTCCTTTTTTTTGAGTTTTTGCAGTGAGTGAGACCGCATTTGAAAAAGTTCCAACTTTCTTGACCACACAGATAAGCTACATAGCAGACTTCTGTGATAAGTATTTGCTGGACGTGTTGATTGATACTCTAGTTAAGTTCTGTGACTCGTAACCTTGCCATACCTTAGCTTCCACTGAATTGATGCCACTGACCCCAATTATCCCATACAGGTTATGTTTTATTTTTGCATTTGATCACACTTAACGTACCTATTGCCCCAGCAGAGAAGTCGATGACAGCCTGGATGAGAGGATGTGGAGCCATGATTAAGCCTGTAAATAATTGCATACAGAGATAATCAGCTTGGTGCTACTTAAGTCACGTGACTTTATACAAGCACAATAACAAACCTCAAAGGAAGGTGTAAAAAAAAAAAAAGGTCATATTCAGTGAAGATGTGTCGTCCCACAATGGGAATCGGCAGGAGACTAAATGCTCTCCAAACACGCCCCTACTCACCTGTGCTGTGCTTCCCTGACGTGGATTAAAATCTCGAGTTCAGCTTCACGTGTGTGAAAGTGACATTTCCGCAAACAGAGTGCAGAGCTCAAGAGTACTTTTAAGACACCCCACGTTCCCCAGTGTTTTTATGTCTCTTTTAACACTACCATACCTTTTTATTATTGACAGGCAGATCAAAAGCCTCGTAGCTCTTCCGTCTTGGCTCGACTGCACAGGTAGCACATGTTCGTGTGCGCAGGCGCAAAACAAGACGAGACACGAGCAGGAAACTCTTGATACACTGTTAAAAATAGGACGTCTAAAAATGACGTTTCACGTGTTAACCGATGCTAAAGATAAAGTATATTTGATGTGATTCAAAGTACTTATTTTGCCTTTATTAGTTTTGACATTTCCTATTAATTCTGACTTTTAGACAAAGTATGGGGGAGTGGGGTACTGTAGCTATACAAAAATATGCTAAGACGATATCAAAATATCTTACTGAGTCTTACATAGTGCCTATAATAAAGTGACTTTCATGGCCTACTCTGGTTATATTTTGTCTTTATCAAAATAATACAAAGTACAATTGGAAAGTTACAAATAAAAAAATCCAAATTAAATGTGGTTGGGAAAAAAAGATAGCAATACGTTTATGTGAGAAACGCAACTGTAAGGAAAGCGTGCCATGACGTCATGGCTTGAGTTTTGCGTCTATGTGTAATACCTGAGATCAGCCACAAGATGTCCCTGTACTCCACAGTTGTAAGAGGCACTCATCAATGCTGGAACTGGTTTGTTTACTCTCTTTCATTATTATTACTGCTAGTTTTAAATATATATTCTTATATAACTGTTATGTTTTGATGGTAGCATGCAGGATGATTTATTCCCCCAGCAGAGACCAGAATAAAAATCATCCTTCCAACAACCAAAAATTTAAAAGAAAATCACTCTTTCTTCATAACTCTGCACCTGCCATTTTTCTTCCTTTTTTACATTATTATATGGATATGTTCAAATATTTACACGAGTCAAACAAAATCGGTCACTGTATTATGTGCAAAGGTTGAGAACTTGAGTGAGTTAGTAGGGTAATTATTAATTTCCCCTCTTGATATCACAACTCGCTGACACTTCATCTTCCACCTGAAATTACGTCAAGTTTGCAGATGTGTGTAGGCCTTGTCTTGCAAACACAGCACATTTAGGAACTACCCACACATTCTCTGTAATGTTAAGGTGAGGTTGAGTGAAACGTCATTTGGTGATTTTTGAAGCAGATCATAGTAGACTGTCTTTCTGTAGGAGCTACCATCTTTTTTAGCTTTTTAATTGTCTGAATCTTGACCTTCTGCAAGCTCTAAAATCGAGCAAAGTGTAGTGGGATCCATGCTTCCCTTTCAAGCAGTTATTGTGCAGCTGACTTCTACACAAGCCCACATCAGACCACCTCAACAGAGGTGTTCTTATGATCAAATCTGATAAGTTTAGTTCATAAAGATTTTGTAAGTAGATTTTCTTCTGGCGACTCTTCTAAAGTTCCTACAGCTTTAATATCGGGGCAGGGAGTGTTCACCTTCCATATTTTGTCTTGATTTTCAATTTGTTCTCAAATAAGAAGCATTATTTCCTTTTACCAAAAATTGACACAATTTCCTGATGTATTAGTGAAATAACTGCAACACAGTTATCTCAAAAAATAGCCACAAGAATATCTACCAAAAGCAGTTAATAGATGTGTTCAAAGCAGCCTGTTTAAGGGGGGGCTGGAGAGAGCTTTTTAGCTCCCCATCTCAGAGCTTCAAGATGTGCTTCTGTCCAAAATCCATGCTACAACTTTACTTTCCCACTTCTGAATTATAGCAGATGCATCTTGATTTGATGTTGGGTAGAAAATAAACATGGGGAAGCTGGATACATCTACAGTGATTTATGCTTTATGACAAAGTTTATGATGTCGCACCATGTTGTAAATGTGAATGGCTCACTGGCTGAGAAACTTCCACACCAAGGGCCTGATTTGGAAGTCACCCCAGACAGCCACATCTATGCTCTGAAGCTCAGAAAATAAAGTTGTTGTTTTTCATAATCTGTCTTTAAATGACATTTTATATGGTGGAAATAAAAGCTGTAAATACTATGATCTGTTTCCCCCCATACTTTATCTATTAACCGAGTTTGTAGCCCGTCAATACAGCTGTATTTACCATTTAATAATGAACGGACTTTTTTTTTTTTTTTTTTTTTTTAGTATTAAGTCTTTCGACCGCTTTCATTGGCTCTTTTCGTACGTCAATCAAAAAAAGTGGGCGGTGTCAGCTGGCAAATGAGACTTCCAGTAAAAGTCCTCACATGCTGTTCAACACAGAGTCAACAGGCTGAACCGGGTTCGGACGGGACATCACTACGACTGGATAACAAAAACAAACCTGTGCTCCACAGACTCCTGCCACTTACCCGAACTTTATTTCCACCTGAAAAGCTCTCTAGACGCAAAACTTTTTCGTGACAGTTTAACACGGGTTTCCAGCGTTTTTTGGGATGTGACATCCAAGTGGAGACTTTGCGCGCAGGCGGAGCTCCGCGTCCCCCGGTCAGACTTGCGTTAGTTCACGGCGAACTTGCTCACTTTCGAAGCTTTTTTTTTTTTTTTTTTTTATGGTTACATTTAAATGACAGAGTAGCACTTGTATCAATTCACCTCTCCCTCGAGCATGGCGGAAGCGGCGCAGCAGCAGCCACACCTGGTGGAGATCGACCCGGACTTCGAGCCGCTGTCGCGGCCGCGCTCCTGCACTTGGCCGCTGCCGCGGCCGGAGTTCATCACCCCGGGAGACTCCGACACGTCCTCGCCGGTGCCCTCCGTGAAGCAGGAGCCCGCCGACTACATCCCCAACCTGAGCCTGCTGGAGGAGAGCGAGGACTTCGCGGAGCAGAAGTGCGGTGAGTTCCCGTGTCAGGAGAACTGCGTCCACCACCAGCAGCAGCAGCAGCAGCCTCCTCCTCCTGCTGCTGCTGGTCCTGCTCCGCAGCATCAGCATCATCAGCATCAGCAGCAGCAGCAGCACCCGAACCCGCAACTCCCGCATCAGCAGCATCAGCATCCTCAACAGCAGCAGCAGCAGGTGCCTCTCCTCTCCACGCCGGTGGGCTCGTCGCCCTCGGCGGCCGCGGCCGCGGCTGCAGCCGCCGCGCAGAGGAAGAGCAGCTCCTCCCGGCGCAACGCGTGGGGGAATATGTCATATGCAGACCTCATAACCAAAGCGATCGAAAGTTCCCCGGAGAACAGGTTGACTCTGTCCCAGATTTATGACTGGATGGTGAAGAGTGTGCCTTACTTTAAGGACAAAGGAGACAGCAACAGCTCTGCGGGCTGGAAGGTGAGTTTTGATTTTCTCCTATTTTAAAGGTCCAGTCAGTGTGCATACATGTGTAGGTTATTGGCTCTGTTCACAGATAAAACAAAAAAGTCATAGGATGCAATTTGGTGGGTTTGTAGGTGTTTTCAGAGGAATTTTATTGTACTTCATGCTGTTTTGATCTCAGGTGGTATCACTATGACATCCAGCCAGTTTCACTTTGTCAGTGGTGGCTGTCAGTTTAGCTTCTATCTCCATCTTCTCTTGAGAATCACCTGTGGCATCAGTGTGTTATTGTTCTGCAGGGATCCATGCAGTTATGAAAAGCATGCACATGAGTTTAATACTGTGGGATAATAAGAGTCTAATAATATGCTTTCATGCACACTTACTGTAAGATAACCCATATCTGCAGTCATTGATATTGAGTCATGTCACGGTGGTTTAGCTCACTGACCAATTGCATCCATCACCTTAGACAGTCATCTGACTTCTCCTTGCAGTATGTGGTTTGTGTGAGTCTCCTGACTCACAGGTTTTTTTTCTCTGTCTTATTGTTTAATTTTTCTTTCATTATATCATTTATAATACATTTGAGTTTGAATTGTATGATTGAGATAGTTGTATTCTCTCTGCTGCGCCGTAGAAACTAGTTTTGAGGATGAATCAGTGTCCCACTAGACTGTGAAACTTGATTTCAGCTGCGTTTAAACAGCTATGTCGTAAGCAGATACCAGAGGCATTCATGTGTCCTACAAACTGTCCAAAACATGAGACTTAAAATTTCTGATGTGGTGTGACAGGCCCTCCCTCTGAACACTATTGAAGGGCGTAAACTTGTCTTTGGAGACGCATAGTTTCAGTGGTGTCTAACAATAAATTAATGACGGTCGACTCTCCCACCAGGAAATCGTAGCGAGCCTGTAGCCACACAGTGAGAGATTTACTATGGCTGCCCTCCGTTATAGACTGTCTGTCTGACTTTCCGATAAAATTGAAAGCAGTTGTGGAGTTTTTTTATTTTGTCACGCACCATTAGAGGAAGGCTTGTATGTTTGAGTCATGTGCTGAGGGATGACACATTTGTAAGTGACAAATGCTGGAGAGTACTGACATGAATTTCTTTTTTTAGATCTTGCCCCATGGCATACATATTCTTAGCAGTCATTTTATATATTAAAAAAAATCATATATATGACTTTAATTGCACTTTTTGTGTTGGATATGACTTTCTTGACTGAGCACTGAGCCGTTTTCAGAAGCATTGTGCCTCAGAAACACCCACTTGGCCTCAGTGTTTACAAAAAGCCCAAAACTTATGTAGAGCTGCCATGTGTAGTTTAGTGCAGTCAGACTAAATATGACTGGAAAAACCCCTTCTGCGTAGTGGAATACAGGCTGTAAACAAAGCAGGTAGTGGACAGATGTGTTGCCATGGTAGCGATATTGTCCCAGTAGTTTTGTGCCTAAAAGTAATTCCCCTCCATTTATCCACTTTGTGTATTTGCACTTTGGAAAGAAAGGTCTGCATATGCCGCTCTGCAGCTTTGTTAGAATTTGCATGGTAGGGATGGGGCTTTCAACACCAGTTTTATTTCATTTTTTTTTTCTACTATTCAGGCACATGTGCATGTGTGTTTGTCAGCGACAAGCTGAGATGTTTTCCAGTAAATAGTGAATGACATTCACACCAAATCCCTTGAGATACTTACCAGAATAAAGTTAACAATCAAGTTTTCATGAGATACATTCAAGTTAAGATTAATGTAACGCATCTATAAGCCACAGAGTTGCACGGTGGTGTCTTAAACCACAAACACCCACGTAGTGTTGAGCAGGATTCATGGTAGCAGAGACACAGCGGTCTGTGGGGCTGTCACCTCATGCAGGGTGGAGGATTATGGGTATTTAATCAACACAGACCAACTTGTGCATCATCCTTCCAAAAGCATAGTTGAAAGCTTACTTGTAGAAGAGGTTTCTTTGTCAAGGTTTCTTCCCTCCTAAAGGGGAGTTTTTCCTTGCCACTGTTTATGTAATAATTGCTCGGGGCTCATGTTCTGGGTCTCTGGAAAGCTCCTAGAGACAAATTTTGTTGTATTAGACGCTATACAAATAAAATTGAATTGAATTGAATTGAAGAGGAATACATAATGCATGTTTGAAGAATAATAAAGAATTTAAGGGGAAATATAATGATGTAAAAAAACAACAACTTGTTCTATATTTGAGGAGATGTATTTTGGTGTCTGAAGTATCTACCATATTAAGAAAATAGGTCAAGTACATTTTTGTTACAAAGTTTTGGGCCACCTGAGTCTGAAAATCCGTCATTCAGTCAACTTTTCAGATTTGCAGGGTCCTATGACATCCTAGAATTACCCAGCTTCCCCATCTTCTCCTCCACTCTACCCCACACCTTGCTGCTGTTCCTTTAGAGTCAGTATTGCAACGGCAATAAGGTGGACATCCCTTGAGAGGAGGGACTGAGTGACTGGCTCCACCCCCTAAAACCAGCTGCTATGAACGGTGCTGTAAACATGCCAGAAAAGGGAGCTGTTGCACTCTGTTGTTCAAACTTTTTGACAAAGTCATGTTGCAGACATTTCTGTAATGCCTCAGAGGAGTGTATTCACCTTTTAAAAAATGGTCATCACGTCTTCCTTAAAAAGCAAAAGTAAAATAGTTACCAACAATGGAGAACTTTGAATTATTTGAGTGTTTTCTTTCCGAAGTAAATCAGCTCTGCATTAGGGATGGGCGATATTTTACCGTTCCAGATATACCGTCAAAATAATTCCCCACGGTAAGAATTTGTCATCTCGCGGTAAAAACGATAAATTCCCGTTGATGACGTTTTTGTGTAAAGCTGATTTATGGTTCTGCGTTAAATCGACGCACAACGTACGTGAAGGAAGGAAGGAAGGAAGGAAGGAAGGAAGGAAGGAAGGAAGGAAGGAAGGAAGGAAGGAAGGAAGGAAGGAAGTGAGCCAGAAAGAAAGAAAGAAAGATATGAGCCAGAAAGAAAGATATGAGCCTGAAAGAAAGAAAGAAAGAAAGAAAGAAAGAAAGAAAGAAAGAAAGAAAGAAAGAAAGAAAGAAAGAAAGAAAGAAAGAAAGAAAGAAAGAAAGAAAGAAAGAAAGAAAGAAAGAAAGAAAGAAAGAAAGAAAGAAAGAAAGAAAAATTCCCGTTGAGGTGTTAATTCAATTTAATTGGTGTAGTTTAGTAGCATTTAGTATTCTTTTAGAGCAGTGTATGGGGGCTCCAAATTGAATGTGGTGATGGATTTATAGTTAAAAAAGGGGGGTTGAATTGGTATTTTTTCTATCGTCATTTTAATCGTTATCGGGATAAATGCCAGAAATGATCGTGATACATTTTTTAGTCCATATCGCCCATCCCTACTCTGCATCCACTGTGACGTCTGTGCTTTCTGTGGGGAGGCGAAGCTCAACGGCAGCATAAACACAAGCCAGCGTGATTTATGCCGGAGAGTGCCGCACATATTTTTGAGAATGCCCACAAGTGGCAGCTGAAAGCTACAACAGGTAGATCTGTGTTTGCAGAGCTGCGTTTAGCAGCACTGCCAGAGCCCTGAGTCACTTTTAGTGTGAGGTTGAGGACTGCATTTCGATCCTGCAGGTCCCATGGGAGCGTGCGGTAATGGTCAGAAATCCAGCTGGAGGTGGCGGGAGCAGGATTATAAAAGAAGAGCCCCACACAGAAAAGTGTTTTTGTTTTGTTTGTTTCTGTTTTTTCCAGTAGGAGCACTATGACACCAGTTACTATGAGACATACTACGAAACATACTGTCTAGTGGTAAAAAACATCTGAGGAAAAGTTGCCACAAATCCAAATTTTTTAGTCACAGATCACAAATGCATTTGAATAATTTCTGCATGTTCTTAGAAACAGCAGTTAAACATGAAAGAAGGAGATTATTTCAGTTTGAATGTTTTTCAGTCAAAGATAAAAGTCTGTTGTTCACTAGCGCTGATGGACTGCGACAGTTTGTAATTAGGGATGTTTCCATACCATTTCTTTCCTTTCCAGTACCTGGGCTTTAAAGATCATCTGATAGTGCGCACCTATCCGAAACCTGTCTTATTTAAAGACGTTCCTTGGCTTTTTAATGAATATCTAGCACTAACCTTGTACGACTGTTATTATTCCTTCTCTAACATGGTTCGTCTGTGTTCCCATTTGCCTTGATAAGCTCCTCACACTCTTTAACGTGATGGTTACTTTAAACTTTGATAAGGCTGTTTGTGCTACATACAGAAACATTCAAGTCAAATCTGGAAACTTCAGCTTTGCATAAAGAGCATGTCACGGTGTTCCCGGTTGGATTTCCTGGCATAAAATACCTCGATGTGGCCAACCTAATGACAACGCTGCATAACTGGCTCCATCCAGAAACTCATGCACAGCCTCTTCTTCACTTGACGAATCAAAATAGGAAGCTGCAAGGAAGTATTGCGTAACTTTTCATGGATTGTGTTTATAAAAATGAAATGGTGTTGGCTTGTGCGAAGTTGTAAATACTCGCAGATACAATTCCCTGTCGGAACAATTCTTTTCTTTTTTTTTTTAAAGCAACAATCATGTTATTCCCCTTCCCACATATTATTAAATAAACACATGTGAAGCTGTTTGCATTATTTCAACAGTTTAGTCTCCGGTGTGCAGAGACTAGCCTAAAGACCAACACAAAATTCACTAAAATCCTGTTGGTTTAAGCTCCATCACTGCAGCTCTTATCCCAAAGCTGCTGGATTTACAATATGCTTATGGTGTTTACCTAGAAAAAGGTCATTGTTAAAGAAGTTACTCTTTGGTTATCTCCTCCTGAGTGATATTCTCTTGTTATAGTGTAATTTTGTGAAGTTATTACGTAGCAGAACAAGACTCCAACACATCAGTTAGTTCTAAGTGTCTCCAGCATCATTATCTACAATAGTCAATCATTGACATTTTGTCAAGCATGCAGCAGAGTCACATTGACACAGCCTTAACGTGCATTTGTGTCTTATTTAAACACAGTTAAATAAACAGTGAAGTTTCTCGCTGTTGTTTTGCCCACTTCGCAGTCTTTGCAAGACTGGCATCTTGGCGAGGGGTGCTCAGCCACCGCCTGGGCCTGCTGCTTATCCTGCCATGTTGGGGGTGTAAACTGAGTAATAATGTGGGAAACCAAAGTGCCATTCAGCGCTGCAAGGGCAGTTATTCATAGCGCTCCATTCGGCTTCACGCAGGGGGGCCATTGCACGTCGTCTCTGCAGATCAGGCTCGCTCGAAAGGCGGGATGCATTGTGGCCGAGATGAAGACGTACATTTTTGTGGAATTTATTTTCTCGTTTCTGATGTATTTCCAGGAAATTTGATTGATCACCTGTATCTGGCTCCATTCTGTCTTGACTGGGGCGCGATGGTTGGAGACATAAAACCGTGCAGTTTTCAGTTACAGCAGACCTCGTCCTGAAGATGTGGGTTTTTTATGCAGGAACGTGGAAACTGGGGGGTTTTCAACAAAACACAAAGCTCTCCGAAAAAAAAGCTGACATTCTGTGATTTGTGGAAATACTGTTGATAAGGTGGTTTCGGTGTGACTTTCTGTAGATTTCAGAGATAGCACATCATGTATAGTTTGTTTCTATGAAACGTAACCACGGAATACCTTGGAGTATCGGCTGCACTTCATTTCTCGGCGTAGCTGGCTTCTTTCATCAAACGTGGCTCTCATGCAGCAAAGTGAAGCATGCAAATCCTTCATTAATCAGTGATAAAGGCTGGAGCTTGTTTCGCAGCACTGCTGATCTCCCACAGTTGGCCAAGCCTGAACTGAGTCATGACAGCCTCCACACTTCTCGGGCCGTCTGTGACAGTGTGAATCTTGAGGACAGTTGTGCCAGGTGGGACTAGCTTGGAGAAGCTCTTATTTTGGACTGGACACTGGCCCTGGCACAGGATGCCACACAACAGGAAGGGGAGCAGATGGCCAGAAATGATGTATCACCAACGCTTTCCGCAGAGCCGGTTATTTATGTCTAATGTGTACATATTCCTCAAAAAAAATACTCCTTATAATGTTATCAAAGTGTAAAGTTCATGTCTTAGACAATTTAATATGTGTAATATAGTGTTTCATGCACACACTTGCCAAAAAAATCTGTTCTTTCTCCTATTTCTCCTGTTCTTACGTCACTGCAGGATAAATATTTGCTTTCAGCTGGTGGAGCTGGATGGCTCAGGTACGCTTTGATGTCAGTATCAGGATCAATTCAGTTGTAGGTTTTCTCTGTACACGACACTCTCTTGACCTGAAATTCCTCAACCTACGCTGGTAAACACTCCCACGAATCTCCAAACAAACTATGTCGGAGTAGACAAACACGTAGGTTCGAGCAGATTGTACAACAAGCGGCGCAAGGGTCATTACCACGTAAATGCACCTATTGACTCTCATCCCTCTCCGTCGTACTGTAAACACTGCTACGTAAAGGAGGGGCTCCGATAGTTATGTATCCCAGGATCCAGCTGGTGGGGCAGATATTTAGGAAGTAACATGTGTTTCTTTTAATCCAGCCTTTAACCTCCGCTTCAGATTGGACCATAAGATGAAATTGCCATGTGTTAGTAACATAAACGTCAAACAACTGGAACCCCTCAAAAGTGCACCACAACAATGCAAGAGGCCATTGCTGATATTGACAAAGCTCTTCTCCAGACAGCGCATTTTAATTTCAACGTTGATTACTAAATGAAATTAAACAATAACGTAGAAGACAATAAGACATACAGAGTGAAGAGGCAACGCATTACGCAACGGTCTCCGGCTGAAATTACTCAGGTTTAAATGAAAAACCATCTCTTAATTCCAGAAATTCATCGACAGTCATGCGAAAAAAATTACACCCCTCTTTAAATGGAAAGGGTTTATCTTAGAATTTATCTGGATATAATAAACGGTCATCTGGCTCTAACGACCTATAATTAACAGCAACATACAACATATTATGTCATATGTTTTGACAGAGCCGAAGTCAAAATGCAAAAGTACACCCCATAATTCAGCAGGGCCAACTTTAGCAGCAATAACTTGAAGCAATCATTTGCTGTATGATGTTATGGGTCTGACATCATTGTGGAGGAACTGTGGCACAACTGTGGCACAGCCCTCTGAACGTCCAGCCAGCACTTTTTAGTCCAGTTAGAAGTCACTTCTTGATTCTTGTGTTTTTCAGCTGTGCAGAAGTAGATTTGTTGGCATGCATTGGGATCATAATCCTAGTTTTGGCCAAGCGTAAACTATCGCAGACTTTGTGTCACTGCAAACCCAAATCATTACACCTCCACCCCCGTACTTGACACTCAGTGCAAGGTGTTTGTAAGCAGCGCCGTGCAGTTTAGCTGGATGTGTCTACTGGTCTCATCTGTCCAAAGGACGTTATTCCAGAGAGGGCGGGGGTTCGCTCAGACTTGGACAAGTTTCTCTTGGCAGCCCTTCCGTGAATAAACCACACTTGTTCAGACTTTTCTTACATTACTGTCATGAGCGTCAACATTTAACAAGCAAACTGAGAGTCTCGGGTATTTTTTTTTTATTTTGTTAATTCTTCAAGCATTCCACAGGCTGACCTGGGACTGAACTCGCTGCGTCCACTCGTGGGAAGACTGACAGCTCTCTCGAATGTTATCTTGTGAATCCTCTTTTTCTCACTATAGGGTCACCGGACCAAATTTGTTCTGAAATGTCTTGATGGGTCGCAAGAATTTGACCCCGTTTTTAGACCTGGTGGTTTCTGGTGCTGCGTTCGTGTTCATAAAGTCAACATTCACCTATGCAGTCTTGACGATCACTGCTTTGCTTCATCACAGACGAGCCCGGTTCTGCTGACGGAGCGCTCCGCTTTGACGTAGCAGTTAAAAAGTGGGTTTGTTTGATCGCTGCACTCCCCAGTTGCTTTAGCGGAGTCTGACGTCTTTTTTCTCCAACTATGAAATCGTCTCCTCGGGTCAAAATCACCTCGTAGTCACACTCAAAGGGAAATTAATTTTTGTTTTTAAATCTGATCAGAATCGGTTCCCCTTGAAAATGAAGGTTACCTACATTTTTGCGTGTGCACTGCAATACATTTTCTTCAGATTATCCTGTGGGACATACGTAGCTTGGAGGAAAACGGGAGCTAAGACTCAAGGCGTTATAATCCTGAGAAAAGCACAAAGCTGCTGGTACTTTATCACCACTTACAGACTCTAAGTTCCTCCTGGTCTGAATGTGTATTAGTAGGACAGATAGCTGGACAGAACAGCAGTTCTCCTGTTTCTGCTGGTTCAAAACGCACACACACACACACACCGACACACACACACACACACACACACACAAACACAGAGACACACACTGGAACCAGCGGGGGCAGCGGAGGAGTCCACGCTTGGCATTGCACCAAGACATGAGGGGCAGCTGTGTTTCTCAAGCGAAGGAGCTCTCCTCGCCCTCCTCCCCATTTCCTGCTTGCGCCGCCTGTCTCACCAGTCCCGCTTTTCAGCCCCTGTATAAAGCGGGCCACACTTCACTTTTTTTTTGGGGGGGGGGGGGGGGGGGGGCGTGTGTTAGTGCTTATTGTGCTCAGAGAAAAATGAAAAGAGTAAGATAAGTAAGAGAGAGAAGGAGAGACCCAGAACGCTCTTAAGTTCAGCCTGGGTGACACTTGTTAGGAGTTGCATAACAAGACATTTACTGGAATCAGGGAGCCGCAGGCCAAAGTCTGGTGCCACTGGTTAGTCAGCGGAACTGTGAGGCACTGTGTTAGAGATATGTGGGACGCTAGTCTCGTGTGTGCGTGTGTGTGTGTGTGTGTGTGTGTGTGTGTGTGTGTGTGTGTGCGTGTGTGTGCACATAACCTGGGCCTCATAATTAAAGCCCTGCTGCTGGCAGATGCACAATCATGATGGCAGACAGACAGGCAGACACAGAGAACATTCCAGTGCAGGCTTTTATATCTTTTTTTATCGCAGAGTGATTCCTCAGCCTTCCTTTTTCTCCTCAGCTGATTTTGATCCAGTATCTTCTCACAACTGCCTCTTCTCCTTTCGCTTTTTGGGTCACGCTGCGCTTTGAAGTGCCGTATCACCGCTGCCGGCCCTCCAGGGGTGTTAAGTGGAGAAGCAGCTCTGAGCTGTGACGACTGCGACCCGATGGCCCTCTGTACCCTAACGATTATCCCGATTATCAGGGAAAGTATTGAGCTCCTTTGGGGTTTGGGGGGGGGCTCCTTTGAAAGTGAAGGTACATGTTTCAAATTTAAAAAGCCAACAGTCCAGACTGTTGTCTAATTGGGTTGATCAATGAATTTGTTTCAGTTGCTCCATTGAGGACAAGTGGTTCACTTGCTGTTGTGTTTTTGGCAGAGCACGGTGTAGAAATGTGATGTAACCGTGCTCATCCACACTGATTTGATTGAGCAACAGCATGAAACTCGTAACCCCACTGGTGATTTCACAATGTCATGTTTTCCTTCTGTCCGGCTCCGGATTTGTCTGTTTCTCATCCCCTTGGCACAACCGCTACCCTCTGCTTTCGTTCATTCCCTTTTACCGAGAACCATTTTGGGCTATTAATCAAACCCCAACAGAAGGAAACAATAAACAAGCGGGGAAGCAGGTCAGTGTGCTGCAGTGTGGCTATCAAATGGTGTTTGCATATTTACGCCCGTGTGTGGTACACGTGTGTTTATTTATGGGTCCGGCTACTCAGATGCTGTGACATCACAATCACGTGAACCTCAAATGACTGTTGAAGACTGATCGCACATGGCACTGCCTCCTGTCTTCTTTATCTTTATGTGTTGAAGTAGCTTTACAGATTCTATCTTTTTGCACTGGTTTTCGTCGGTCAGATGTTTAACGTGAAAGTTCTCCAGTACTTGACGTAGATATTGTTTGTCAGAGCAGATCAATCACATGGATTCTGTAGGACGTTGGCAGGTTTTTTGGTCTTCCTGTCATTGTCTGGGACAAGGAATGAGATGTAATTTGAGTTAAAAAGGAGTTTCTATGTCGTCCCCCGTGCTTGCATGGGTTTTTTCTTCAGTTACCCCAGCGCCGTCCTACAAGTTAACTGTTGATTCTGAATTGTCCCATAGGCATGTGGGTGTGTGGTTATTGGCCTATAAGTGGCCCTGTGATGGGCTGGTGACGTGTCCAGGGTGTACCCCTGCGTTTCGCCCAAAGAGAGCTGGGATAGTCTCCAACACACCCCTTGGGGATTTTTGATTAAAGTGTTTCCAGTGCTGGTTCGGTGCTGGTGCCAGACTTAGCACCATTTCGTCGCTTTTTTCGACCTCCGGCTGCACGGAAAGCACCAACTCAGTGCCAAGAAAACTGGTGCTACGCCGCCCGCAAAACCTCGCTTGGCCAGATGCAAAAACCGCTACGTAACGGAGGACGATTATAGTAACTAACCATAATAATGCAACCAGCATACATAAATAACCTCTGTGGGGTTATATATACCATTCGGGATACATTCTTACTAATTTAACCAAAAATATGTCTTATGTGATGCTAAAAGGACTTACTTTAATCCTGAAATGTAAATGCAGATGGTGTCGATGGCGGATAAATTGCACCAAGTCAATTCTGGACTCCAAACAAGATTTTTAGGGCCACGATCGTTGTCTGCACATACTGAAATTTGATTTCTATTGTTGTAATTAGGGCTGTTCGATTTTGCCCAAAAATAAAATCTTGATTTTTTTCTCTCAAAATCCGATTTTCGATTACGATTATTTTGTGAATTGACAAAAGGCAAAGAAATGATTTCAAATATGCTGTTTTTTTTTTATTGAACATTTGCCCCATTGGGCTTTAAGTGCAAACTTTGCTCTTATTAAACCAAAAATGAATGAATAAAGTGCAAAACTCTGTAAAATAAGTTAAAAAAAAAAAAAAGTGAAAAATCGATTTTACGATTTTCACGTTTTAACATCGTTCTAATTACAAAATCGCGATTACGATTTAAAATCGATTAATCGAACAGCCCTAGTTGTTATTCTGAGGGATTTTGTGCTCATCTCACGGTTTTCCCGTTCTTTGTAGAACCTGTGGCTCTAGCGCTCCAGGAAAAAGCAGGTATAGCTAACGGATGGATAGAGTCACATTATCTCAAAACTGAAGCTGGGCCAATTTTGGTCCCAGTTTTCCCGCTGTGAAAATCGTAGCTCAGGTCATGACTATCATCCTGCAGATGATCTCGTCAGATTTTCCTGTTGTGTGAGGTGTCGTAAGAGTGATGAAATCGGCCCGTGAAGAATGTTTGGCCCGTGCTAATCTCCGATCATAAATATCCAGCGTGTTGAGTATTTACAGTAGAAATCCTGGTGTGGGTGGAGAAGCCGGACGATTTAAGCTCCTGTGATCTGTGGGTTGGAATGTAACGGAACCCGATCAGAAATTGAGCAGATGGATAAGTTATCTATTTTCAAAAACAGATAAGACTGTTTTGAATTGTGCTGTAACATGTAAAGTCCCTGCCACGGCATCTCAAAGACTTCAACCAAACCCTTTTCTTTTCTTTTCTTTTCCATCTTTCTTTCTTTAAATCTGGCTGGAGAGGGGTAAAAGAGTCATACAGATTCAAAAATGTGGGGTTATTCTTGTTATTTCCTTATTATTCATCTGCTATGTTTGTTTCCAGTGAAGTCATGTCTGAATGCGATTTCCTGTGTTTACATTCGAGTTTGTGGTTGTTTTTATGAATGAAATCTTTTGCATTCCATTCCACTGGTTTTCTTTCAAGTTTGATGATTTTACTTGGCCTTTTACGTAAAAATGATCTTTTAAAAAAGTATTTTTTCTTCAGATGGGGAATGGGAGCTGACTAAGGGGGCTATTTTCAACCGCAGTCAGTGAAATAGAAGGCACTGGATCCGGTTACTTAACACTTTCTGAGCCTTTATTCCGCAGGAGTGGACCCTGGAAAATCCCATGAAGTGCCCCTTTCATTTTGAGAATTCAAACAGATTATATCTAATGTGCACACGGGTGATTCAACCCACCTCTGACGCTGGCATTCCACAGCCCTGCAGGACTCCTGTCGGTCCTGGCTTCAGACCAGAGGACGGAGCATTTAGTGAGCGTAGCGTTGAGCAGAAGCACAGCGAATGTCAGTGAAATGCAAAATAAAGAAGTAATACGGACAGAGAGTAGACCCTCGTTCAGTTGGACAGGGGAGGGGTGCTCACGCAGGACATGTTACGCCCCAGACGAGAAGATTTTGTTGAGATCCACCGCAGTTGTAAACCGTCATTCAGGATGAGTCAGAATGTTTTTTTTTTTGGGTGCGGGGTTGGTAGTAGCAAGGACGGGAGCACGTGATCGTTTGTTTTGGATATGCCCGGGCTTGGCAGTTGATTTTTACAGAGTATGCTGTTGCTCTGTGGGCTATCACAACCTCTCATCAGTCTGAAAAACATTTTTTGGTTAAATCTCCTGCGTGGCCAACAGAGCATCGTTTTACAGCATGAGAGGAGGAACTTGAGATGGATTTGAATTTATCATCACGCTTCTTCATCAGTGAAAAATGTGTCCCTTCAAAATATGTGATGGCTTATGCATGCATGTGCGTGTGTGTGTGTGGGCGTGTGTGTAGAGACTTTTATGGGACCGCTCACTGCTCCGGGCCCCAAACCACAGGCATTACCCAGACCCACACTGTTGTGCAATTCTTGCCCTTAAGCATTTATGCATGGTGCCTGTTTGACTGGTCCGGCATTATCACACTATCGCACTTTCAATCAACACCCCCCCCCATCACATACGTGAATATCCATCGGGCCTAGATAGCCGGTTGGCTTGAGTGAGAAAATGTACTTAAATCAAAAGTGCGGCTATGACTGTGCATCTGACAGCAGGTTCACCACATCTGCTGTAACGACTAATAGTTCAGTTTGAAGCCATTCAAGTGCATAAGTGAGCCACCCTTGGAAGTGAGACTCTGGACGGGAGTTTCTGTGTTGGCTTTGTGCTGTGTGGTGTTTATAGAAGAGAAACCTTGTAAAACGAAGGTGACCTGAAGTTGTTTCACTTGACATGGCTCAGAACTGATTTTTTTTTTTTTTTTTTTGTCCAGCATAGTCAGGAGGTGTCAATGTAAAACATCAAGCACTCCCTTATTAGCATTTCTTGTTTTTATTCTTCTGTTTCCATAAAAATGTTAGCACTTTCAGGACCCGCAAAAAAAGGGCTGTTTCGTGATATTCTGATTTGACTTAAAACTCAAAACCTTTTGAATCATGTTTTAATAGTATTTAACACATTGATAGGTGTAAATGCAAGAAACTGGTGTAGCTAGATGATGAACCAGCGCCAATGATGAAGATAATGTTACCAAACTACTTTTGACTCCAATGTTGCCAAGGGTTGAAACTGTCTTGCTGTTATTAAAAGTGAAATTTGATTGCTTTTTTGCACGAGATGTTTTAAAGTAAATAGATTTTTTTCTCTTTTTTTTAAAAGTGTGAGACTACTGTGGTCAGTGTATCCACGATGTTTGAAATACAATATACGCCTACTCACGTTGCCAACACAACGCAATCAGATTACCTGCCACTTGTGGTTCAGACGCATTCAGACCGTTGGAACAGCACCGACTTTCAGCTTCAGTTTCTCTGGAAATCTGGAGGCCTGCTGGGTCTTGATCATGCAACAGGCCTCGGTGATGTGTCGTGAACTTAACAAGTCAACTTCCTTTACAAGGAAAGATACATTTTGTTGGAGACATTGTGGAAACAAACAGAACATGCTAAGAATTACGAGAAGACACGGGATAAAAGGCACACTTGATCCAAATGTAAAGCTGTCTGGAGAATTAGGAATGCCGACACTGTGTGATGTTATAGATAGCTGATGTTAGAAAAAACTATGCAGAAGGAAGCATTTTAGAGCACATATTTATCAATTTTTTTAGCTTATAGTCAACTTGAAGATGATTCATTTTAATAACACAATTGATAGGTTTATCACTATGCCATTTTCAAGTTTTATGTTTTATACATACATTATAGCTTCAGTTCTGTTATTGAGCTCATCTGTCACATAATATGTATATTTTCTAGAAGAACTGTGATATCAGGAAAAGTGACAGCTTATAAATCTTCACAAACTTGTCTTTTCAACCCGTATATTTTCTTTGCCAACACATGCAGTCAGCCACAGTGACTGCACAAGCATTTTTTTCTTCTACAATGTGTTATCTTTACTTTTTTTTTTTTCCACCTGCTCACCTCCCTCTTGAAGAGATGCAGATTTTAGCCGCTGACTGACAGGAAGTGGGTGCTTTGAAAGCAACACAAGGTATGCAGTACCAGGGCAGTGATGTCACGAGCAGAGGAAGCAACCCCGAGCGTGACGCCTGATTCAGTGGCTTCTTCCTCTTCCAGTGTTTCCTTCACTTATCGACATCCTTCCTCTGAACTCCACTCACAGCAGGAAGTTCACCCCTGTTATTGCTTATCCCCCCCCGTCTGTATAAATTCTCACTCTAAAGGGCACATTGAGAGATTTTTGTTCTCACTTGATATCATTTGCTCGTATGGCTCGAGTTCATGAAGCCAAAGTAAACACTAAAGTTGGACTAATTCAGGTAGACCACTTTTCTTTTAAGTGTCAAACTAATGTAATTTTCTCAATTTCTGGCATTTATCCTGATAACGATAAAAAAAATACCAATACAAAAATGTCATCAACGGGAATCTTTCTTTCTTTCTTTCTTTCTTTCTTTCTTTCTTTCTTTCTTTCTTTCTTTCTTTCTTTCTTTCTTTCTTTCTTTCTTTCTTTCTTTCTTTCTTTCTTTCTTTCTTTCTTTCTTTCTTTCTTTCTTTCTTTCTTTCTTTCTGTCTTTCTTTCTGTCTTTCTTTCTTTCCTTTTAGGCTAAATTCTTTCTTTCTTTCTTTCTTTCTTTCTTTCTTTCTTTCTTTCTTTCTTTCTTTCTTTCTTTCTTTCTTTCCTTTTAAGCTAAATTATTTCTTTCTTTCTTTCTTTCCTTTTAGGCTAAATTCTTTCTTTTCTTTCTTTCTTTCTTTCTTTCTTTCTTTCTTTCTTTCTTTCTTACTTTCTTTCTTTCTTTACTTTTAGGCTCATTTCTTTCTTTCTTTTGGTTCATTTCTTTCTTCCTTCCTTCCTTCCTTCCTTCCTTCCTTCCTTCCTTCCTTCCTTCCTTCCTTCCTTCCTTCCTTCCTTCCTTCCTTCCTTCCTTCCTTCCTTCCTTCCTTCCTTCCTTCCTTCCTTCCTTCCATAAATCAGTTTTACACAAAAACATCATCAACAGGAATTTATCATTTTTACCGTGAGATACAAATTCTTATCGTGGGGAATTTTTTTGACGGTTTATCGTGAACAGTAAAATATCGCCCATTCCTAGTTCAGACGTTATTGTTTAGCATAATGACACATTTTACTGATTATTTGTCTTGTAACGGCACCAACGTCACATTCAAGAAGAGTGAATAATAAGAAAACTACTGATAATAACGACGAAAAAAAAGTATTTAAGTGATAAAGCCAATATATTTATTCAACAACATTCCTTTTCACTTCTCAACTCCTGCAGATAAGAATGAGGAATCCAGTTATCGTTTACAGTTGAAAGATTTGCACACTTGATTTGAGGACTTGGACATGGACAGATGCAGATGTTCGTGGATATCTGCACATCCTTCCAAAGACTGAGGACACTTGAGATTGGAAATTGTAACAAAGCACAACTTGACTTCCCTCTGCAGTGACCCTAATAAGGACGCAGAGGTGATTACTGCATCCAGCTGCTCCCTCAGTCTTTGACAGTCTAACAAAAGTAAAATCCAGGCTCAGGTTTTAACTTGCTTTAACTGTTCTGACGGCGTGGGTGGTGGTTTCTGAGTTTGCAGATATCTTTTTTTTTTTTTCTCTCTCCTTCCACACGTCGGTAAATGACTCATATTGCAAGTAACCCAGTAATTGTCTTCTGAGGAAGTTTAAGAGACACAGTTACTCATGCGAATACTTTGTACAGAACAAATAGCAAGTGTGGAATGAGAAAAACTTAGTTGGAGTTGAGGCCTGGCCTTAAAACAGCTCTGGGATATCCCCACGTATGCCAGTTTAAACAGGGGTTACAAGCAGATAAATATATCCACCACAACACTCGCAGCCCCCCGAGGATGCAGCGGAGGGTCGGCCCTACGGACGCGGGCCGCCACACAGGCACCCAACAGTGGTCTACACACTGCAGCTTTATCCTGGGAGAGCGGGCCGCGGCCCAGCCCAGCGGGTGTGCTGATCAGAGGCAAAAAATATCCCCACTCCACAGACACAGCTCTGTGCATTTACAGACTCACATTGTGTCGCGCATAGCAACACATGCACATATTTAAGCATGGTAAGCTTAGACAGCACAACCCGGGCCCTGTCTATACACATGAGCTGCGTGCTGTCTGAGTCTGAGTCAGGAAATCAAGCAGCACAAGAGAGAGCAGCAGCATGCAACCACAGAGCTCCCATTGCTGTTAGCTCGCTGCTGAGACATTATTCTCGAGGAAGCCCTCGTTGACGAAAGCTTAAAAAAAAATTGCAGTGGGAATTAGGGCTGGGCGATTTTGGACAAAAATAAAATCCCGACTTTTTTCTCTGAAAACCCGATTTTCGATTTCGATTTTTTTTGGTAAAACTACAAAAGACAATGGAATAAATTGTTTCAAATATTTTATCTTCATTTTTAAAGAAAAATAGCAAACAAATTTCCCTATTGGGAATGAAGTGCAATTGAAAGATACTGTAAATCCTCCTTGAGTTTAGTAAAGTGACAACATTTACAATTTTCTTGACCAAACAAAGATGACTAGACGAGCTCTGTCTGTAATGCAGCCCGCTGCAAAAAAGGAAAATCCATTTACCGATTTTCCTTTTTTCCTTTTTTTAACATCGTCTTGATTAATAAATCCGATCTAGATTAAAAATCGATTAATCGCACAGCCCTAGTGGGAATCGTTCAGTTCGTTTCCCCATGAGTGCAAGTCCCACCTGTGTGCAGGATTTGCTTTGGTGCTTGTTTTCTTGAAATGGGTTGAGTATTAAAATCAGTCCAGATAAAAGCGTATTAAATTACAGGGATCTTTGTACCAGAAACACAATATGATCCTCTCGTTACAATTTGATTACAGTAAACGACGGAGAGATGCGACTGAACAGGTGAGGCGGATCGGATTTATGTAGACCCATGTAAATAGGCAACTTGAGCAGAGTTGTGGAGTAAAAATAAAAACATATTTTGAGAGCTGCTTCGGAGCTAAATACGGATGACTGAGTCTTGTCGTGGCTTGTTGAAATGAACTGTGATTGCATTCACTACTATATTACTAAAGATTCTAACCTTTGCCTTTGGGTGAAAGCAGCAGCAGTAGATGATTTATTATTGTTCTCTCACCAAGTTCAGTTACTTTAGGTCCCTAATGAGGGCAAATCTTATTGTTACCAGGATGTAGGAGTAATGCCTTTATCCATTATTGTAATTCTTCTGGAAAAGCCTACCTGGACGAGGCCCACGCTTTCCTTTTTCCTCTTATTCTGCCGTGTCAAACTGGAGAGTTTTGATTAGGAAGTTGTGTCTTTTGAACCCACTGTTTTCTCCAGCTGGTCCCTTGCTCTTCACCTACGAGGTTCTCCCTCCGGCAGTGTTTTGCATGCAAACCAGAGGCATTGGTGGGATCAGTATCAGGACTGGCCAGCTCTTCCTGTGCGGATACAATGCACCAGGAAGTTCACTAATAGGCACACTGCCACTCGTCTAACTCAGAACTCGTTGCACCCTATCGCAACGATGAAAGCTCCAGGGGTGTCAGTGGCTTTGCCGATTCTCATCTTTTGCACAAAATCGCTGAAAAACCATTCATCACTTGTCTGGAACTCCTGTGAGACCAATCAATCCTCGGCTTAACCAGTCAGCATCCATTCAGGCCGCCACGGAGGAAAGGAAGCTGGTTGCTCTGAGATTGCTTTGCAGAGGATTGTGAAAAGGCAATCCTGCCAAGAGGTCGTCAGTAAATACATTTGCAGACAGATTTGCTCTTGCATGACTCGCGTTTTCTGCCTCTACATCTGCGCTTTATGGCGGCCATATAACTGAGCATCTGACAATGAGCATTTTGAGGAGGTACTTTCCTGGAAGTCATCAGCCACTATTCGGGCTAACAGGGTTTCTAAAGTGAATTTGAGGACTTGCACACTGAGAGCTCTGTGTGCCGGCATTTCTCCCGCTTCTTTCTCTGAAAACGTGGTTTTTAGAAGTTAACATTAACAGCTGAGAAAGGGGCCTCCTTTCTCAACTCGAGTGTGCGGTCAGCTGTTTGCAAGTAATGCACATGAACCAGGGGCCTAAAGGAACGAGTGAAAATGACAAGGAAGAGATAGAACTCTAGAAAGAGGCCAGGATGAGGAGGGGTGAGGGCAAAAATAACCTATTTTCAGCCTAAACCTTTCTCAGGGACAGTTTCCATTTTTACTTCAAGACTTTTTAAAAACAGAAATTGTGGCAAAACAGATGTCTTTTTATAACTTCGCTAACAGTGGCACATTTATGTTGTGCTCACCAGACAAACCTGAGGCGCTGTGTGTGCTGTTCTTTCTGCAGCTCGATGCCACGCAACATTAATGACAACAATAATTTCCTTTGCTCTAGTCCCTGCTTTTTCTGTTTTTAATCTGTGGTGTAAATAATGAAAAAGGCCCGAGGCGCTACATTTCCTGTACCCTTCCTTTTATTTCCACAGCTTTTATGATTATTGCTGTATTAAATCTAGTAAATAGGTCACTGACTATCACCGGTCAGTTCAATATTGGTGCTGATGATAACCTATCAGACTGCAAACACATGAAGTCATCGCAGTCTGCAGAGATTGCATTGTAAATTTGGTGACGTGAAAACTATCGCGGCCGTTTATTTTTCTCATTATCGTTGCACACATTGGTTAAGATTTACCTAGAAATTAGTTTGTGGTCACAAACCATAAATAGTGCCAATGAGAGTGTTCATTTCTGCAGGTGAGATCCCACATTAGCGCTGCCAACTCATTTCAAAACCAACCAGAGAAGTCTGTCGGGATCAGCGTAAATTAGCAGTCTAGTAATCGTCCGTTGGGCGTAAATGAGCAGCATCACAGTCCGAGTCTGCGCCATATGAGTGGGAATCTGACTACCTGTTCAAGTACAACATATAAGATGTGCTCTTTTGTGGTTCGGGAGAGTCTGGGAGTGTTTTTAAAACCTAACATGCAGCCAAATAACAATAGTGAGGAAAAGCTTTTAGACTTTTGGACTTTGGACACCCGACTATCACTGCAGCCGACTGTCTACCTCTTAAATCTTGAACGGCTGTTACTCCAGAAAACAAACACATGTGTGAAATCTGAAAACACACTTGCTCGAGGGGCTACATGTAGTTCATTTTAACTCTGAAACTAAAAAAGTCTAATAAAGATTGATTATGGTTCTAAATTAGTTTTTTTCATCAGCGGCTTGACTGGAGCTCAACAAAGCAATTGTGACAGCGGCGTTAAATAGGTCATATTATGCTCTGTGGGTTTTTTCCTCTACCTTTGAGATGTTATATTACTTTTCTGTGACTAAAAATGCTGCAGTGTTGCCAAAAAAAAAGAAAAAAGAATTATTTTTTTTATCCCGCAGAAGTGGCTGCTCCTCAACTCACCAAAACCCCTGTTTGTAGCCCACTCTCATATGAAATAAGTGCAAAAGTATACACCAAAGAGCAAGTGATCCAGTACAAATCTCACCAGATGTCGGCTCGAACTCCTTTTTTTTTTTTTTTATTTCTGCCGAAGACACACCTCTTTCTGCACCACAAACGAAAAAACCATTTGAACTTGCATTGGCCTCTCTACGTGGTATTTTAAAGCACATCTTTCGACGACTTTGTGATGGTTGACTGTCACTTGTTGCACTCACCTGGAGCCGTATGCTTAGGCACATGCTGTTGTTAAATGAGCAGACATGCTGAGCTGGTTTTAGGCTAATAACCAGTTTGCACGTTTTCTGTCTTAACCACACTGCTGTAACTCAGCCAGACTCAGCACAAACCTCCAGACATGACCAAAGCTGCAGCTTTAGGGCTACTTACCGAGGCGGTTAGTAATGGTTCACGTGTCCTATAGGTTGCTGCTGTCACAGCTGCAGACATTACACAGAAAATAGCTAGTTAAACTGCATACTCACACCCACTATTTAGGTTTAGACATTTGTAGCAAAAGAGGAAAATGTCTGTTCAGGACAGCACCGTGTATGTAATGAGTTCAGTGGAAATAGTGCAGGGAAACCACAGTTTTCACTTTCATCTGTTCCATATCTCTGCTAAATGTATGTGAATCTGTATCTGCTGGCATGTGAGATAACCTGCTGCACAGTTTTAGTCAGAAAGAAGGGACCGTCAGTGCAACGTTATACCTGTATCTGTACGGGCTTTGCAGTTGAGGTTTCATTTGTGGCTTCACTTGATTCAAAGCAGCACATGTAGGTGGTGCTGCACTCCTCCGGGGACTTTTTCACTTGACAAGTTGACATTTCAGAAGCTCTAAGAACGTCAGCGCCTCGGCCAGCGTGCCAGCGAGCGTCTGTGGCACACTACCTCCAGTTTTCCACAGGTAGACAGCTGCAATCTGTGAGAAAAGGTAGCAGAGAAGTGGGTGAAGGAATGAAAATGACAGAAAAGGAGAAGTGGTAGGTGAAATAAAAGGCTACACAGAGAGAGTTGATAAATCCTGCAACCACGTATCAGAAAAAGCTGGAACTATATGGAAAATGCAATTTAAAAAAATAGTAAAGAAAATGTTACATGTACTTTAATTTCTTTGCAGACTGACATGTTTTTTTTCATCAACTTCATTTCATTTTGGATTCTGGAAAAAAAAAAGTTTTTTTACAGTGGTTCTTTAGTGTGTGTTTAGAGGTGAAAGAGATGAAATTATGATATTGAGGACAGGTGATGTTGGCAGGTGAGTGCAATGATGACTGGGTTACAGCAGCAACAGTAAAGATGCACAACTTTAGCGAAAGATGCATGAAAAAAATATCGAAATGTTAAAAAACAATGTCCACCAAAGATTAGAAGAGATTTGCACATTTATCCTCGACAGTTAATAATATCATTAAACCATTCAAGGCATTTTCTGGAATTTCCGTGCATAAAGGGCAAGTGGACTAAGTCTAAGCTGGACACCCGTGATTCCTGATCCCTCAGACGGCCCTTCATCAAGAACTGGGGAATATGCCGCTCTGGGAAGGGATTATAGTTTGGGAAGCCATTGTCAATGCACCAAAGTATATCAAGATTTTAAACACACACGTTCCCTTCGAGACATCATTTTCTCCGTTTATTTTTAAACAATATGATGCTAAACTACATTCTGTGCAAGTTACAAAGGCTTGGCTGTGGAAGAGGAGTGTACCGGCCCCCAGTAGAGAACATGTGGCACAAGTTTTTAATGGAAAAAAATGCAACTATAGTGATCTTTTAATATGCATGCAGGGATAATGGGATACAATGGTGACGGGAACATTTCATTGGCTGGCATCCTCAATGCAAAAGATTGTTTTTAAGTTTTTCATTTTCCATATCGTGCCAGCTTTTTTCTGATTTGGGGTTGTAGACGTGGAAATGAGGTGAAGGAAACAAAAAAAATCATGGATGGAGGGGGTGAGAGAGGACAAGGACGCAAGGCAAGGAGAGGAGATAAAGAAAGCGAGAAAAAGAAGAAGTAAACAGGAGAGCGGCAGGGAGAGAGGGCGACTCGCCGGACGGTGTGGCTTTTTCCAAGCGCTGCCAGTGAGGCTGTTTAAAATCAGCCCAGTGTGTTCTTTACTGATCTAAGCCCAGTCTGTCACACTCAACCCCTCTGTCCCCATCTATTAAACAGCCCACTCTTCAAACACATTCTCCCTCTCTCACACCGCCCAGACGCCCATAGTACAGCCGCGAGTCGAGTCATGACGCACCCATTCATGTCATGTTTCTTCCGCAGTCACACAACAAAGTGAACATTGCTTTCATTTAGGGGGATATACTTTGACAACAGGCTTTAGTGCCCGTTGCTAAACATAATTTTTTTTTTTCCCCTGCTTGCGGCGGGGGGGGGGGGGGGGGGGGGGCTTTGCGGTGTCCACTTGGCTCACAGCTCTGCGGCTTTGCATTCCATGGCTTTTTCTCCGCTTACTGACCGCCATCTTTCCTGTGAGACAGGAAGTCAGCTCTGTTTCCTGTCACAGTCCTCTTTCATGTGGTCACTTCCTTGTGTTTTGCCAGCACGACTCTGTTCTGTTGACTCAGAGGACGGAGGTGGTGCTCCTCACGGTGAGCTCAGGAACAGCAGAGAAAGCTCCTCATTTCCGCACGAGCCAGCCTTTTACAGATGCGGTTATGTCAAAAAATTGACCTTTTTTTAAAAAAAAAAAATCTTAGTTATTATACTGAGTTATTATGGCTGCAGATTTTGTGCACCCAAGATTTATTTATATGCAACGGAGGCGCATGAACGTCTTCCAGCGACAGTAATCAAAGTTCAATTGTGTGAAGTTGTGGGTTTTGTAACCTTGCTGAGGAATGTTGATTGTGATGACTGCCTGGCTGGCAATCCTGCATTTACTGTTTCCTAAAAGATACTAACAGCTTGGCTGTGATTACAATTGAACTTTGCACACAGTGATTAGCTGGAATGTTTAAATTCCTGTGTACTGCAGCCAGAGATAAATCCGTGTCACACAGTGTCTCAGTTTCCAAAAGAAACAGGCCCAACGTTTCACAATAAGATATATAATTTAAAGAAAAATTCCCTAAAAATGCTTTCAAAGGCAGTAATTCATAACTATCGGCCCTGAGTGACATTCATTCATACATGTGTATTTGTGCCTTGGTGGGTGTCTTTATTTCCATTTGCGTGTGTTTTCAAACCACTACAACACATGCCTCCGAAGGACCGAGCTGCAAAATCAAAACCATACTGCTGTTTGTCGTCCCGCCATTCCACTAAAAACATGAGCTGGCACTCTCTCACACACTGTCTCTCTCCCTCTCACACACACACACACACACACAGACACACACACCCCGCGGGAGACGAGGCTTTTCCATTGGACACGCCAGACACCCTCAGCCACACTCCCCACACAGCACACCGAGTTCTGCAGAGTTCTGGTATTTCCCATCAGAGCTCTTTTATGACCCCCTCTTTTTTTTTTTTTTTTAAACGTCTACTCCCTCTCTTGCATCAAAACGACATTCGAAATGTTGTATATCATCACACCCTGCGTTTGAATACGTAACATGGGCCGAAATAGACGTTTCTTAAAGCGTAGACTTAAACTGTGAGGGTTTTTTTTTTTTTTTTCTTCCTTCCTGTCATCAGGCCGATGTGGGGCTGTAACAGGACATCCCGGCGTCTGAGCACGCATTGCAGTCATTCCTTATTACAGCACAGCTGAAATCAGCAGCGCTCTTCTCAGTCATGGGAAAGAGAAGCTCATGACCAGACGCTACTCCTCGCCTTTTGTCATAGCAAGAGAAAAGCATTTGCTAGGCTAATCAGGGACGGGCTGTCACGTACCTCCGATCATGCAAACCAGCCCGAGACCATTGGCCGAGGCAGTCGTGTCATTTGATTCAGCGGTTATTGCGCTCATTTGTAAAGGACTAGTGTTCGCACGGGCTCTCATGTGCCTCGGAGGCCGAGGTCCTCCAGAGAGGAAGGGACAAGGGTGCAGAAAGGGGAGGTTGTGGGGGGGTAGGAATAAAAGGAGAAGAGGGAGAAATTAGGCAGGAGGTGTTCTTGCTGAAACGGGGAAAGCTTCTGCATGATTAAAATATAAACTTTTTTTCCAATTTCACACTAATTTCACACATGGAAATCAGTTAGTTTATGAGATCTGATCAAGTTGCAATAATAGCTGTCCTACAAGATGGTATCGTGGGAATTTATGTTTCCTTTAATACATATTTTCACCTCGATGAGTGTTTCAAATTCAGCAAATCTTGCATTGCCCTTTAGCTTTTTTTTATGTATATTTTTTGCAAGTTACACCAGCTTTAGGATAGTGTGCTTTCAAGTGTGCAACATACACATCACAATGACAGATCACAACATTCAACAAACACAAACTATCATATCTTTTACTAAATACTGCAAAGTTAGTAATTGGCTATTAAAACAGAAGTACATTTTAATATTCTGTTTATGTTCTTTTTCCTTAAAACTTTAGTAAACAGTTTTAAGATACGGTTGTAGGAACTTTTTGAAATGAAACATGAAGTCACCATGGATTATCCGAAGCTGCGCCCTCTCGTCTCTCCTTGGGAATTTCATAACTCTTGGCTTCGGAGAGACTGACAAAAGGAACCGTTTGAAGCGGCAGAACAGCATTCTGGAGGTTTTTTGAACATTTTGAACTCATCAGCAGTGACAAAAGCTGCGGCCTGGGTTAGAGTGGGACCAGATTTCAAAGAGGAGAAGAGATGGTGGAGATGTGGAGAAGCAGAGGTGAAGGCAGCGCAGAGTGCGCAGACTGTGAACCAGATGTGAAGCGGTGACTCACAGTGGGCTTGATGACGTCTGCCGCTATGCACGCTACGCCGTGTGTGTGTGTGTGTTTGTGCACAAGCGTGCGTGCGCACCGGGAGTTCCAGCCTTTCCTCCAAAACAACCAGCTTTACGCAGGCACACTAACAGTCTGGACAAGGCTCATTACTTCATGTTGAGACCTGGACACGAAATGATGCCGGGGCAAAGTGTATATAATTCCTCAGAGCGTCAACAGTCACTTTGGCCAGCAGTCTGAGTTGCCGTAGAGATTGAAAATCAGGAGTAAGTTGAGCGTCAGTAGGGAGAGAGAGAAAAACGGGGTCTTACCGTCTGTGGTTTGCTCAGCAGACATTTGCCCGAATATTCTCGCTCTTTTGTTTGCCCTGTTTTTATAACGCTTCACTAGCTTCCTGCTCAAAAATTAGTTTTTCCACTGGTGGTGTCACTAAGCAACGTCAGAGCACGGCATTAATGTCTCTGTAAGAAGGAAAGATTAGTCTGTTTCCTCCCTTTGATTCTGTGCCGGTTTAGACAAGACACACAGTCAGGTGGAATGTGGCTGTTGGTATAATGGTGTTTGACAGTACGCCCCTCTGTTTTTGTGAGGGACGGCCCGCACGTACAGTGTATTTGCTCAGAAAAGTGTTGCTCATGGAGTAAACTCGCTGACATCTATTGTGTGTGTGTGTGTGTGTGTGTGTGTGTGTGTGTGTGTGTGTGTGTGTACACGTGCATTTTTACTTGGATAGTAAACAGCATGAGATTGTCGAGTGACCTTAAAACCCTCCGCTTCTCCTCTCGCAAAGGCAGTTGTCAAGGCGAGCGTGTTTTCTGAGACAGCCACCTGTATGGATGGATTTGCACATGTATGATAAAGCACATCTGACTTGTTTTGGGAAAAGGGCAAATCTCTCCATTTTTCTGTTCTTCATCCACCCCCCTCCCTCTCTCTGTTTCTCCCCCCCTCCTCTCCTCCAGAACTCCATTAGACACAACCTGTCCCTGCACAGCCGCTTTGTTCGCGTCCAGAATGAGGGGACGGGGAAGAGCTCGTGGTGGATGCTGAACCCGGAGGGTGGGAAGAGTGGAAAGTCCCCACGACGCAGGGCAGCCTCCATGGACAACAACAGCAAGTTCGCAAAGAGCAGGGGACGGGCAGCAAAGAAAAAGGTACCTCAGACTGTCAATGCTGTGATGAGGAGAGATAATCCCGTTCTGTTTCATACTAAAGAAACAACATTTTGTGCCTATTTGATTAAGTGAGTGATTGAGTTTAGCAGCAGAGCCATGATTTTGTAATGAATGTAGTATGAAGTTTAGCATTGTCTTGCTGAAAGATGCAAAACTTTCCCTGAAGATGACTTGTTGTCGGAGCATATTTGCTCTAAAACCTGTATGGACCTATCAGCACCACTGATTCCTTTCCATATATGCAAGCCGCCCTTGCTATAGGCACTAATGCCCCCCCCATTAGGAATGGGCGATATTTTACCGTTCACGATAAACCGTCAAAAAAATTCCTCACGATAAGAATTTGTATCTCACGGTAAAAACGATAAATTCCCATTGATGACGTTTTTGTGTAAAGATGATTTATGGTTCTGTGTTAAATCCACACACGTACGTGAAGGAAGGAAGGAGGGAAGGAAGGAAGGAAGGAAGGAAGGAAGGAAGGAAGGAAGGAAGGAAGGAAGGAAGGAAGGAAGGAAGGAAGGAAGGAAGGAAGGAAGGAAGGAAGGAAGGAAGGAAGGAAGGAAGGAAGGAAGGAGAGAGCAGGAGGAAAGAAGGAAGGAAGGAAGGAAGGAAGGAAGGAAGGAAGGAAGGAAGGAAGGAAGGAAGGAAGGAAGGAAGGTAGGAAGGAAGGAAGGAAGGAAGGAAGGAAGGAAGGAAGGAAGGAAGGAAGGAAGGAAGGAAGGAAGGAAGGAAGGAAGGAAGGAGAGAGCAGGAGGAAAGAAGGAAGGAAGGAAGGAAGGAAGGAAGGAAGGAAGGAAGGAAGGAAGGAAGGAAGGAAGGAAGGTAGGAAGGAAGGAAGGAAGGAAGGAAGGAAGGAAGGAAGGAAGGAAGGAAGGAAGGAAGGAAGGAAGGAAGGAAGGAAGGAAGGAAGGAAGGAAGGAAGGAAGGAAGGAAGGAAGGAAGGAAGGAAAGGGCAAAAGGAAGGGAGAAAACAAGGAAAGGAGGAAGGAAGGGAGAAAAGAGGAAGGAAGGAAGGAAATGAGCCTGAAAGAAAGAAAGAAAGAAAGAAAGAAAGAAAGAAAGAAAGAAAGAAAGAAAGAAAGAAAGAAAGAAAGAAAGAAAGAAAGAAGGAAGGATAAATTCCCGTTGATGACGTTTTTGTGTAACAAACATGGCGGATCTGAGAGTGAGATAGATTTATAGTTACAAAGGTGGAGTTGAATTGGTATTTTTTTTATCGTCATTTTTATCGTTATCGGGATAAATGCCAGAAATTATCGTGATAGATTTTTTAGTCCATACCGCCCATCCCTACCCCCCATACAGTCAGAGGGCTGAACAGAGCACTGACAACAAGCTGGATTGTCCCCCTCCGCTTTAGTCCAGAGGACTCGGCGTCCACGGTTTCTGAAAAGAATTTCAAATCACAACTTGTCTGACCACAAGACGATTTTCCACTTTTCCTCAGTCCATTTTAAGAGCTTTGGCCTAGAAAAGATGGCATCATGTTCACATATGGCTTCCTTTCTTTTCTCAATAGCTCTTTAACCTGCATTTGTGAATGACACAGTGAACTTTTGAGTCATTTCCAGAGGTGTTTTTGAGCCTAAGCAGCGATTCCCATCAGAAAATTGGGTATGTTTTTAATGCAGTGCCCCCTAATGGCCCCAAGATCACGTGTATCCAGTAATAGTGTTGAGAGATTTCCAGAGATCTTTTGATGAAATGATATGTTGAAGATGGTAAAATATTCAGTCTTTTTAGTTTTTTCTGAAGAACATTTTGCTTCCAAATTTGTGGAAAGAGTTTTTTACAGATTGGTGGATTACCAATCTTTGCCTCTCAATGATGCTCTTCTTACATCAATCATGTCATGCCTGACTTTTTACTAATTAACACATATAGTTAGAAACAGTTTATTTGCAAGTTATTTCATTCTCTGTTGAGCTTTAAATTGTAAAAGTGTAGTGTTGCCGGTGCACTGACGGTCTCCATGTCTCCCTCCAGCTGTCCCTGCAGGGTGGCCCTGACGGAGGTGCCGACAGCCCGGGCTCCTACTCCAAGTGGCCCGGCAGCCCCAACTCCCACAGCAACGACGACTACGACGCGTGGAACAGCTTCAGGCCCCGGACCAGCTCCAACGCCAGCACTCTGAGCGGCCGACTCTCCCCCTTCATGCCCGAGGACGAGCTGGGGGAAGCGGACGTGCACATGGGCTACCCGGGGGCTCCGGGGACCAAGATGACGGCCACGCTGCCCAGCCTCACGGAGATGACGGGCTCTCTGGGACACAGCTCCGAGAACGTCATGGAGAACCTCCTGGACAACCTCAACCTGCTCTCGCCCAACAACTCCCAGGTGGGAGGAGGGGCCACCACCCCCGGCTCCTCCCAGTCCTCCCCCTCATCCATGATGCAGTCAAGTCCGGGCTACCCGGCGTACAGCTCCCCCAGCATGGCCCCGCAGACGCAGCAGGAGTACCACAAGTGCGTGTACGGTCAGGCGGGCTTGCCGTCCATGCCGCTGCAGACCCTCTCGGAGACCAAGCCCAGCTTCGGGCCCAGCATGAGCCAGTACGGCTGCCCCGCAGGGCTCCTGAAGGAACTGCTGACGTCGGACACCGACCAGCACGGAGAGCTCATGCCGTCCGTGGACACGGTGGTTTCTCAGTCCAGCGGCTGCATGCTGCCACCGTACAGCAGCAGTCAGCACGCGGCCAAACTCATGGCGGGAGGGAACGGTCACCCGCACGGCCTCCCTCACGCTCTCCCCCACAACGTGCACAGCCACGCCCCGGCCCCATCCCCAGCCATGAACGGCCGCCTGCTCATGTCTCTGAGCTACAGCGGGGGCACCGGTCGCCTGCCGCCGGTCAAAACCCCCATGCAGATGCCTTACGGACTCTCCAGCCACCTCGGCGGGGGGGGCATGCCCGGGGGCTTCTGTCCCCTCAACACCAACGGATACGGCCGACCGGGCATGTCAGCGCCTTCGCACACGGAGAAACTGCCCAGTGACTTGGACGACATGTCCATCGAGAAGTTTGAGTTCGACATGGAGACGGTGCTCCACGACACCCTCATGGACGGGGACTCCCTAGACTTCAACTTTGAGCCGGTGGTGACCCAGCCAAGTTTCCCTCACGGGGTGAAGACCACCACACACAGCTGGGTGTCTGGGTAGGAACTGCAACAGGAAACAAGTCCCGTTCAGCTCATTTTGTTGTTGGCGTTTAGCAAAAGACACAAACTGATTTTAGACGGAAAGTCGCCCCCCCACTCCCCCTACAACACCTTTCAGGTGCGATCCAGCAACATTCCCGTTTCCTGAAAGTACCTCTCAAGTACGATTCACTTCAGCAGCAGACCGCCGCTGGTCGCGACCAGCTGCGGAAAAATCCTCACGAGGTCCCCTGAAATTGAAACCAGGTTTATTTTTCGAATATCAAAGTCTGCACAAGTGCCAAACATTTTTGCCTAAACGAAAGAGCCAAAACTGAAACACACATTTGGAGTTTGGAGTTTTACAGATACTGTAAAGCAGATGAATTTATTGGTTTTTGCCAGAGACACTGCCGAATACATCTCATCATTATCATCATCATCATCATCATCATCATCATCATCATCATCATCATCATCATCATCATCATCATCATCATCATCGGCAGTAGCAGCAGCAGCAGCACAAACTCACCTTATTTATCATTTCATCAATAAAGCTTTTTGTACGTACAAGTTATAACCCATTACTGCTACAGGCGGCTCATGAGTTTGTGGAGTTAAATGCTAAAAATTGAGCTCAGACGACCCTTTCGCTACGTTGCATCATCATAACATACATATTTGCCTGAATGTACATAATGTAATCATAGAGTTTGTAAAATCAGGTCTCTTGTTGTGTATTTTTTTAAGTTTGTAAATACTGTTTACAAAAATGGAAGCAAAAACCAAGCCAGCAGATATGAGCTCACACAGAAACTGGATCCGAGTCGGGGGGGGGGGGACAGGTCAGCCAGGCGGGAAAAATTGATATTACACCTTCTGCTTTCGTGTACATACATTAAGAATGTATATTGAAATGATGTAGTAGATGTTTACTAGATTTTAGAATATATTTGAGAGCTAAGTTATTTGTGGTTAATATAGATTTATTGTGGTGCAAAACCCTGCACGCAGACATCCGAATTGTTCTGTTACGTGTCACTCTGAACCTTAATACCACAGGGGCCTACTCGTTGTGCCTAACACGTTTGAACCGCTGGCTGGAAAGGTTCAGTATTTGAAACGACCACGGTCCAGAAGATACACAAATCCAGCAGTCTTGAAGAAGAAAAGTTGTTATTTTTTTTCGATTTCTTGCTTTTGCCTTTTTTTTTTGTTTTTTTTTTGCAGAATTTAAGAAGAAAGTGTAAATTGTTATAGTTTTGGTTTCCTGAATACATTTTTGGAGCTCCGGACGTTACAAAGTCAAGATAGTTTTGTCAGTGCTACTGCTGTTTTAATGCAAGTAATCAGCCTGTGCCCTGCTCACTTTTTAGTGCTTTTTGAGATTTATTCAGAAAAGTAGAATTGTTTTTAATCCAAAGGAGCCTTCTAATGCTGTCCTACAGCCTCACTGCTTTCCCTCTGCCCCTGCTACCTCTGCGTCTCATTGTCTTTACGAACATACAATAGTCATCTTTCCTCTAATGACGAGTCTGTCGTTGTTATTTTTGTTTCCCCTAAAAAAGAAACACTTAAGCATCTGATCTTGGCTTGTATATTTGCATTTTAAATCTTTCTTTTCCCACTTATTTCTGTACTAACAGACATTTCAGCTCGCCAGAAACTCTAGAAAAAAATGTAGAGAGAAGTCTAAAAAGATGACTGCCTCTGATGAAATCAACTTATCTGATGGTTGGAAGACCAAGCCGCTCAGAGATAAAACAAATCTATTTAACATGAATGTTTATTGCATGATTTATCGGGAAGCCACATTTATCAGCAGTCAATCCTGCCCCAGCCTGCATTCATAAGTGGGCCCCATATGACTTAAAAGTGGGCTTAAAGATGGGTCATGGCCATGGTGACCGTACATGCATTTGCCCGCATGGACACAGAGTGGGATCTGTTTTGTTTTTCTTTTTTCTAATGTGGGCCATATGTTACTGAAACTATATGGAACCCTCACACCCTTTTTCTTAGCTCATGCACATTTCCCGAATATTTGGCCTCAGCGCCATTGGCCTCTCACCAGTTTCAAGCCCAAGCCCACTCTCTACCCAAGTATGGGGCTCACATGGGCTGGCTGGGGTGATTGTATTTTTTTATTTAAGCCATATCACCAAGTTATATGCTCCTAAACTACAGACGACAGCTCTGTGATGAGAGTAGTTTGTTTTATTTTTGAAAATTTGCATCGTTTAGACCAAGTGATCTGGAGCAAGTACACCTAAAGAAGGTAGTTTTTTTATTTTTGTTTACCATTTAAAAGGCAGAGGAGCCCAAAAAAGAAGCTGCTGTTTGGCTTTGTCGCCAGATGTTGCCTTTTCTTAACCAATCATGCCACAGTGTACTATAGCCACACATGCCTTTGAAGTCAAAATGATATATTTAGCGTTTTTATCATGTGCATGTACATATAAATATATATATATATATATATATATATATATATATATATATATATATATATATATATATATATATATATATATATATATATATATATATATATATATATATATATACATACATATATACATACATACATATTCGTGCCGGTCACTCAAGTCATTAACTGTAATGAATACATGTAGGTTTACTCTAAAATGTAAAGAGCTGTACTAAATAAATTATATCTCTACATTTTCAAATGATTGAATCTATGCATTGTACTCCTTAATTCTATGTTGCTGTTATTATATTTTCTTTTCCCTTGAAGTTTTAACAGAGATATTTTATTGTATCATAGCGCTGTGAGATGTTACGGTGTTGTTGTCGTCAAAACTCTATGTTTCAGATTGTTATATGGGAGGAATAAAAAGAAGTTTATTTAGCAAACTAGATGATGCAGTGATTGATCCGCTAAGCTTTTGTTAACTGACAATGTTGTCGTATTCAGCTACGGTTTTTAGAAAACGGCATCAAAAAAACAAATTACTGAAAGAAAAAAAAAAAAGAGAAGTTAAGATTTATTGCATTTTTAAAATGAAACCCACAATATTTATTAATGCGAGAAGTCCTGCTCAAGATGCATATTTTGGACCAATTTAGATATTGCACTTTTATTCACATTTTATAACAAAGGGCTCCTCATAGAAAGAGGAAGAATTCCCATGACTTATTTTAGAAGAAAAATCTGTTACATTTACCTTATACAGGAGATAAATTGTAATTGTGGCATGTGATTTGCAATCAATAAGAATATGTAAATTGTTCTATATTAATGTTTTAAAACTTAAATAAATGTACTTCTGTGTAAAACATGTGTCAGATTTGTCATCAACTTTCCTGTGTGAGTATGTCATTCACTCTGGTTTTCTGGTCTGTTGTTGATTGTAACTCATATTTTTAGACGATAGCGCTTCCAGAGTGGTTCACACTGGCTTTTTACGTGGTCATTACTAAAGTGTCATGGGACATCATGTAGTTTTGGGAATGTTAGTCATAGTGGTATAAAACCTCTATTAGCTGCATTACACATTGTAATTTATTATGCAATAACCTGAAAATTCAAGTATACATGAAGTAAAATAAGCATGTTCTTGCTGTACTCCATGAAACGTCATTTAAGGCATTTAAGAGAATATTTTTGCATTATCACCTAAGGATAAAAGATCCTAAGAGGGAAGATTTAAGCCATGTGCAACAGCTTTTTGCACAAAAGGCTGAAAACTCTCTAATCGTGCTGCACTCCCAGTTCTGGCGTCTCATTTCTTCCCTATAATGATTCCTCCTGGCTTTTTCTTACAGACACATTCCGCACTATGCACCCCCTACCACTGAACCCATTCACCCCAGACTGCAAACTGCACAGCCTCTCTGGCCCCACTGTCTTTGACTTGTGAGTAAAAGATAACCTTTAACTAGGCAAACCATTGGAGACTAGTCTCGTAAAAAGGCTCTAACTAAGAAGAAAAGAAAGCACATTCCACTAACTATTTTCACACCTTTTGTCCTTTTTTTTTCTGATGAGACAGTAAGTATCAGCATTTATTTTCCACATCGAGATACAGACGTTTGATAAACCTTCATAATCCACCGTGTATAATAGTCAGTTAAGCAAGTTGCATCCTGAGAAGAGCCCAGCTCAGTCCACGATACGCTTCACTTCCCCTTTTGTCCACAAAATAATATAGTGTTTGAATTTCTCTTTAGAGCAAGGCAATAGGGGCCAAATTTTTGGTGTCAGAACAAAGTGGGAGGGAGGCGGGAGCAGAGGGAATGCTTGTGAGCACATAGCTGAGGAATGTGGGTGTGGACTCCTGCCAAAGGCATATGTGATCCTTATATTCCCCCGGGTGCCAGAAGACAAAATGTGGCTAAGAAGGGCCATGTCAGGACACAGATGTAGTGTGAGGACGTAGTAATGCCATTGAGTTCATGCTCCGGCTGCCTGTGTGTGTGTGTGTGTGTTTTTTTCCCCCTCTTTTCCCATTGGGTAACATTTCCTCGTGCCCCTGCTCAGAATTAAAAGAGAATAAAATGGCACAGCGTATGTACAGCTGTACTGTAGAGTAGGTTTAGGTGAACAGAAGGCTCGTTACTGCAACCGCACGCAATTTGTCATCCTCTGGTATTTAACTTATGACAATGTGATTATTTTTGTGTTCACACTGTGGTATTCCTGAATGTGATAAAAGCACTTCAAAGCACCTTAAAGTCTTTTAACCGAAGCCTATTAAATTAAATCAAATCTAAATTAATTATATATTGAATAAAAAAGCCATTAAAAGCTTAAGGCAACTTTTAAAAAACTTTTCCAATCCTTCTAAATCATGGGGTCTCTCTACGAAAATACCTTTATATCTCAGTCTCTGAAATAGGGAAAAAAGGAAAGAAAGAAACAGACTTAAAAAGAATGGCTTTCAGAATTAAATTGGGTTTTTAATAAATCTTAAACACTAACACAAAATAAAAACATACAAAACTCAGTTCAACAAAAGTTCAAAACTGCTAACTGTGACACATAATTGATGTTTCATCTGATGTTAAAGAGTTCGAGTGGGAAGAGAAAAACAGAAAACGTTTTTCAACTTAGCGTTTCTACTGTACTTGATCCCACTTATCTTTCCCACGTATCATTCAAGTCTGAACATGCAAGTGTGTGTGTGTGTGTGTGTGTGTGTGTGTGTGTGTGTGTGTGTGTGTGTGTGTGTGTGTGTGTGTGTGTGTGTGTGTGTGTGTGTGTGTGTGTGTGTGTGTGTGTGTGTGTGTGTGTGTTTGAGGCGTGTCCTTAGGGCTCTGTAGGTGACACAAATTAGTATCAAAGAGACTTCATGTCCAACAGACATGTAGGATAAGGACATGTAAGTAGAAACCTGCCAATGTGAGTGATAGAGGACATGGTCCTCCAGAGGTCCTCTGAGCCTCATGTCAAAATAAGACATTTTGGTCAATTGATTGTTACGTTTTATTTTGGGGTATTTTCATGTTTTTTTTAAATCAATCTATTTGTATTTTTGTTAAGTTATCATTTTCTTACAGTATACAGTACCTCATAACCTGAATGTTCGCTTGGTAGGCCATGTTTACATGGCATGTTGCTATGCTCAAAAATAATGCTTCTTTGAAGCAGAAAAGTTAGGTGCAAAAGGCTAAAAAACATTGCAGGATGATCATTATTGCACAATAACTAGGTAACCGTGTGTCATTTTAACAGTTAGATATTGATTCAGGCATATGTAACATCTAGTGTGTAGTGGAGTGAATAGCAAACTGCAACCAACTGAATACTTACCCAACCCCGGACTACAGTGATTAAAAAAGAGGAGAAAGCATGTACTGTACTATAAAAAATCACCATCAATTAATGGTGAAACCATGATAATGGCTTCATATGTACTGTAGATATCCAACATTGTATGGAATTGAATTGGTGTTCTGAAGCATCTTTTTAAGATTTTATTTTCTGGTTTATTTATTTATTTATACGCCATCTATTAATTGAGTCATTGCATTTTGCTTAAAGCATCCCACATGCCCCACATGTACATGGACATATGTTCCTCTGGTGAGGATTCTCTGCTGACAGCATCCTTGTCGTTTGCCTTTATGTCCTTCCAGATGGCCAGTACCTCCCCGAGTATCTCACACTTGGCTAGATTACCCATAGTGTGCCCACATGCCCCACGTGGTTCGCATACATTGTCCACTGATGTCTCTCTGACCACAATCCAAACATGACGCAGTGCTACAACCTGCTGCCGGTCTTCCCAATCAAAGGTTTTCAGTTTAACATGCCGTCGTTCAGCCCTGTCACCGGGGGTGCTATGTCACATCTTAAAACATCCAGAAATTCCCACAACCTGTTTGTTGGACTGAGTCCTAACCAAAGTCCTTTAGGCCATTAAACCACTGAACCAGCATTCAGACATGTAATAAATGCTTTGACATTTCCAATTGCACGCAAAGAGGCTCGGGTAACACATTCACTTAAAATCCTGTTCTAGACCCTGATCAAGTTGAAAAATTACCGACCACTTTTATGTCTTCCATTCATATTTGCGGTTATTGGAAGGGTGGATTTCCAGCATTCCTCTCACATAAAAACATTCTCGGTCCAAACCAGCCTGGCTTTAATAGTGGCCACTCCACAACCTAAGCTCTGCTGTCTGTGATGGGCAGCTCGACAGTCAATTTATTAGTCTCCACAGTTTTTGAAGTGGTACGCCATGACATGTGAATTCGCTAAGATGGGCATTTGCAGGCATGATACACTCTTGATTTGAATTGTACTTGACAACACATTCTTTCAAGGTATCATGGCAAGAACTGCCTCTACACAGGAGTTCCCCCGACGCTCAGTTCTCTTTGTAATATATTTCATCTCTATGGACCTAATCATCAATTTTCTTGGCTTCTTGTATCACTTCTACGCAGATGATACTCAACTGTTCCCATCATTCTCACTAGCTGACCTGAAAGACGAAGCACAGATCTCAATATGTTTCTCTGGCATATGCAGGTCTTTCCAGTTTGCACGCACAGTGAGGTCCCCACAGATGGTTCAAAATGCTTTTGGGCTTCTGGAGTTTGATCAACCAAAAATAGACAAATGTAATTTCACCACACAGCACTGACCTCCGGTGGTTACCCTTCGCTGCCAGAATCAAATTAGAGTTATTACTGCTTGCCCAAGCAGTAACTGCAAGGTCTGAGCAAAGCTCCATCTACTGTACACCATTACATTCCTCTGGAAGTTTCTCTGGGACTACTACCCCAATGCACTTTTCTAATTTGTTGTTCCACAATGGTGGAACAAGTTACATGATGAATTAAAAACACAAGGTATCTACCTCTTTACTAACTGGTGCTAATACCAGTGTGATGAGTTTTAATGGTTTTATATAATTTTGCCCAAGTGTCCACATGTTGCGTACACCTCTGGGTGGCTCATGCCAGGTCCAGTTCCACTAAATCGTTGCTTATTGTAATTTTACTAGATGGTGCAGCTTTTTCTACTTCAGTAGTTTGATTCTTATTTTTGACTCTAGCAGCTTTGAACTGCATTTATTCCAAGGTGCCTCTCTTTTTTACTGGAGTACCTCTGATTTTGGCTTTAGATATGCTTTTGATTTTCCCAGATCTTCGTCAGATTGACCTCAGTGTCCCTCTCAAAAGTGTGACTCAAGTGATTCTGTTTCCTTAATATGTTAGTCAGCAACAGAGCCATCCTGGTAAGCCCACATGTTTTTGTGGCTTTTATAAGATGCTAATATCGTGTACGTTTTGCTTAAAACATTAACTTGAACACCAAAGAGGTGCAACATTTATTGTGTGTGTGTGTGTGTGTGTGTGTGTGTGTGTGTGTGTGTGTGTGTGTGTGTGTGTGTGTGTGTGTGTGTGTGTGTGTGTGTGTGTGTGTGTGTGTGTCAACTGTAGAGGATTCACAATGTACTGCATGACATCAACCTGCACCAAAACAACCGTATTTTGAGGGAAACAACCTTAAGTTTAAGACCACACATTTCATGAAAGTGGAGAAAGCCAGAGAGAGAGAGAGAAAAAAAGAGTCAGAAAGAGTAAAAGAGAAACAGATGTAGCTCAACTTTGGGGTAAATTGAGAGGAGTCAGCCCAGCTTAGGGTGTGATTTGTGTCCCAACTTGACCTCTCCTGCATCCCTGATAAGACACCCAGCAGGTATGACTCATACATACTGATCTGATTCTTTCTCCATCTCACTCTCCTCTTATCTTTACAGTTTCTGACCACGGTGCTCGCCACTACTGTTCTTCCCTTTGTAATTTATGCATTTCTGGAACCGATTAGCCCCATATGACTCTAGCTTCCAGGTTAATTACATTCCACATCAGTCTTTTTCTGCAACTGTCTTTGTACTATGACAAGCTTTTTATGTAACCACCCCTGACAGAATTTCAGTATCTATTAGATATGTATCCCAGAGAGCTTTATTTGTTTCATGTAATGCTGCCTGCGGTGGGTCAAGGACTTAAACAGAACAGGCTCTGAGGTTGTTTTTGTTTTTTCGTTAAAGACCAAAGTGTGTTAAAACTGGCCCACTGGCATCTGACATAGAGTTCTTCAGCTGGTGCTCTGAGGACAACGCGGAGGTGAATTTAAATCACTCAATTTTAATGGACCATGGATTGAATTTGACAGTCTGGGAATATCTTATGACTAACTTGGCATTGCGAGAAAAACAATAAGAGCCCTTTTCACCATGTATACCACAGGCAATGGTTACTACAGTCTGTCTTTGTGTTGCTCAAAGCTGTTACTACATGCAACCATAGTCTATTTGTGGCTGTTCACTCAGCCTTCTGATGGCTCGCCCACAGTCATATTCCATGATTTATATGAAAAATGCCCCTCTCCACCCAGCCTGGTTTGTGGTTAGAAGTGACTGGCACGCGACTTCTGGTATTTCCTCCAGAGTGATAGTAAGAGAGTCACACACTGGCGCTTTCAAGAACAAACAAGGACTTGAAAAGCACACAGGATGTAAACACTTAAGTTTCTATGGAGAATGAACAAGATGACAAAGAGGTAAAGGGAGAGTAAAAGACAAAGTTTAACATCAACAGAGAGGATAAATAAAGAGAGCGGTATGGCAGCTCTATTTATGGCACCATTTTCCAACACAGTAATTTACCATCTACAAAGCATTAACTACTGTCTGAATAAGATGTAAAAAAATGCAGCAGTTGCTATGTATATAGGACACCCATATGCTTGTCCCTGGCCAGGCTTTTAAAGAAAACCTTCTTAGGAGAGAAGTATAATTTACAAAAAACACAGAAGAGCATTGAAAAATAAATGGAAAAGAGAACAAAAGACAAAAATGGAGAAGAGAAAGTATAATTCAATTCATTTCAACTTTATCTATTTAACGCAAAATCATGGCAAATGTCATCTCAAGGCACTCCAACAATACAGTTCAACTTCTTATGATTTAGTCCCATTAATAGATTAAGGTTTTTCTCCCACTGGGGAGTTTTTTTCTGCCATTATTTATTTAATAATTGCTTGGGGGTCATGCTCTGGGTCTCTGGAAAGCCCCTGGAGACAATTTTTATTGTTATAGATGCTACATCGATAAAATTTAATCAAATTGTAAATATATAAATTTGCATGTTCTCACAGGGCAGAAAAAAATGAAGTGAAAGGCCAGCATTGGCCTGCGGGTCTTGTTGTTTTACGTCTAATCTAAATGGACCCTTTTTGTTTTTAGTTCAGCGCACATGGCATCATATTTGAAAAAAAAAGAAGATCTGGAATAGTGATTTGTCTCATCACAGTACTGTCACAGGTTATTGATTTTGTTGATCTTAGTTTTTCTGTGTTGCCCTTTGGCTTTGTTTTATTTTAAAAGTGAGTGTTTTTTTCTTTATCCTCTTCTTTCTCTTGTTAACCCTCTTTTGGTTTAAATTAAACATCCTCTGACTTCTCAACATTAAGTTACTGATCTTTTGTGCTTGTTTTAAAATGGTAATTTTTGTCAGTTTTTGGACATTCATTTTTCATTTTACTCTGAATGTTTAAGTGACAGCTTATAATAATAATATTAATAATTTCAATTTATATAGCGCTTTTCACCTGAAACGACAGATCTCAGAGCGCTTTACTAAGAAGACTAAAAACAAGACTAAGAAACTAAGACAAAACCTAGCTACTAAGTAAGATAAAAAGTTGTGGGCAGCAAGAAGATAAAAAATAAATAAAAAAATATTTGAATAAAAGAGTCAAGGGAAGAGTTCAGGGGAAAGCCTGCTTATAGAAGAGTGTTTTAAGGCCCGTTTTAAAGGACTCCACAGAAGGTACATTCCTGAGGTAGTCAGGTTCCATAGGCGTGGGGCGGAGGCAGAGAAGGAACGGTGTCCCATTGTCACGAGCCGTGGAGAGGGGACATGAAGGAGAGTGGCGTGGCTGGAGCGAAGGGTGCGTGCCGGTTTATGGATAGTGATTAGATCACTTATGGCGCTTTTGCATTAGTATCAGTTCAGCTCGGTTCTACCCGTTTTGCGCTTTCGCACTAGGGCTGAGACGAGTAGAGCCGCTCCAAGTCGATACTTTTTTCTGTAACCATTTCAGTGAGGTTCTGAAAGCGGGCTGAGAAGGGACTATTTCTGACGTCACCAACTCCTTGCCACCGATTGGTCGGGGGGCGGGGACGTCACCACCCTCCGCGCCTCTGATTGGTCGGGGGGCGGGGCCGTCAGACGTTTGAATCAGGAAGCGGGAGTCATAATACATCCATGGAGTCAGCGCGAGGCGACTCGCGGCTCGCGGCTCGCGGCTCGCGGCTCGCGGCTCACGGCGATTTTATTATAAAGCGCAAAACGTCTGTTTGGTGATCCAACTCTGAGGTGCAGATGTTCATAAACCTGGTGGCTGTCGAGAAAAAAATAAAAAAGCGATGTAGACGGGCTGTTTTACTCTCAGCCGCTCCCGGCTCCAGCTGATTTCTGATCAGCGCCGACACGGACAAAGCGGTTGCGCAATCGAGTACGTCACAGCAGCTTCACCCAAACCTGCCCGCTTCTCCCCTGGCAGTGCGAAAACACATGTGTGGGGCCGTGTAAAGCCGCGCCGAGCCGTGCCGGGCCGGGCCGATACTAGTGGAAAAGTGCCATTAGTTAGCTGGGGCTTTTTAGATGGATGGCCTTGAAGGTCAGGAGGAGGACCTTGAACTGGATCCTGTAGTGGACCGGGAGCCAGTGGAGTTCGGCCAGAACAGGGGTTATGTGTGCTGACTTTTTGGTACCGGTGAGCAATCTTGCAGCGCTGTTCTGAACCAGTTGGAGGCAGTGGATGGATTTTGCAGGTAGACCGGAGAGAAGTGCATTGCCATAGTCAATGCGTGAAAAGATGAAGGCGTTTACCAGTTTTTTTAAGTCCGTCTTTGGAGAGGGATGGTTTCAGTCGGGCTATATTTTTAAGGTGGAAGTAGGAGATCTTGCAGATGTGTTTTATGTGAGGTTGGAATGATAGGGAAGAGTCAAGCTTAACTCCAAGGTTGGTAACAACAGGGGAGAAGGAGATGGGCTGACCGTCGAGGGAGAGTGCAGCAGTGCTAGCATTGGCGAGTTGGTGGGAGGTACCGATCATGATGGCCTCCGTCTTGCAGCTGTTGAGTTGGAGGAAGTTTTTATTCATCCAGGAGCGGATGTCCTCCCGGCAGGTGTTGAGGGAGGAGACTGTTTTAGAGGGATTTGGATGGGTTTTGATATAGACCTGAGTGTCATCAGCGTAACAGTGGAAGTTGATTTTGTGTTGTCTGATGATGTAGCCAAGTGGGAGCAGGATGGGGCCCAACACTGACCCCTGTGGCACACCACATGTCACCTCAGTGTCGTCAGACCTGGCACCTCCCAGGGAGACATGGTAGTAGCAGTTGGTCAGGTAGGAGGTGAACCACTTCAGTGCTGTGTCTGTGACCATGGTGGTAGGTTTTAAGGCGCTGGAGGAGGATTTTATGGTCCACAGTATCAAAAGCAGCGCTCAGGTCTAGAAGCACTAGGATGCTGGGAGATCCAGAGTCCGCTGCCATGAGTAGGTCGTTGGTGACCTTCACCAAGGCAGTTTCTGTGCTGTGAGCTGGCCTGAAACCAGACTGGAGGGCTTCGTAGAGGTTATTATGTGCTAGGTGTGACTGGAATTGACAGGCTACAACTTTCTCGAGAACTTTTGAGATAAATGGGAAATTTGAGATGGGTCTGTAATTTGACAGAACTTCTCGTCGAGTTTTGGTTTCTTTAAGAGTGGGGTGACCGCTGCTGTTTTCAAAAGGGCAGGCACTTCTCCACTCTGTAGGGATTTATTGATAAGAGTAGTGAGAAATTGGGCCAGGGTTGGTGAGCAGACTTTAAGCAAGGGAGTGGGTATAGGGTCAAGGGAGCAGCTGGTGGGCTTGGATTTGGTGATGATGTCCAGGAGTGCAGCTGGTGTAACCTCCGTGAAGCTGGACAGGGTGGAGCCACTGGTGGGCGGAGGGCAGATGGCTGGGATCCCACAAGGTGTTATGTTGGCTTTGATTTCATCCACCTTGGTCTTAAAGATGACAGCAAAACGGTTGCACAGCTCTGGAGAGGCAGCTGAAGGGACTGAGTTGGTGGGGTTGAGAAGGCAGTTGACAGTGATGAATAAAGTTCTGGGATTATCTTCACCATTGCTGATTAAAGTTGAATAGTATTTTGAGCGAGCGACTTTAAGGGCAGCGGCGTAGGCAGTTTTGTGATCTTTGTAGGCCAGTAGATGGACAGTGAGGCCATTTTTATTCCATAGCCTCTCCAGCTGGCGGCCCTTGGTTTTCATAAGGCGCAGCTCATCATTAAACCAGGGAGAGTGACGCTGGACGGTGGTTTTCTTAACCTGTTCAGGAGCATGGAAGTTGAGAGAGGAAGACAGAGTGGCGTTGTACAGTTCCATCATCTCAGTAGAGGATGAGGAGCTGAAGTCAGTTGAGTGGATGGGCATTATGGAGTCCAGGAAAAGAGAGGTGTCCAGATTGCGCAGGTTGCGAAGTTTAAAGATCCTCTCTGTGGGGGTGGGATTGGTGGATGGAACTTCCAGAGACAGTGAGACAGCCTTGTGGTCGGAGGCTCCAAATTCAAAAATATTAAGTTTGGAAGCTGGTACATCTCCAGTGATGATGAGGTCTAGGGTGTGGCCACGTTTGTGGGTGGAGCCCTTGACATGTTGTGTAAGGTTTAGTGAGGCCAGGTGGGACAGAAACGCAGTGACTGAGGAGCAGTTGGGGTTATCTACATGTATGTTGAAATCACCCAGTATTACAATGTTAGAGAGAGTGGGGCAGACTGAGGTAAGGAGGTTAAAGAATTCTGGCATAAAAAGACGAGGTAACGGTGGGTTTTGGGGGACGATAAATGAGAATGAATGTAAGAGGTTTGGGTGAGAAACATTTAAAGGCAAGACACTCAAAGGACTGGGTCTCAGGAACAGTCAGTGGTTGAAGGAGTAGTGTGTCCTTGTGTAGGACAGCGATGCCACCCCAAATGCCGTATGCACGAGCCTTTTCAATGTAAGTATATCCTGGTGGAGAAGCTTCATTTAGATGGAAAAAATCACCTTCTTTAAGCCAGGTTTCATTTAGAAAAATCATGTCAGTTGCATCATCAGTGATGAAGTCGTGTATCAGAGTAGCCTTATTTGATAAGGACTAGGTGTTAAAAAGTACAATTTGTGCGCTTTTTGCTGTAGTGGAAACAGGGGCATCCCTAATGTTACATGCGCACATGCTCTTTGTGCGCTTGTGAGCTTAACCCTCACAAGCGCACAAAGAGGAAGCCTTCCCTTTTGGATGGAGCTGCAAGTCTTGTGAGAACTGGCCTTTACACCAAAACTGGTCAGTTTAGTCTGTAAATAGCAGCTGCCCGTTTTATTTGGGGAGGATTTTCATCACTGGTTTGGCTTACCTTATTTTTCCAAGTCATGTGCTTCAATGTCGGGATGAGCTCTCTGGTGCTGTGGCAAATTCAACGAGTCGTGGTTTTATTCATGAGGGCATTCAATTCTGTGTCCCCGCCATTCATGCGTGTCATAAGGTGTAGCAGGCTTGTTTACGTTTTATCTAGGAACATATCGTTTACCTGATCGCCAGCCTAATGATATGCATTCAGGGTACGTGTAGGCGAGAACTAAGTATCAGCAGGACATTTGAAAACAACACCATCAACAGCTCTGAGTGCAGCTGACAAACACTGATCGCTGAACCTAACAGAGCAGCATGTGTGTTCGGAAAAGCCTGGCACTGAGTTGCAGGTGGAGGCAGCCCATCTCTGTGTTCTGTATTCATCCCGTCGCTGTTGTGGTTAAAGATTTGTCCTGTTATAGGAAAAGACCACATGACCGTTGGGATTGAGGATGTTGCATCAGTCAAGACTCCCTCTTTCTGAACATTTAATTCGCTCTTCTTTTACAATACACTCTTACTTATTTGTATCATGGATTTATATTGTAGAAATATCAACTTCTGTAATATATATGTATTCTTTGGTTTTTATATTGACTTACATGTATAAGTAAAAGGTAAAATTGAAAAATGGTGATAAACCCAGACCCAACAGAGAACTGAAAACCAAAATGATGGTTTAAAAATAAAAGATAATGACAATAATGATAATAATAACTTTCTTCCTCCCAGCTTTGCTGTAATAGCTGTTCTTGTCTTGTATTTCAAGCCATCAGTTAAAATTCTCCGAGTTTTTCATCATCTTTCATCCCAAAATATATCATTAGCTATATCTATGTACAGTAAGGTGTTAGTATATATATATACTATATATATATATATATATATATATACTATATATATATATATATATATATATATATATATATATATATATATATATATATATATATATATATATATATATATATATATATATACATTTCTACGCACAACGATAACAAACACATCATGTTCAGTCATATAATGTTATTTCCACATACATAAAAACTGATTAGAAATGTTCTAGGTTTAATTGAAAATCTTCTAAAATAAATTTGTTCCATTCACAACTGTTTTAAATTAAAAAAGGGCTTTGGATGTTGTGTTAATTATGAGAAAATCATAGCACTTCAGTTTAAGATATAGAAATTTAATGAGTCAGTCCGAGCCATTTGTGTTGTATTTTTGATCCATTTCACACGAAATGTTTCCATTGTCTGGTCTGTAGGCATGACACTACAGCAGTCTTCTGCTATGGAACCATGACTGCTGTACTGCATGCACAGAGTTGCTGCAATAAGCAAGACCATCCCTGAGGTGGAAAACCCTCCCACAATTTTACTTCTGAATGATTCAGTCTTTGTGGGCATTATTGACCTGTTGACAAATTGTGATGTAACACTGTGGGAGGGAGATATTTTTCTATCTAGTCAGAGAAGGTTCACTGGTCTGGATGTGTCCCTCTCCAAATGTTAGTAATGTTAAATTCATTAAAATCCCATGGCAACTCCTTTCTTGTCTGATTATGAGATGTAACCGTCCGAGTAGATCTGTGTATTTCAGTCTTACGAGGACAGTTTCAGTCCCGATCTATGATGATTTCATCATAAACAAGTGTCTAAAAAAGAACAGGTTATCATGATTTGGCCCATATTCATTGTACTGCTATTCTAAAAATGATTTTTTATTTTATTTTATACCAATACTCTCCAAGTCCTTTAACTGTGAGGTTAACCCTCTGCTGCTGGCCAAATGGGTGGGCTCTGAGATAGATATTGACCTAGGGAGGTCAGGGAGGGGCTCTGTGTCAATAAACTGGCCTGCCCCATGCTGGCTAAACCATATGGAGGCCTGCTTGTAATTTGGGGGACTGGCCGGGGCATAGTGCCAGAGAATTAGAGAGGCAAGTGGCAGGAGACATTTTAATTTGTGCTGCCATGTGCAAAGGCATGCACCTCTAGCTTTGGCCGGTTCCTGTGATTAGGGACGGCCAACATATTCCAGGAAAGGAGGGGGGAGTGGGGAGGGGGCAAAACACAGGCAAACCCAGGAAATGCAACTGACTACTTGACACGAACTGTCTTCATATTGTGATGTGACGCGGTCTTTGGGCAACATCTTAACTTCACCAAAATAAAACTATTATGTGACCAAGCTACCATCTCAAGGATGTAGGTTTACATTATCTGTTCAGCACTTTGGTCCTCAGATTCAGACTGAAGTTAGTGAAAACATTTTTGTCTTTTATCTAATATGACAGATTAAAACCTTTCTGCATTATTTATAATTAAATAGCCTGGTGTGCTGCATGCTGAAAATTGAAAATTGACTATTGAAAATCAGACATTGCTTTTCAGTTGTGGTCCAACAGAATCCCTCCAGATGTGGTTTTTCTAGCTCTTTCCACAGATAGGATTTAGATCAGCGCACACAGAAGGCTTCTTCAGAAAAGTCTAATATTTCGTTTTTAGTTATTATCCTGTCGGAGGATTAATGACCTGCGACTGAGACTAAGCTCTCTGACACTGGGCAGCACATTGCACTCCAGAAGGCCTTGATTCTTTTCAGATTTCATTGTATCCTGCACAGATTTAACACACTGCATTAAACTGAAGTAGTCTCAGGACATAACCGAGCCTCTTCCATGTTTCAGAGTAGCTACAGTCCTGCCTAAAAGCTCCAGCTTTTTCTCAACTGTCTAAAGGACATTCAGAGACAATTTCCTTTTTTTGATTTGTCAAGAAGCATTTTATTAAGTTCCAGTCTAGCATTTAAAAAAAAAAACATTTACTCTAAACAGTTGTGTCCTCCTGGGTTGTCCACTTTAATTCATACACTGATGGATGGTGTGATCTGACAATGATGAACCTTGACCTTGGACTTCACCTTTAATCCCCTTGTAAGATGGTCTGAACTCTTTGGTTACCAATCATGTTATCCATCTCTTCAATTTGTCATTACTTTCCCCTCTGTGCCTGGTGTACATTAGTTAATATTCAGTAAATTATTATTAATTATGATTTGTGAGTTTCAAGTTGTTTCAGTGACCATTGTGGGGTTCTTTAATGGAAAGTTACCAACAAATAAATCACTATATTTTCCGGCACAGCCTGAGGCTAGCAGCTACCCCAGAGAAGCTTGAGCTTTTGTTTTTTTCTTTTCTTTTCTTTTCTTTTCCTAAGGTTATTAAGCTATTGTGTGTTTTTCCTTGGTTTTAATTTAATGCTATATTGCAGTTTCTTTTTCCTAATGTTTTGACTACCAAGGAGCAACACGGAAGGCCACAGGACGTCCTTCCCACCCCGGCATATCAGACTGTATAACTGTGAACATGGATTATTTACATCAATGTTCAATAATAATCATCCTGAAAATAGCTTCATTATTTGTTGCAGATATGAAAACATATGTTTACACTTTTTTTCTTTTTAGTATGTATGTTTCTATGTCTTATCCTATGTCATATTAATTTCTTATGCTCCACTTTTAAAAAAATTTTTTTTTACCTCTAGTATTTTTTCATTTTTTATTTATATGTATCCCGTTTATTTTGGTATTGCACTTCCATTTCCCCACACTCTCTGGCACCATAATTTCCTTTGGGATTAATAAAGTTTATCATATCTTAAATGTGTCCACATGTGCGAGGGGAAAGATCCGCTATAAACTGTAAGTGTTTGTTTTTTTTTAATCCAATTTTTATCCCTTTTTCTAACCCTTCTGGCTTATTTGTAATGATACAACACTAGATTAACACTGTCGCCAATTGCAGGTACATGTTTTTAGCAAAAACATAACCACAGAGTAAATGTTTCTCATTTAGAGTTATGTCTTTGACACCTTCTGAGTATCAAACCAGTCTCATTTAGCTTTGCTTTTAGTCATTACCAGGTTAATGAAGGAAATGTTTAAGTGATAAATACTGCACAGGCTTCATCTGGTAACCTCTGTGGTATTGGACTGTTTTATTTGTGATGAGGAAATGTTTTATTTCTGTTTGATTTTGATTCGATTCGATTCAATTCAATTCAATTCAGTTTTATTCATATAGCATCTGCTACAATACAAGTTGTCTCTAGGCGCTTTCCAGAGACCCAGAACATGACGCCCGAGCAATTATTGCGCAAACAATGGGAGGTTAAAACTCCCTTAGTGAGAGAAAAGCTTTAAGCCAAACAGTGGCAAGGAAAAACTCCCCTTTAGGAGGGAAGAAACCTTGAGTAGGACCAGGCTCATAAGGGAGGGGGCTCCTGCCGAAGGCCAGCCGGGCATAGCAGGAAAAGGGAATCAGAAAGAGAGAATGAATTAATAACTGAGGGTTGATCTGAATAAAGGAAAGAGAAGAGGAGAGCAGAAGGGGTGAGGGGTCAACAAGGTGCTCAAAACATTCCTCTGAGATCTTGGTCCATATTGACGTGATAGCATTACAGTTGCTGAATGTGCTCTGGTGACTGCAGAGGCCATTTAAGCACAGAATCCTCAGTGTCATGTTTAATAACCTGTTTGAGAAGATGTGAACTTTGTGCCACGGTGCATTATCCTGCTGGAAGTGGCCATAGAAAAAGAGGGTAATTATAAATACATGCTGATGGCCAGCAACAATACTCTGGTAGGCTGTGGTATTTATAAGTTGCTCAACTGGTACCAAAGTGCCTCAAGTGGGGTAAGAGAATATCTCCCACATCATTATACCAGCACCACCAGCATTAACCAATGATACAAGGTGAAATTGATCATTCTAACCAAATGCTGCAGCAAACACTGAAACTCACTCAGACCAGAAAACATTTTTCCCGTCTTCCAGTTTCCATTTTTTATGTGACCTAGTGAAAATTGCAACTACAGCTTTCATTTTCTTAGCTAAGAGGAGGGACAGTTCCTCTACAGCTGTAGCCTATAGACTTTGAGATTGCAAACATACTGTGCACTCAGAAGTAGTTCTCTGCCTATGTCTGTAGTAAATTGTTATTTTGTTCTTTTTATGTACAAAATGCACCTCTATCATTTTTTACCGACCTCTGGCATTTTTGTCCAGATTACTGCTGGATATTTCTTTTTTCAGACCAGTCTCTGTAAGCTCTAGGGATGGTTGTGTGTGAAAAATACAAGCAGATAGCAGTTTCTTGAATACCCAGACCAAACTGTCTATCACTGACAACCACTTTATTTGCAAAGTTACTTACTCTTCCCAGTTGTGATGCACAGTTTTAACTCTGAACTGAACCAGGCGGTAGGCTGAGGTGTCAAAAGTATTCACATTCATTACTAGAGTTTAAAAATACTCCTGTAGAAGTTGAAGTATCAAGTCAAGTTTTTTACTCAAGTAAAAGTATAAAAGTACTGGTTTCAAAACTACTTAAAGTATAAAAGTAAAAGTAATGTAAGGGGGAAAAAAGCCATTAAGGACAAAAGCCATTGAAAATGAATGCATCTTAGTATAATGCAAATATATTAAAGAACCATATATGTGTACTATTGAGCATTAATATGTGTTTCAGAGAGCAGGAGATATGATGACTAGTTGCCTATAAGTATTGTAATGGTGCAAAAAGTCAAATTCAGAGGCATGTTATCATTTATCCTAACCTTTATTGGAATGTACATCCAAGTTTAGTTGCAGGAATCTGGGGGAACGGATGTAAGAACAAAACTGGACAAGAACATCTGAAACAACCACAACCAAATTCACTCTATCCGGATGGAGCAATTTAACTGGATAGTTTTTTTTTAAAGGTCGAAATGAAATAGAGTAACGAGGCTGTTTTTAAAATGTAAGGAGTAAAAAGTACAGATAATTGCGTGAAAATGTAAGGAGTAGAAGTAAAAAGTCGTCTGAAAAATAATTACTCCAGTGAATAACCAAAATTTCTACTTAAGTAAGGTAACGAAGTATTTGTATTTCGTAACTTGACACCTCTGCATGTTATCTTTAGTAGCTTGATTATTGTAACATCATCTTTACAGGTTTACCTTAAAAAATAAATAAGACAACTGCAGCCCATTCAGAACTCTGCTGTTCCATCAAAAAGGTGGACCACATCGGTCCAGATCTGAGGTCTTTACACTGGCTGCCTGTCTGTCAGAGGACAGACTTTAAAGTTCTGGTGCTGGTCTATAAAGCTCTGAATGGTCCAGGACCAGAACACACCAGGGACCTTCTGACCCAGTATGAACCTTCTGAACCCCTCAGGTCATCTGGATCTGGTTTTTTATCAGTTCCCAGACTCAGAACCAGACATGGAGAAGCTGCATTCATCTTCTATATGCTCCACATGTCTGGAAACAAACTCCCAGAAAGCCTCAGATCATCCCAAACACATCCAGGTTGAAGGCACACCTATTTTCAGCTGCCTTTGAGTAAAGCTCTTTTCTTTTTGGTTTAAACTCAACTCATGCTTTTTATTTATGTTTTAATGTCTTTTTAGGGCACTTTGAATCGCATTGAACATAAATTCTTTATTTTTCTGTCTTTTATAGAAATTGGTGCCACTCTTTTGAGTATTCCAGCTGTCTTCCTCTGTACCTATTATAGGCCGAGTCCACCATAAAGCAGTAAAATAATTCAGTGCAGACGGAAACAATATTTCTTCAGCCGTGTGCTGCTCCTTCGAAAAACACACACGCTCCATCCTGTAGGAAAATATTCATTTTTTGGGGACAAAGGGTCCTGTCAAATATGTTGCTATAATGTTTCTACGCATGATTATTAGGCTTTTCCTCTGTAAATTTATTTATTTATTTATTTATTTATTTATTTATTTATTTATTCTTTATTTCATTCATTGACAAAACAAAACAACAAACAATTCAATATAAACACAAACGTTCCCAAATTGTGAATGAAAGGGAGCAGAAAGAAGAAGAATCTTATTTAATCTGCCCCTTTTTCCCAAGAAATCAATTTACAAAGAACGTAAAAAAAAAAGTAAAAAAAAAAAAACATCAACAAAGTAAATAAAAAACTAAAATAAAATAGCCGCCGGCCAACACAGACAGTCACATTCCTTTTTAGTTCCCAAGTTACAATTCAGTTAATACCATTCAACAACAACAAACATACCTTTCATGACAATGGGTATGTCAATCAAACGTAACTAACATATTTCATTATATTTCCTTAACATACTGGCTTTAATTGTTCTTTTGAATGTAATGTTTGATTTGGATTCTTTCTTTTCTTTGATCAGATTGTTCCACAAACTGATTCCTTTCACAGAAACACAACGTTCCATCAATTTAGTCCTGAATCTTGTTTTTTTTAGAGATCTCTGTACCTTTTAAGTTATACTTGCTTTCTCTTTTTTCTAATCTTTTCTGAATGTTGATTGGTAAAGTTTTCTTATGAGCTTTAAACATAATTTGCAGAATACTATATTCTGCTAATTCATGAAATTTAAACAATTGTAACTGAAGGAATAATGGATTTGTTGGATCTCTATATCGTTTTCTACTGATTATTCTTATGGCTCTTTTTTGCAAAATGAAAATTGACTGAATATATGTTTTACATGAATATATGTTTTAAATAATGGTTATTTGTATGTGAGGTTTCATACAGGCACTTTTAAGACTTGTAAAACCTGCTTTAATATCAATATAATCTGTGGAAATACTACTGGCCATCATTTTGGACACTATATCCTTATGTCATTTCCTAAATTAAAAAGTGATATAATGGCCATGTAACAGCGTCACTATGGAGTCTGTGTGATGATGACCTAATCATGAAGAATAAATGGATATAATTTTGAAGATGGATTTGGTCCAGTGGGATGTGCTGCAGTGTCTCCTGGCTCTTACAGCGAGGGAACGGCCTCACATCTCCACGGTTACAGACTCCCATCAAAGCAGCAGAGCAGCACACTCAAGAGCTGCTGGTCTCAACAATTTCTAAAAGACGACCAACTTATTAAACTTATCATTCCAGGCAAGAATGATCTCTTATAAACTGCATTTTCAACATTTCCTTCAAAAGTAGTGATAAGTATTAGGTATTCTGAACTTGGCTGCAGCGCTGAGCTGTGATTTACATTCTGTAATCCTGTACGGCAGCTGAGCTCTGACTGAATTCACACCAGGATTTTCAGCTTTAAAGCCCTAAAAAAATTCCTCTTTTTCCTAGAGGTGGGGATTATAGGATATAGACAGTGAGACATTTCAGGGCAGACGGGGTATATAAGGAATGACTGTGAGCTCATTAGCAAGGTGGGAAGAGGGTAGCAATTACCACTCTGCGTCCCGCAGGAAGACAGTGGCAGCCCTAAAGGGCCTTGTTAGGTGTGTGACACGCTGTAGGTGAAGTCCTCAGTGAGACAGACTGCTGTGCAGTTTCTCCTTCTTGTTACAGAGACCCAGGATTAAGTTGTAACATATAATGATGAGGTGAGACGACTGTATTATCTAATAATTATTATCTAATAATTGTGACATCGTTATTTTACCTTCCTGGAAACCAATCCAACACAGCCACGGCGTTCATCAACCAGCGTGGATTCATTTATGTTCAATAATCTTTTTTTTTTTTTTAATATCTTTTTATTTCACAATAATTTTCACAATTCACATTTTCACATGCATGATTTCTATTATACCCACATTCCTACCCTCCCCATAATTACCCTAGGGAAAAAAAAAAGAAAAAAAAACATACATTAAGGGAGAACAAAATAAAATAAATATTTAAAAAAATAAATAAATAAATAAATAAAAAAATATATAATGGCAGCAACAGCGATATCAAACTATATATATATATATATATATATATATATATATATATATATATATATATATATATATATATATATATATATATATATATATACATATATACATACAAACATACATACAAACATACATACCTATAAGGCACAAGTTCGAAAAAAATAAAGATACTCATTGGTCCCCTTTGGAAAAATTATCCAGTTTTGAGAGTAATGGGAACCACAATTCCTGAAAAATATGAGCACGGTTGTATTTTTCTAAAGTTAATTTTTCCAATGGTAAAAAAACTGAAATTTGATCCAAAAAAATCTTGAAAGTTGGAGGGGAATCATCTTTCCAAAGTAAAAGTATGCATTTCTTAGCGAAGTATGTGACCATAATTAATATCCTGCTTTTTTTCCGGTCTAACTGAAGATCCAGTGTGTCATTTAATAAATACAAATTGGAGCTTAAATCAAAATTAATTTCTAATACTGATTGTGTGAAGGAATGAATTGATTTCAAGAAACTTATTAAAAGATCACATTCCCAAAACATATGTACAAATGTTCCATCGATTTTTTTACATCTTGGACATTTTGAAGAGATATCGTTTGAAATTTTGTGCATTTTAATTGGAGTTAAATAAAGTTTGTGAATAAATTTAAAATTAGCCTCTTTAATTTTATTACTAGTAAAAGGAAAATGTATATGTTCACATATATTTAACCAAGTATTTTCTTCAAAGACCATCCCCAACTCCTTCTCCGTTCAATAATCTTTTAACTTGGTTTTAGGTGTCCCAAAAATAAACTTTAAACTGGTGCTCTTCAATCCAGGTCCTCAGGGCTTACTCCCCAGCACATTTTAGATGCTTCCCTGCTCCAATGCACCTGGATCAAATTACTGGGTCATTGGCAAACCTCTGCAGGCCGTAATGACGAGCTGATGGTGATCCATTCATGTCAATCCGGTGAGAAACATCTTGAACTTGCAGGACCTGGATTGAAGGACCCTGTTTTAAACTATACTTACCTATTTTTGTTCCACTCGTGTGTGTCTGTGACTTTATCATTAGCCTGATTTGACTGATTTCCACTTTGTGTGTACTGGTTACCTGCTAAAGGCATGTTGCCATGGTAACCCATCGACAATGCGTCTATTTGCACATATGTGACAAAAAACTATGTAGATATTTAACTGATATTACTGCCTGGCAAAATGAAACATTATATAAAACACTGAAAGGGAAGCAGCTCAGTCTCATGACACCACAATAATACGTCTGTTGGTGTCGAAAACTGGGCAGTTTTATGATTTATTAGTAGAAATGTCAAGTGTAGCGATTTGTATAGACTGGCAACCAGATGAAACTATGATTAACTGCAAATCATGAATATTAAGATGAATATGTACATTTTCCTGGCTTTAACCGTGTATTTTCAACCCCAAAACCCCTTTTAAAGAAGTTAAAGAAGTGAAAGAATGATGTAAAACGTGTTGGATGGATGTAGATGGTGATTTCTGTAAAGCGGAAGCTTCTTCTTTTTTAAAAGTATTCAAATGACGTCCGAAGAGCATACATAGTTATACAAGTAGTTAGACATTGCATTTAAATGTCATCACATCAGAATGTCAATGACAGTAAACATCGAAATGCAACAAGGACGCAGTTACAGTAGGTGATGCTGGTTTTCTATATTTATAGAGCTGGGATTTGTTCATCCACATCGTATAACAGAAAAATGATACCTGAAGAAATTATGTCCACTACCCAGTAACGTCTGTTGATGTTAAAGTCTTTAAGTCTGTTTTTAGATGCTATTTTTGACAAGAAGTAACAGAATTATTTAGCTTTAAGCTTATTGTAAATATAAACGGAAATATATGGCTGACATGAGTCCTAGTATTAGGCAGCGTTCAGTTATTCTGCTCCTCACCGGTGGAACAAACTTCCTGTAGACCTGAGGTCTGCTCCAACTGTCAGCTCCTTTAAATCAGGCCTAAAAACATTACTGTCTACTCAAGCGTACTCCTAAATTAAATACTTAACTGCTGTACTCTACTGCCCTTACTTTTAACAACTTGTGCTTTCTATTATTTTACCTCTTTTCTTATCATTATCATTTTATTTCATGTATTTGTCATTTAAGCGTACTCTTAAATCAGCAACTTGTGCTTTTTATTATTTTACCTTCTTTTCTCATAATTTTATTTCATTTTATTTGTTATTTACTATCTAATTATGTCTTGCCGCTTTTAATGTCGATGTTACGGTGGCCGAGACCCGCCATTGCTGAAAATAAAAGTAACGCTGCAAACAGAAACAAACGCCGCTGCAAATAAAATAAACGCTTAGCAAATAAAATAAACGCTGCAAACAAAAAGAAACGCTGCTGCAAATAAAACGCTGCAAATAAAATAAAAAAACGACGCAAATAAAAAAGCCACAACGGAAGTGAATCACCGGGGACTATTTTTGCTGATACACCGGTGTTGCACATTAAAAATTACACGTAGCGACGTTGAATACTAACCTTTTCACTTATTTTCTTGTTCGTTGTTCTTCTTATTCCTCGCTCTTCTTATTTCTTCCTTTTCACTTACGTCCTCTTCGTCTTCTTCTTCTTCTCCTCTCACGTAAAAAACAGCGGTGCATCAGCAAAAATAGTCCCCGGTAATTCACTTCCGTTGTGGCTTTTTTATTTGCGTCGTTTTTTTTTTTAAATTTGCAGCGGCGTTTCTTTATATTTGCAGCGTTTCTTTTATTTGCAGCGGCGTTTATTTTATTTGCAGCGGCGTTTGTTTTTATTTGCAGCGTTTATTTTATTTGCAGCGGCGTTCCTTTTTATTTGCAGCGTTTCTTTAATTTTCCGCAATGGCGGGTACGATGTAAAGCACTTTGAATTACCTTGTGTTGAATTGTGCTACATAAATAAACTTGCCTTGCCTTGCCTTGCCTAGTATTAGATATCTAGTCTTACATTAGTGCTACATACATTAGTGCTAGTGCTCAGATGAAAAATGTGTGCATGTGGATGCTTTGAAACAATGAGTGGCTGTGCGTGTGTGTGTGAGAAGCGATTCAGTGTTGCTAATGACCGCCTTCCCGTGAGCTTAATCAACGATTTGTACATTTAATTGCCGTCAAGTCAGCGCTCACCACCTGCCACGGCTTGCCACACATGTTCACCCCCTCTCTGGGAGCATTTCCAGCTCCATCTATCATCCCTGGCTTAAGGCTGAGACAACACAGCCTGCTGGGCAACCTGCACCGAGCTGTCCAGCAGGGCCCGGCCAGGCCGGCCCAGCGTGAGCCCAGAGAGGCTGCTCGGCGTGGAGGGAGGTCCGGCAGCACCTGGGCCTTACAGTTCCAAGCCATTCCTCGCATTATTAAAAACAGACTTGCCTAAAAACTGACACTGAATAAAGTCAGTGAGATGTATGTTTATGTTTTCCTCTCTCATGGAGGCGCACGGCCGCATGCAACCCAGTCCCGACATGAGATATGTATCAAAGCAGAGGAGTTCTGTGAGACGCCGCCAGCCCTCCATCTCTGCAGGCCTCGCTCTTACTCCAGTGCTTACAGCTGTGTGTGTGTGTGATGGTGGTCCGCTTTGTCCCTCAGTGCAACCCAGGAGGGAATGTGGGTTTGATCTGTTATCAGCCTCACTTGTTTTTCCAGCTGATGCCCAAAGGATTGGTGTAATGCAGCCTTGCAGGCAGGAGCTGTGCAAGGATCTGTCAGGAATGTTCACTCGTGCCTCTCACCTCTGGATTCGTGGGGCTTTTAGAGAGTGTAGAGAGACATCATTACTCTCCAAAGACTTGTGCATAACAGGTAGCTGCAGTGTGGAGCATCAGGTGGATTTTGAGGACATGAGAAAATGAATCACTAATACTGGTGAAGCTTTTTTTTTTTAATGTTTTACCAACAGTTGGTGGGGTTATATTAGCCTCTTGAGGGTAAAGAAAGCCTCAACAGTAAAAGACAGTATTTTTCGGCAGTGAAATACCTGCTTCAGTATAAAGAAGTTAACTACAGCCATTTATTCTAATGAAGTGATTTATTCAGCCATCAATTATGGTGATCAAACTATTATATCATATTATTCATTAATGTTTTTTTTTCTGAAAGATGGCTTTGACTCATGAATGACTCATGAGCCATTAACACCCATCCACTTTGTAACATTTCTATCATCATCAGTCCATCCATATTTACTCAATAAAAATTAAATACGACCGCAAGGGTTAAAGTGGTGGAACACAGGTGTGGAAAACGCATGTTTAACCAGTTTTCAAATACAGGCGACAAACACAAGATGTCCCACTGCCTGGTGGTGGCTCAGGTGTTAGACTTAATCCGATGTTACACTCATCCTTGAAAGTTTGCTGATTATCCCACACAAGGCTGCAGGCTAGACGGGAGAAAACAGGCCCGACCTGTAGGGTGGGATTCAATTTAACTGTATGATGGGCAAGTCCGGACAAGGACTTCTGTGGCCCGACATCTCCTGGGGCGGCAGAGCTTCCAGCGAGGTGTAATCCAAACCTGCTCCCAGCGGCATCTGCCCCAGTGAACCGGCGGAGGGATACAGCTGCCTTTTGGACTCCCCGAGCTTATTAGAGCCGTAGAAACGTATTAAGATAATAGGCCAACCACCAAACTCTTATTTCCTGCAAATTCGTTCAATCAAAGGATCTTTTCTTTTTTTGTTATTGATGTCTGAAACTGAACATAACTTTCAGTGAACACCATTTTCAGTTAATTTCAAATTGAAATCTATTGGGTGCCTATTTTTAAGCTGGAAGTGTAATTTTGTTGATATTATAATATTTTTGCGACGTATTTACCTGCCAGGCATTCTTAAAATCATTTGTTCTGAGTCAAGTCGCTGTTTCCGTTGAACGGTGTTTAGCGAATCAGTGTAATTCTCTTGCGAGGCTTCTTTTATGACTGTCCTATAATCTCCTATAGGACACTTCTCTTCAGAACGAACAAGGAGAACACCTTTACTTTGAAGAAGAAGGATGAAAACATTGAGAGTTTTCAACTAAGTCGATTATTGCGACCGCAGCTACCGCTGTTGTAAAAATAGTCAACAGAAGACGAAGGCAGCGGATTATCGTTCAGAGGGTCACATGGCAACTATTTCACATCCAGCTATGCCGGAGAGGTGTAAATGTGAAAAAAAAGTTTTTCCATGATAGTTTTGTGCTACGCTAGCTAGAACATCGAGAAATCTGAAAAGCCTCCTTTATGAAAGCATAAAAATGTTTGTGTGACATTTGACAGTGTTTCCATTACAGGTTTTGTGCAATTCTAGCGGTGATGGAAACTCACTACATCACCCAATTTTATCATCCTTCTTCTTATAATACGAGAACCAGTGTGCTGATACCAAATACTGACATATTAATACACAAAATGAATCTCTCGGGACATATTTCCCAACAACTTCATGGGTCCTTTAAGGTGGTGTTTAACTGGTGAATCACAGAAACTTGATGGGAAGATAACGAGATAAGAGAAAGGGATGTGTATTTTTATATTAATTATAAAAAGAGAGAAAAAATGTTTTGTAAATAAGACAGAAGTGTGGTAACACAAATACACTTATATGCAGACGACACAGTAATACATCCGGTAATAACACATCAATAATTGAGAGATCCTTACAAAATGAATTTTCTATTGTTCAGTATTGGCTAGCATCGAATAAACTTTTGTTAAACAAAAATAAATCATGTTCAATGTTGTTCGGTACCAGATTAGGCCTTGGAAATAACCCAGATCTTAATATTTTTTTCAATGATGGCTCACCCCTTGAGCAGGTGACCACATTCAAACACCTCGGACTCTGGATCGACCCTTTATTTTCTTTTAAACATCTTATTGAGTCCATCACAACCAAGTTACATCGCAACCTAGGCATCCTTTACCGTTCAATAAACTGTTTTACTCTACCAACAAGGAAAGGAATTGTCACGCAACTATTATTACCCATTTTAGATTATGCTGATGTTGTTTACTAGAACACCTATGAATCACATCTTCAACCTCTCAATGTCATTTACAACAGTCTCTGTAGATTTGTGTTAAGGTGCCCATATCGAACTCACCACTGCTCCATGTATCATTCATTAAACTGGTTTAATCAGCTCAAGAAGACAATACCACTGGCTCCAACTCATATTCAAATGTATCCACTTTAGTTATCCTTCTTACTTAAAACAATATCTGATTCCATATACATCCTCATATTCTCTCAGAAACACTCAGCAGCCCTTCTTTTTCATTCCTTTAACCTTTAAAGAAATTGGCAGACGTGCTTTTAAGTTCAAAGCCCCATCAGACTGGAACAACTTACCCATTAATATAAGAAAACTTAATTCATTACACCTCTTTAAAAACTCACTATATTCCAACCTCAATAAACATGTAGTTGCCTCTAATGGTATTGCCTTCTAATTTTATTTTTATCTATTTATTTTATATATAATGTATCTATATCTTCATATATTGTATCATAATGATGATGACAATGACTATTATTAATATTGTTGTTCTTGTTGCTATTACTGCATTATATGCAGTATTTACCTGTGTTCTTCAGGTGTGGTAGGTCTTGACTGGTGTGTGGACGGGTTTGTGTGTGAGAGCCTCATGTATTATGTATGTTGTATGTAACTGTCTTGTATTGTGTTGTATGTTTTTTGTTGGACCCCCTCGAAAACGAGATGATTCATCTCAAGGGGCTATCCATTAATAAATGTACTTACACAGTGCAGTATATCAGAAATATATCATAAAACCGTCCAGCAACATACTGATTATTGCAGAATCGTGATATTTTCAGATATGTATTGCATATTGAATCATATCATAACCCCTGACCATAACAAAACCTTAAACCCTGACAAAGTGAGACAGAAGCATCTACGTTTGGCTTATTGTGGTGGTAACAGAGAGTGACGGCAGCTCGGACGTAGTTCTGGTCCACTACGTGCACACGAGCATGTTTTTCTTCTTTCTGGATTCTCATTATAGCACCTCTGAAAGCAAGGATACACCTGGGTTTTATAAATCAGACCATAAAAGCATAACAGAAGAAAGAAAACTTCAAACATCATCAGATATGTGCTTTGACCGGTCAAAATTCAATGAATGAGTTGAGCTCAAGACATGTTTGTATGGAGGGGATTTCCTATCGTTAACCCAGCTTTTGTGAATTTCACAGATTTGGCAGCCAGCAGATCTCCCAATCCTGCCGTCCCCTGTAAAACGTTAGCCTTCAGCTTCAGTGGTTGCAGAGGAGGAAAGATGTGTCACAATGTCAAAAAACTGATTGATGCCCCTAATGTTTTTAGTTTATACAAACCTGATACACTTCACTGGGAAAATGCTGGCCTCCTAACCCGATATAATAACACAAATCTGAACCATGTCATCTTGCTGTTTTACTCGGGTCAGGAAAGCATCCGCTACAGCTACTTAAGTGTTCACTTCCTGTTGCAGGTAAATATAAGGTTCGATGATGGAAATGGTGCTAAAAAAATAGATGTCCCAGTCAATAAAAGTATATAGAGTATACATGAAACTACACATGGAAAAAGTAAAAGCAGATGCTGCTAGACATCAGCCTGGCCAGCCATCCTGATTCTTTCCCTCTATCAGACAAATCATTTGTCTGGTTTCTCGTGATTCGACTTCGATCCCCATGGGGGGGGTCAGTTCCAACGGACACAGAAGGAACTGCCTCTGGACCAGAGGTGTCAAGTAACGAAGTACAAGTACTTTGTTACCTTACTTAAGTAGAAATTTTGGTTATCTATACTTCACTGGAGTAATTATTTTTCGACGACTTTTTACTTTTAGTCCTTACATTTTCACGCAATTATCTGTACTTTTTACTCCTTACATTTTAAAAACAGCCTTGTTACTCTATTTCATTTCGGCCTTTAAAAAAAAAAACTATCCAGTTAAATTGCTCCATCCGGATAGAGTGAATTTGGTTGTGGTTGTTTCAGATGTTATTGTCCAGTTTTGTTCTTACATCCGTTCCCTCAGATTCCTGCAACTAAACTTGGATGTACATTCCAATAAAGGTTAGGATAAATGATAACATGCCTCTGAAGTTTGACTTTTTGCACCATTACAATACTTATAGGCAACTAGTCATCATATCTCCTGCTCTCTGAAACACATGTTAATGCTCAATAGTACACATATATGGTTCTTTAATATATTTGCATTATACTAAGATGCATTCATTTTCAATGGCTTTTGTCCTTAATGGCTTTTTCCCCCCTTACATTACTTTTACTTTTATACTTTAAGTAGTTTTGAGTAGTTTTGAAAGTACTTTTATACTTTTACTTGAGTAAAAAACTTGAGTTGATACTTCAACTTCTACAGGAGTATTTTTTAAACTCTAGTATCTATACTTCTACCTGAATAATGAATGTGAATAATTTTGACACCTCCGCTCTGGACATATACAGCCAATCAGAGAAATGAAACATGTGACACAGGCGGAGTAGGAATATTAGTGAATGACTTTTTTAGGTTTTGCAGGAAGAACTTGTTGATCGAATGTGTTTTGAGTAGCAGCTATTGGATGCTCCTGTAATGGCACTTTTCCACCTGTCTCGGCTCTACTCTACTCATCTCATCTCAACTCGTCTCGACTCAAACTGGCCTGGTTTCTTTTCTCTAACAATCCAGCACCTGGAGCAGAAGTAGGAGGTTGGAGTGAAGCTGCTGTGACGTATTTGATTGTGTGATCTAAACAGAGAAGACAACAACACTAAAGATGTAGAATGATGAGATGAACTTCATTTTTTGTTTTATTGTCCATTTTATGATGAAGCCAGGAAGTTTTTATTTCAGAGAATGCAAGATTGCAAACCTGAGTTGTTTTGGAGTGAAGATGATGTTAAATTGGAGTGGTTTTTTAAAGAGGAGGTTTTCTCTGTGGCTACTTTTGTAAAGAGAGCCTGGAAACAGAGAAAGGACAAATTATATGAAAATTGAGAAAAGATCTGATCTGTAATGTATAAGTGGATATTATAATTTTGTGTTTGTGTTTTTGTTTGTACGTAGTTGATGTTTGTTTGCTGGCGTAGAGTATCTGTGTCTTGTAAGCCCTTATGGGCTGGGCACCTTAAAGGTGTATGACACATAAATAAAAAATCATTCATTCATTCATTCATTGTAGAACCTGGAGGAGATGATAGATGTGCTGCTGGATCTGTGGCTTGTGTTCGATATCAAGTTAAAAAATGAGAGTAAGATAAAGCTTCAAGCAGTAAGGCTTTAAAAGTTTGTCTCGGTGCAGCTGAGAAGTCAGCTGGAGCCGCGAGCAGCTATAAAGTGACAGAGCTCCTGGTGGATCTTGTCGTTCCTTATCGCCTTTGAATTCTGTCCTCAGCACCAGGTTTATGAACATCCGCTCCTCAGAGTTGGATCACCAAACAGACTTTTGCGCTGCCATTGCCTGTCAAATAAAATGAAAAGAAGCCGTCAGAGTCGCTCTTTCGCTGATGCCACATCCTGACTGAGACGTCTGACTCCAACCCCCCGACCAATCAGTGGCCTGTAGTGTGATGACATCACAGCCCGACTCAGCCGCTTAGAACCTCGGCAGAATAGTTACAGAAAAAGTATCTACTCGGCACGGGTAGACCCCTAATGAAAAAGTGCCAAGGCGAACCGAGCTGGGCTGAGTAGGTACTAGTGGAAAAGTGCCATAAGAGTCAGTATTTAAATACTGCTCTTTGCAATTGGTTGTGTGTGAATGTGAATGGGAGGGGGTGAATACTACAATAGTTGCACTATATACAACAGTGTTTACATGCCACGTTAATTCTTTCAGTAACATCATCTCGACTCTGTTTCTTCATCTTTGAGACAAACCTGAAGAAACAAAACCAGACAAGAGAGTTTGAGGGTTGCACCAGCAGCGAGAGGCATCCACCATATGTCCTCTCCCCAGGGACGGAAAAAAAAAAAATACTTTGAATTCACAATCGTTCATATTGTGACAGCAGATGCAAAGTGAGTGGTCGTTTTTGCTGAGTCATGCTTTGGGCCACCCACGTCTGAGAACGCCAAGCCAAAAAATCACACACTGTCTCCATGACAACCATAATTCATACCTTCAGAATAACTTTCATCTCGCAGAAAAATGTGCATTAAAGCAGAAAAAAATGTATTAAAAGTCAGCGTTTGGACTTGGATGTTTTGCAAAGAGAGTCAAGGCCTCTGAAAACTTGAGTCTTGAGTTTCTGCCAGATTTTCACAAAGTCAAAAACAAGACCAAAATATTCATAAATCACACTGCCAGTGGAAAAGTACTTTGTGAAAGCTTGATCCTCCATTCTTGAATTTTTATCTGACTTCCTACCGTGCTTTCCTATTTCAGGTCAAACGCGACTTCCCACTTCTCGATGAATCTAGACAATTTCGTCTGTCAGAGCCAAGATACCACTTAGGAGAAAGTCAAGACCTTTCGGTGTATGAATGGGAGGAAATGGCTGGTGGGTTCACCCACCGAGCCACTCATTCAATAATAACACCCTTACTTTTGCCTCCGTATGCTCGGGTTAAATGTCAAAGCTTGTTTTCTCTGCGTGGATCTGATTTGCTTCCCCGAGTTGAAAGTGACCCCTCCGCCTTTGCAGCCCCCCCTGCGCCCCCCCTCTCGTAGTGAAAACAGGGCCAGATCTGGCCGCGGCCCCCGGCACCCGGCCTGTTGGGACAGCTGCTCAGATGATGCGGGCCCTCGGCAGGTTCCATGATTCATCTTCTGAGTCAACACGGCCAACTTGAGCTTCCACCTCAGCGCAGCCGTGATTCACAGGCAGATTTGTACGTTTAAGTGGATTACTCAACCGCGTGCGTGTTTCATTTCACAGAAATGTCGTCAAGAAAAAATGAATTATCAGGAGAAAGAACACAGCCCATTATCAGGATGCGTTTTATCATTAAGTCTGGAGCTTAAGGAATTATTGTGAAATAATACTGATTTCTGCATGAGACAGAGCAGCTGAATCCCTGCTACAGCTGACTGTCATACATGTGACTGCTATTAAACAGAATTTGGCCACTGGTCTGTTTCTCATTTTGTTTGTCACTTTCTTTCTGACAGAGGGAAAATGTTGCTATGCTGTTTTTCCTGCTTCACATCGTCCGTGTAAAAAAAAAAAAAAAAAAAAAAAAAAAAAGAAGAAAAATCTGTCTTTTTACTCAAGGGTTTAAGTTACTGTCATCAACTTTTTATATTTAAGTTTAAAGGGCTGCACATTATCCCTTTATTGGACAAAAATATTTTCCACACGGTACTTTCACATTTAAATGAAGCAATTCTGAGCCAATTTCCACTGAGTGCACCGATGTAGGGACTGTCATGTTCAGATTCCTCATTTTCATCGCACTGATTAAAAAAAAAAAAAAAGAGGCTACTTTATGCAATGTTCTACAAAAGCAATAGTGATAATAAGATAGGGTGAGTGTTCACTTTCATGAGAGGTTTCCTGTGTAATTTTTTTTATGCATTGCTGATTCAATGACGCAGAAAATGACTTTGCAGAATGCACTCTGCTGCGAGACAAGATTTCTTATTGGGAAATAGGGTCTCACCAGGAAAGCTCCCAGTCACACCCGTATGACGAGGGGAAAAGGGCAAAAGTTTCAGCGAGGATCGATCTGGCTTCCACTCCTCACCCCAGGACTGAATTAGCAGCCGGTCTTTCAGTTGGTAACTCCCTTATACCGGTCTCGCGTGAAGAATGTGTGGGCCGGCATGGATTAATGATGTCAGGGCAGCAGTTTTGTCACGCTGCCACTCCCAGTCTGCGTATAAAAGCCGCAAAAGCACCAACCTACCCTCGGCAGACTACTCTTGAGTTCCCTACTCATGCTAAATATTATTGTTGCGAGTTGTAGGTCCAGTGACTCACGTTTTCCATCAACATCTTACTCATTCAGATGCTACAATGGAGGGAGTGGCTTTTCTCCTGACACACGTTCCCACACATTTCCACACGCAGGCTCATCCAACTGCAGTTCACGCTTCTCAAATCTCAGTTGTGCCTCACTTTGTATCAGCGTGAGCCTTTTTTGCTGGGTTGTATGGGACTCTCTGTTGATAGCTTAAAGCGGTGGAAAAGACCTTGGGATGAAAATCTCCTGTTTTCTCCCAGAAAGTTGAACGTGAGAACACAGCAAGAAGCAAAATCCCCGACGGCCAGCGTATGTGACCTGCATGCAGCTCTGATTGAAGAAATAGTTGACTACATGACACGCGTGCGAACAGTGATGCATCACTAGTAAGTGATACTCACTAGTAAGCAGTACTCGAGTTGTAAAAAGAAATCAGGGGGGATGGTGGATTTGATCATATGGGGACAGATAATTTGTACTGATTACAAATAATATAATATATTACAAATAATAGCAATGACCAAAACACCTGCAGAAATACTGCAGGAATGACATAGCAGCAGTTAAATGCAGCCTTCTGTAAGCTTTAAATATCCACTGGGCTTACATCAAATACATCAAAACACAACAATAAAAAACTGTTTTCTGAACTTATCAATATGACTCTGTCCTTCACAGGATAAGTACAATGGATCACTGCAAAAACTCAAAATCTTAACAAGAATATTTGTCTTATTTCTAGTTAAAATGTCTCATTTTAGTAAAAAAAAATCTCATTACACTTAAAACAAGACTCCTCACTGGAAAAAACAACAATTTTAACCTGTTTCAAGTAGATTTTCACTTAAAATTAGTAGAAAAATCTGCCAGTGGAACAAGATTTTTTTGCTTGTAATGAGAAGATAAATCTTGTCCCACTGGCAGATTTTCCTACTTATTTGAAAATGTACTTGAAACAGGTGAAAATTGTCAAATAAGTTATTTTTCTGGTGTTATTTTTCTGGTGATGACTCTAAATGTTGAAATAGCAGTAAAACCACATTCATTGATGAAATGACATAAGGGATGGAAAGGGGGGATGGCAGTTTTACAGGGGGGATGATTTGGACCGTTTTTATTTCAGGGGAGATGCCATCCCCCCTCATCCCCCCTCAACTCGAGTACTGCTAGTAAGCCTCACATAAGTGATGAGTAACTACTACTGATAGATAGCCAAGTTAACAACATCAAAGTGTCACTAACTTGTTAGAAACGGGGAGGAAAAAGTAACTTTAGACCTGTTTTGCTTCACCTGTTCTCAGGGGAAATTTCTCCATAATGCTCTTGTGTTTACATGCGCTGCTGTGATTCTCTGGCTGGCTAAGCTCTCTTAGTGAGTGTGTTTGAGCGCACACTGTGGGGAGTCAGCACACAGGCTCACTTCACGTGGTTTCAAAGGTGAAGGGCTATTAGGGGAAAGGTGAGTATGGGACTGCTGCTCCGGGTTACTGAGTAACTGTGTGCTGTCCTGCCCCTCTCCGGCCTCTACCGCGGCTGTGCACAACCCAGCAAGCCCACGCACAGACACACACACACACACACACACACACACACACACACACACACACACACCTTCATCAGTGTTAGCGCTTCTCAGTATCCCAATTTATGCCTCCGTGTTTCCTAAAGTCTCCTTTCAAGGAGAGAGGAGGCTTGATGGAGGAGCTAGGACTGAGGACGCACCGGTACACGCTCTGCAGCATTTTTTGTTTTTAGCAACTGCCACCATGACCCTTTAACCCTGTGTCATAAAGTGAGGAAACTTCAGAAACAAGAACGTTAAAAGATTTGAATCTGGAAATGAGGGCTTTGCTCTTCTTCATGAAAACTTCAGATCATTTCAAGTACATTTCTTTATTTAAAAATCTTGAAAAGACTAGTAAACGAACAACAGGCAGGAACTTTAAGTCAGTTTGGGGGACCATCAGGGACAAACCAGGTAAAAGCTAAAATAGAGAAAGAAAAAAGAAAAGAGAAAATACAGGGCTGGAAAATCTTCGGATTTCCATTTCATCCTTGGGGGTTTTAAGATAAGATAAGATAAGATTATCCTTTATTTCTCCCTCAATGGGGAAATTCACTTTGTGCAGCAGCAGTACACTCAACACACACATGCAGGGAAGGGTAAAAAAAGTTTAAAGAAATATATATATAATTACAAAAAATATAAACAGTATATACATTGGAATGAGAAAAAAGTTAAAAAAATATATATATAATTACAAAAATATAAACAGTATATACATTGGAATGAAAAAAAAAAAAAAAAAGTTACACTAAGTTTTACATTCAGGACACATTTGATTGGTCAGAAATAGTATAATTATTTTGGAGAGTGTTTATGAACAGAATTAGGGTTTTTTTGGACTTTGATAGCTCAGAGAGGAAAAGCAGAAGGCCGGGACTTGAACCCAGGCTGCTGCTGCGGCCGGGACTCTGCGTCTGTGTACCGGTACATGTGACACTGAGCACTGTGCTATCAAAACACAGCCATGTGTGATGCAGCTCCGGCTCGTGCTCACGGTTTGTTTACTGTCCCTGAGCAGGGACACATGAAAGTGGGCTGACTGGGCCTGTAGCCGTGACCCTGGCGACTCCATCCCAGTTCATAATCAGCGTGTGTGTGCATGCGTGCAGGGTTTTTTTTTTTTTCCCCCCTCTCCAGCACACACAAGCTAGCACAAAGCTCGGGCCGGTCTCTCTGGGCTCAGAATGGGAGTCACGGGACGGCGCTTTGATGGAGGCCGCAGCACGGCTGCTCGCAGACCACTCAGATCCAAGACAGTGTTCTCTGTGTGAGTAATGATTGACAGCATGCTGGATTACTCACAGAGGCATTAGTCATGGTGAATTTGTTGCATGTTCTTGTCCTCTATTCTGCGAGTGTGAATAGGTCTGTCTGTCCGTCGCAGGTTTGTGGAACTGGTTGTGCGCTTGGCGGCAAAAACCTGCTGATCTTTAGAAAGCTTGGCACAGAACCCGTCCTGGATGTTCTCAAGCTCGAAAAACTTAAGAGCACGCCGAGCGATTTCGTCCTCGACACAGGAAAAATCTGGTCAGCAGCGACAGTATTTGGAAATCACTGAACTCGCTTGTGTTTGGTGCAGCTCTCAGTACAAAGTGTTCATACTAGCAAAAGCAAACACGTTTCTGCCGGGAGGAAAAGCTTACACAATGAAGCGCTGCAGCCACACGCAATACTGTACAAGCATTCTGGGGCGCCATCAGGGGGTCCAACCTTTTTTCTAAACAGTGTGAGGGCAGAGCCGCTCCGCCATTGGACAATCCGGAGCTGCGGCGAGCCAGTCAGCTCTGCGTTGTCCTCTCATCCCACAACTATCCAAACACCGACTCTGATATGTTTTGTTTATCGGGCCACCTGGACCTGCATCTGGTCAGCCAGGGAAGTGGGCCCGTCAATAGCAAATGCCAGATGGACGCGCATTAATAACCACGTCTTATGTGTCAAATCACAAGTGGCAAACGCCAACATTAGAGGCGGCTTTGAAGTCTCCGGAGCCGTGTTGTGCTGATGAGAGTGAATGAAATGCTGATCGGAGTGATGGGAAGCTCAGAAAAGAAAAATTAATTACTGAGCACTCCTGTTCCAGGTCAGTACTTCACAGTGCTCCCCTTCCTGTGCTAATAGACACATTATATAATAGCCTCTGAGAGGGAGGTTTGACATAATGTCTAAAATTAAAAGTGATGTGGAGACACAATTAAGAGGCATTGATATGAAGAAAGATGCACCACAGCAACCAAACCCTGCACTTGAACCAGTGTGGACGCATACAGAGAACGTTACATAACCCATGTCTTTATTCTGATGTGCCTGATAAGAGATGTCTTTGGCCAGAAACAAAGCATTTTTTTTAGCGAGTATTGCCTAAGACCATGTTACATGTAAAGACTGAAAAATTAGATTCCAGGGGATAAATATTCCCCCCTCTGGTTGCAGAAAGTTCAACAGGGGAGCAGGGTGTGGGGCAGCTGCACAGAGCCTCGAGAACTGGACACTATGTGAAACAAAGATTCATCAAAACAGATAATACATTAAACCCGCTCACAGCGGCAAACTTATTGGGAATTTTAGTGTTGCAAAGTCCGTTATTTCGTAATTGTTTTATAAATAACTTCTTCTTGGAACCATGTTATGTTAGACTTGTGCTGGAGAGTAGAAGTCGTTTTGCCTGATAAGCGGTGTCTCTAGTGGGAAGATGTACCAACAAGAACAAATGTGCTCTTTTCTTTTGTTTTGTCCTTTCTCAAAGCTCAAAAGGTCTCAAATTTCCAAAACAACTGTCATTTTTACCTCAAATGCATTCTTGATGATGCATCCTCAGGTTAAGTAAATATGTGTGCAACATGTAAAGTGTTTATGTACAATATGATTTCTGGGCTTTGAAATTAAAAGTTTAACAGCTTCCAAAGTTTCTGCTGATGCAACAGATCACTCTAAAATTGTAACTTGAGTTCAAACATTTACCCCCAGTCCCTCCTGCAGCACAAAAAGGAAAATAGAACCGACATAATGCTTGTATTATCCTTTAACCCAGATTCTTGCAGGTTTCATGCTCCAGCAGGCAACAGCCTGGTAACTGCTGTCATATGGAGCGGATGATGGGATGAATGTTCGCTGTTGTGCTCACTACTACCTGCCTCTAAGTGGGTGACTCCATCACCTCTCGCATCTGCCAACTCATTAATACAGTCACTGGGAGGACAAAGCGTTCGCATTCTGCACCGCGCAGGCCCACGTGTACTCGCACACAACCAACCGAGCAAGTGGCAGGCAGGCAGGCGCTCCGTTTAGTGTTAGACATGCAATTTTGTCATTCAGTAATCCTTGCTTATCAAACATCACTCAGCTTTCTGCCAAAGACCGCCGAGCGAAAAACACACGTCGCTCTCAGCTTGTGTCCAGCCACGGACGAGCAGTACTGGGGGAAAAAAAAAGAAAGAAAGAAGAGCCAGTCTATTTAAAGGAGTTAAGAACGCCGCCCAGATGCTGAACTTTGTGGTATCCCATTTATTCCCAGTACTCAGTGTCCTGGCCAACGATATCCAAGTAACATCCGGTGAGCTGGGGAAATCCTGGGACTCGGAGCTGGCAGCGCCTGCCAAGATCAGGCTTGCTGCCACGAACCTTGATGTCAGATACCAGAAATGAAATGCTGCCTCTCAGAACAGACCACAACAGCAGGCAGAATCAATATTCACTTATCTTTTAGTGTTTCAAAGGTGTTTTATTGGGGGTTGTGTTGGCAGGATGGTGACAGATTTTCAATGATATCATCATACATGTCACAACTGCTTAATGCATTCTGCCCCGCCGTCCACGCAATAACGTGGCTGAGCTGCCAATCAGTTAAAACATGCTTCATTTGAGTCTTGCCATGACAAACAGACAATGTTTCAAAAACAACTCTGATGGGGAAAATAAAAAGTACAAATCTTTCAGTTTAACCCTACAACTCAAAACAGTCTATATTAAAATAAACTTCACCGCACCGAAGCCTCTGAAATTCCGCTAAAATTCCTTCCCAGTTTTTTTCCAGCCACTTTCGAGTGTCTGGTGCGGAAAAAATAACAAAACTCCAAGCCCAATAATTCTGTTTTCTTTGATTTTTACAATTCTCAGCATTTTGAAGAAAAACAGTTCACTACAAATGAAGAAAGTAATAAAAATAATCATAAAACACCCCCTATGAAAACAAAAAAACCCAACTAATCCTGCTCTGCTGAAAGCATCAGATTACGTATGATGTTTTTCCTCTCGGCATTCAGGAGATTTTATTTACAGACACATCTCTCTCATGTCATTTCCAAAAAGGGAGCTGGACTGATGAAATAACTGTTATATACAATTTATTACACTGCAGCGGTCACCTGCGTCTTGAAGGAACCTGCAGCCTGTGCTCTGCTGCGGCTCGCCTGGCGTCTCCTAGATCGACCACGGGGGTCAAAGTCTCTCAGGAAAGCAAGGTCTGAACCTGCTGAGGGGATCTGGGTAGCAGGTTTTCGGCATCCTGGTAGCCGTTATTAGGGTTTTTCAAGGCTGTGTAGACCTCTCCGTACGCTCTGCACACCAGCTCTGTTGACTGTCGGAAAATCTGCTCCCTGGCAAAAATAAATAAATAAAAAAAAGGAAAATCAGTTCTTGAGTAGTTGTTGGAGCTTTTTTATTTTACTACATCAGATATATATATGTCAACAAGAGTAAAAATATACTATTCTCCCCCCAGTGTTTAGTCACCACTGTGGACCGTGCTGTGCCAAAGCAAATGGTGACAGCGTGTGGAGTGCACTGCCATCTATGGATTGATACCAGAGATTAAAAACAAACAGATGGCTGCTTCACCAGAGCAAACTAAAATATCCCACATGTTATAGGGATTTCATTTCCCCATTTAAAACCAAATTTAAAGGATCTCCAGTTGTTAGCTTTATGTTTGACTTGATGAGTTTTAACTATTCCATCAACATGTCTGTTTCTCATTTAGATTTCTGCTGATTTAGTTTAGAGTGAATGAGTTTTACATTACAGTCAACTCCATTGGTCTGTTTAGACAGAACGAGTCGTTTTGAAAATGTAAAATGGGCCCTGTCACGATTTTCTGGTTGTTTTTTTTTCTTTTTAAATGAATCACACTGTTATTGATTGAACACATTTTCATGTTTATCTCCAGGCGAGAGTCATTTTACTTTCAAAGCATCCGTCATTATGTTCTTTTTATATTTTTCGCATGACCTTTAAAAAAAAAACTGCTGCACTTAAACTACTGTTCGTTTTATTTTGATGTATTTTCAAGGTTTTGGATAAAAAGCAAAAAGGACTTAATCACCGTATAGAATGAAAACAAGATTTGCAGAAGAGTACGTGTGGAGGATGCTACACCTGGACTGAAGGGCCCAGTGAGAGGACTGGAGGACACAGTGGGAGCACCTCAGTCCTATCCCTCTCAGGCTCTTGAGAATCCATATTTTTAATTGGCCCGCAGAGAGCACGGTACCACAGCGCAGTACACATGAAACACCTAATTCCAAACCGAAGGCACTGACTCAAAATATGGAACGAAGGGTGTTAAAAAAAAAAAAAAAAAAAAAAGAAATTCATGTCACCATTATTTCTACACTCCAGGAGTGTTTTCGGTGTGTTTTTTTTCTGTCTATTTATACAAGCAGAAAAACAGATGTGAAAGATAGCAGAAGCGAGAGAGGATGAATGATTTCAGGCAACATGAGTGAGCGAGAAATGGACCAGAAGCTAATTAATGGCGTCCTGCACATCAGCTCTGCCATGTCCATTAATAGAGAACATTAACCTGAGGTACAGAGTGCTACTCAAGCCCGCGTTGCTTCCCCGTAAGCGTAACTAGTAGAAATAACCCTCAAATGCAGCAGCTGGATCGAGCTAAAAGCATGTGGATTTTCAGATCGGTCGGACGGATATAGGCAGTCCTGAAAACCACTCTCTCTCCAACCTTTGCATTTAGTTGAGTGTTTTGTTTGGAATGCACTAATTGTTGTATTGCATCCAAAGAACCGATGACATATTTTTCTAATAGTTGTCACCAATCTGTTCTATTTCTAATCCATGCGATCGTGCTCCTCGTCCTGTCCTCACACCAAGTGACAAGGTACACATTTCATCCGAGCGCTCATATCCTGTGCATGCTTTTGCTTACTTGTGTAAAGTCAATATTATAGACGGCACTCACTTAATGGCTGCACTCAGCAGGAAGTTGAGCTGCGTCATGACGAGAGTGTCGGGTGATGACAAGTACCGATCAAACTGGACCTGTAGGAAAGTGGCGTGTATTAATCGGGTACCTGTAAGTAATTCTGCTTTCAGGATAATGATGCTTTCACAGAAACTCACCATTGCTGCTTTCATAGAAGAGCTGTCCATGCTGGGAAGGAGCGACAGTGGACCCTGAGAAGAGGAGTGGAAGCTGGCTCACGATTCAGATCACGGTCACAAGGGTTTTAAAATCAACGATGCTGAATCTCAAGAAGTTAAAAAAATTAAAATTATATTTATATCATTTTATTATTTATAATATATACTATAATATCCAGTGCTAGTAAACTCTTTTGTGACTCAGGGCTAAGCACTTTACAGGCTCTCTTGAGGAACCTGATGTTTAAGTTTATGTCTTGACTTGATGAGTCACAAAACCGTATTATAATGAAGCTCACAATCCCCAGGTGCAGTTCGGTCAGATATCAATCATATCTATGGAAACATTGGTATGGGTGCCTTTTAAGACTCTCATGAATAAGAGTATGTTTTTATGTGTTCATGTAGTTGTTTATTTTTTATGTTGTATGTCTTGATATTGGGTCTAGAGCCTGTAATAAAGTTTATATATAATATATATATAGTTTGGACACACTTCCCCATTTGTTTGAATGACAAGGTGTGTCCAAATTTTTGGTCTGTACTGTATGTATATGTATATGTATATTAGGAATGGGCGATATTTCACCGTTCACGATAAACGTTTTTGTGTAAAGCTGATTTATGGTTCTGTGGTTAAATCCACGCACAATGTACATGAAGGAAGGAAGGAAGGAAGAAAGGAAGGAAGGAAGGAAGGGAGAAAAGAGGAAGGGAAAAAGGAAGGAAAGAAGGAAGGAAAGAAGGAAGGAAGGAAGGAAGGAAGGAAGGAAGGAAGGAAGGAAGGAAGGAAGGAAGGAAGGAAGGAAGGAAGGAAGGAAGGAAGGAAGGAAGGAAGGAAGGAGGAGAAAACAAGGAAAGGAGAAAGGAAGGGAGAAAAGTGGAAGGGAAGAAGGAAGGAGAGAGCAGGAGGAAAGAAGGAAGGAAAAAAAGAAGGAAGGAAGGAAGGAAGGAAGGAAGGAAGGAAGGAAGGAAGGAAGGAAGGAAGGAAGGAAGGAAGGAAGGAAGGAAGGAAGGAAGGAAGGAAGGAAGGAAGGAAGGAAGGAAGGAAGGGGGAGAAAACAAGGAAAGGAGAAAGGAAGGGAGAAAAGTGGAAGGGAAGAAGGAAGGAGAGAGCAGGAGGAAAGAAGGAAGGAAAAAAAGAAGGAAGGAAGGAAGGAAGGAAGGAAGGAAGGAAAGGGGAGAAGGAAGGGAGAAAACAAGGGCAGGAGGAAAGAAGGAAGAAAGGGAAAAAAGAAGGAAGGAAGGAAATGAGCCTGAAAGAAAGAAAGAAAGAAAGAAAGAAAGAAAGAAAGAAAGAAAGAAAGAAAGAAAGAAAGAAAGAAAGAAAGAAAGAAAGAAAGAAAGAAAGAAAGAAAGAAAGAAAGAAAGAAAGAAAGAAAGAAAGAAAGAAAGAAAGAAAGAAAGAAAGAAAGAAAGAAAGATAAATTCCCGTTGATGATGTTTTTGTGTAACAAACATGGCGGATCTGGGAGCGAGATAGATTTATAGTTAAAAAGATGGAGTTGAATTGGTATTTTTTTATCGTCATTTATCCCGATAACGATAAATGCCAGACATTATCGTGATACATTTTTTAGTCCATACCGCCCATCCCTAATGTATATATATATATATATATATATATATATATATATATATATATATACATACACACACACACACATATACACTTTATATATAAATTGAAATGAAAGCTGTGGGCCTTCTGAAAAAAAAGAAAAAGAAAAAAAAAATCATCATGATGTCAAATCACGACGTTAACCAGAAAGAGTAAATACACATCTGACTATGTGTACACAAAAGCCGGTACATTTAAAGCAATTATCCATCAGTTACAATCCAAAATGGTTACATTAAGTCAGGCTTTAATGCCTAAATTGCCAGTGTTAAAACCACCAAATGGGAAAAAGAGCAAGGTTCAAAGCGACAGCGAGTTGTTTTATAGGGTTATGAGCGCTCGGGCAAACAGACGAGGAGCCACAAACTCATCCGATGACTGTGAAACCTGCGAGGACCAGATCACAGTTTAGTTTCTAACTTGCTTATCCTATATACTACAGAAATATTTGGCATAAATAGTGATTGTTAATCTCAATGTTGTATAAACTGTTGAAACATAATGGGTACACACTTTGCACAATATTCTGATAACAACTTTAAAAGGTCTTCCTCATTCCAGCCCCCCTACAGTAACTGGAGACCACGTTCACAAAACTAGCCACATTGTGGCATTCTCCGTCGCCCGCAGAGACCCACGTGAATTCTGAAATACCTACTTTCACTCTTGTCGCATATATTAGATATATTACTGTATATGATCGCAATTCTGACACAATTCTGATCTGACAACATCATCAATATTTCCACTTTGCACAGGACTTGGCTTCAAAGTGCACGAGCGTTTAAAGAAAACCGAAGATATGCCACCAATGTCGGAAAGTATTCTTATAAATACCAGTTCGTAAGCAAGCCCTGCATTGAGCTGCAGCAGCAGCAGGGTGTGGTGTGTCCTGACATGACCCTGAGTCAAGACTTGCATGCTAAACCACAACTATGGGTTTCAGTCAGCCTAGTGGCAAGATGTGTTACAAAGAGGGAGAAAAAGCTCCGGGACATCAGCTCTCTTATCCGCTCAAGACACTTGCGGTGGAGCCAGCGTGTTTTAATAGTGCATGACACAATCTGCGTTAGCCTCTCCTGTTCTCATCTGAAAATCTGATAAAAATGCTATTATGCTCCAACAAAGACACAGGTCATGTGGTAACCATAGCAATAGAAAAGCCTACAAACACTGCCTAGTGAGGTAGCATTAACAGTAATGCAGGGCCTGCATAGCATAATAAAAGGGTCATCAGGAACCTCAAGAGAAAATTGCGAGTTAAAAATAAATATATACAGTTCTATAAATTGAGTGACAGCTGCCCCCCCCTGTGAAGCGGGTATAGAAAGTGGATGAACGAATCCTCTCGGTGGCGTTCAGAGACCTGTTCAGTGGTGTGCTGCTGCACACAGCCGTAGATGTAGCTCAGCCCGGCTCTGGTCAGCACGTAGGAAGCCTGCTCATTAATCAACGTATCAAGGTGAGCCTCGATCTGAAAATGAGGGGAAAAAATGTAATAAAATTGAGTCTATGGGTGCATTGTGCAGCAGTGGTACTTGTGCTAATGGAGATTCACTGTGCCATTGATAATGAAAGTTGCACTGGGCCACTTGGGGTGCTCAGTGATGAAAGATGGGCTAAAAATAGAGCTGTGGATGGTGCACTTGAGCAAGACCACCAATACAGTACGTGATACACACTCTTATGAGACAGCCAATTAAACTTTTTTGGGTAAAAGATCTCAGCTATGGGTTTTAATGACAGGCAGAAGATTATTCAATTTTTTAAATCCAACAATGGGGCTACAGACAATGCAACGACTGTTAGATGAGCCTTCACGGTGGATAATGGTTCAATTTGTTTAGTCTTATGACGATGTGGTACATTATTCCTATTATTATCATAGGATTACTGTCCTTGACTGATAACAGTGTACAAAACTGAAAAAAAAAACACATTAGATGATCCTCTTTGAATTTGATAATTTTTTCAGAATTGGGGCAGACCTGGAACTCGAGCATCTCAAGCCTCTTATCGGTGAACTCAAAGAGCGCTAGAGTGGTCTTCATGACGTACAACGAGTTGACCATGTAGGTAGCCATGTCAGCCGTGCCCAGGTTGCTGGCCGACACAGTACACAGCTGCAGGAGGGGATCCAGGATGCAAGAGAGCACCTGGAAGACCCAAAGTAAGACAGAAACAGAGTTTCAAGGTCCAGGAAAAAAGGATGCAGAGAGATCTTACACCGTAAATGGTATATCACATGACATCAACAGATCGGCATTATTATTACACACTGGAATTTTATGATTCGTTAATCCACAACTATTAAGGAAGCTGGGTTTCACCTGTTTGCATTCCCTGGTCAGAATAAAGAAATGCATGTTCACCTGAGCAAAGTCAGCCTGGCGGGCATCCAGTGGAACCACTGAGGAGTCGTGAGAGGCCAGCACCTCCCTGAGGAGGGACAGGGTCTGAGTGAGGGACGCCGTTGGTCCCAGATCTGCAGGTGGCAGCTCTACCTGTCCAGGCAGATGGAAGTCATAAGACCCCAGGACCCAGTATAGCACAGGGCAAAAACAAGCAAAGTTGCACTTGAGAGAAATGTGGGATCTAGCCTTCACAAATATAAGTGGTCCTGATAAAACCGAAGCAATAAACAACTCAAATGAGCAGCATGATAAGCAAGTATACAACTCCCTAACTGCTGTTAGTCCGAGCGCCACTCTGCAGAGCTTTTGTAATGAAGAGTGTTCTGATTTCATTGGCCTCTGAGCACACAAAGCAGACCTGAGCAAGGCCACCTTTGTCCACCTAATAGAGCGAATTATAAAAAGCCTGTGTTCCAGGCATTAGGTGGAATTGACACCAGAACCCTGAGGGTCTCAAATTTGATTAACACCGGGCTACAGGGATAATTCTTGTAACTGCTATTGATCAGGACACAGGCAGCATGTAATGTGGAAGAGCTTGTGCTCATGCTGAGGTATATCTGGATGGCAGTTTCACTAAACAGCAACAAGTGTAGCGTTTTCTTGGCAGAAAGCGCCATTTTGCTGCTGTGGCCAGGAGGCTGAAACTGTTTACAAGCATGAGTTTCAGAAATAGCCTTGTTGTCTTTGAGGGTTTAGATGTAGAGCTGAACTGCACAATCTGTGTCCACAGGAAGCAATGCTAAACTTCCCTGCACTGTCATTAAGCATTTTTATGAAAAGTACATGGCAAACTGTCTTTACTTGGAAAAACAAGGCCTCTTATATCTCATTTTCTAGTTAGGTTGTTATTTTTCTATCAGTCACTTTTTACTTTTTCACATCTGCACAAATACATTTTTGGAAAAAAAAAATCTCTCTCTCTCTCTCTCTATATATATATATACATACATACATACATACACATACCGTACGCTCCTACCTTGTCCATGAGTCGGCTTGCGTGAAGGCTCAGGCTGTTAAAGAACATCTTCTTGCTGAGGATGTGCATCTCCTCAATTGTCATAAGCAAGGAAGCCACACTGGTCCCGATAATAGAGCTGGACACCCATGTTGCAAGAAAAGAAAAAGTGGATAAGAAAAGGACAAAACCATCTACTTAGATCTTAATTAATCCATCTCATTTAGCCCCCAAAATATTTTATTCTCTCCTCCATGTTCAGTAATTTGTTATAAATGATTGAATGATTGAATGAATGAATGAATGAATGAATGAATGAATGAATGAATGAATGAATGAATGAATGAATGAATGAATGAATGAATGAATGAATGAATGAATGAATGAATGAAGGAATCATTTTACATCTGAGTTTGATGGCCTCTTGTCTTGGTGAAGCAGACATCGTTATTTATACATTTTATCTTGGTCACCACCTATCATCTGTTCGACAGAATAATGTCTTCTATTCAGCAGCATTGTTTTAGCTGACTTGGCAAAAGCAGCATACATATAAACTAACCTCTGCTTCAATTTAGGTGAAAAACAAGAAGAAGAAAAAAAAGAACTGCTACAAAAATCACTTTGTTTGAGCAGCAAGTCCTCATAACATTTTTTTTTAACTAAAGTGGCAAAGATGTCTGATTGTAATTGTTGTAACTGCAGATTCTGCAAGAATTTGACCTGGAGTGATGGTGGTGTTTAATATTTTGTGACTTTTAGTTTTTCTTTTTTTTCAGTTTTTATATTTTAAATGATGGTGCTTAATAGTTCTCTTTTACAGTATTATTATGTATATCATGTCTTGTGCACAGTGTGGATATAAATATGATGTTTTGTGTATTCTGCTGCCTATTTTGGTCAGGATATGGATTTAAAAAAATGTATCTTACTATCTTAATGATAGCATTAAAGTAAACAATAACAAACAAACTTACACACAAAAAATGTTAGCTTTATATTAAACAATCAAGAGGAAAAAACTCATTGCCTCGAAAAAATAAAAAAAGCAGAATCAACATTTTTAATCAATGTATTCAATATTAGACAGTAACAAAAAGTGTCTAATTTTTATTCTTTTGATTAATCAAAAAAATAATCTCTAACAATCCAATAATCTCTGTACGATGGGGGAAAAAAACAACATGAACCTGATTGTGTGGTGGTAGAACTTCAGCAGGTTAGACAACTTGTAAAGCAGGACAGCTCCTGGTTCTGCAACGATGACTTGCTCTATCCGGACCTGATCAATAGCAAACAAATAAACACATCAGAGACACATGGCGCCGTGCAAGTATGCAATCAAAGGTTATCTGTTAAGACTTTATCAGGTTTTAAAGTAAATCTGGCTACCCACTTTCAGTGGCCTGCAAACCCCTTCTGTAATGTGTCCCACCACCTCCTGCATGTTATCTTCCACGCCTAGCAGAAGAAAAACACAGGAAAAAAACATAAATAAATAAATGGAGGCTTTGTGGCCTCAACTGTTTTGCACATTTGAATAAACAAACACTGCCAAAATAACGCAGACAAGTTCAGATGAGAAGAAATTATGAATGATCTATAACACACTCAATGGCTGCAGTGTAGGAACATATCCTTTCTTCCATTCTTAGATCTTAGTGATCCTATAATTATGACATCGGTAACACCATATAACCAAACAAAACAATGATTCCTCCAAGTTTCCTCCAATTCATCTCCAAGCCAGGCCCTGAGCCAGACGATTGAAAGCTGGACGCATAATCAATCACACCTTGGAGAGTGACTTGTTTAAGCAGCGCTTCCAGATGCTCCTTCTCCGACGCAGTTGCTTGGTGCAGCCAGGCCAGCATGTCCCCGACGTACCTGAAATGGTGACAGAACGGCCCGCGTTAAACCACACGCCACAACAGAACCGGGCAGAGGGATCGTCTTATCGTGCCACCACCACAGCCACATTTCCCCATGACTCAAGCCGTTTTACTCCTGTCACACACAAATGTCTTTCCCTGTTGCATAATGGTGGAAAAACAGCAAAAGTTAAACTTTGTGCGAGTGTGTATTCGTCAGCGCGAGGACACGGGGAGGTGAGAAAGTACTCCATGTTCTCAGAAGTGCTGATGCCTTCTATGAAGTAGAGGTGATTTTGTTCCAGTTCTGGCGGGCATTCTGAGAAAATCTACTATTTGACTCCTGGGCACAGGACGAAGAGGCTTTGCCAAAACAGGAAACGCAGGAACGCTCGAAGCAATCACCTCTTTCGGACTTAATCCGATTGATTTATACCTCAGTGATCGTGGTGCAATCACACACGTTAAATTAACATCTTATTAATGTGGAGGGTTGTGTTTATGAACAGATTCTATATCCAGTAATATCCAGAGCAGGACTCTTCAAATCTGGTCCCCGAAGGCCGCTGTCCTGCATGTTTTTGATGCGTCCCATCTCCAACACTCCTGATTCAAATTAATGGGCCATTAAAGGACTCGTGTAGACCTTGGTGAGTAGGTAAGAGCCGTGGCCTAGCGTAAGGAGGACAGCAGAGTGGTTTCATTAAGGCGTCTGAGGATTTTTATATTTTTGAGTTTATGGATTGTGAAAATGGAACAAAAACAGGTCTTCACTTTGTGTTTTTTTTGTTGTTACTTATATAAAATGATAAACTCCACATTACTTTTGGTCACTTGTTAGTTAGACTGGTGTCCCATTTATTCTGCAGTACAACATTGTATCTCAGGTTTCTGGCAAACAGAAATAAAATAGTTTGGGCAAGCCTGAATTCATCTTTTTTTCTAATTACAAGTGAGGAACAAAATTCAAACTCTTTTGGTTGGTTTTCACACTTCAGGGTTCAGGGTAATGTGGATCCTTTTCCAACAGCAACAATTAAATGAAATATTTTCAGGTGGAACATTTTTTTTAAGGCCCAAAAGTTGGACTTCAACTAACTGCAATTGTTATTTTTACCAGAAGTCATCACTTACGGACTTTTTTTTTTTTCTTTTTCCACAGGAACATTAGACTAGACTGGATGTGTACCTCATAGGGTCATGTGAGTGCATCTCTATGGGGCGGGGAGTTCCTCCTGGCCCACCGCGCGTCAGGGCGTCAATGAAGCCTCGTACAACGGCGCACCGGCGCGCAGTCCCAAACTCATCCAGGGTGTACCTGAACAAACACAAGAGAAAGTTAACAATATCCACCATCCTAACCTCCTTCCAAAGGGCAGCAGTCTCACTGTTGTTGTGCAGACTGTGTGCTGTGGTCACTTTCTAAAAAAAAAAAAAAAAAAAAAAAAAAAAAAAAAAAAAAAAAAAAACTTCAACAATGTCGGCAGATTTTCCAAAAGGAATGAGTTTGAGCCAGTTTTGATGACTCTGGTGGCGACAAGCTTTGAAATAGACTAAACAGAAGATAGCGCTGAAGAAAGATTCCAAGAAAACTGGTCTCCAGCCTCAACATCGGCCGCCAGAGTTTGGCCTTGGGCGTTTTGTGGGCACAGAGACAGGTGTACCTCTGAAAACACCGTGCAGACTCACGAGGGGGTTGGCCGTGAAAACATGAGAACAATATCAGACTCTCTGTGACCTACAGGAACTCCTGTGTGGTTTATTTTCATGTAAAAGCGCCCCCTCACTTCTGCTGTATAACCAGGCAGGAGTTATTTGCACATTTGTTGACAAAGGGTGCTTTAAAAACTATTTTTGGTTCAATTTTATGCATTTTCAGTTTGGGCCACGTTTATGTACAGCAACATGAATTGGTGTTAAGGTCTGTGCATCAACACATTCCCGCTGAGCAGGCTTAAATCTATAGTATATTTGTATGGGTTATGGTACCTAAGATTTATGCATTTGAGGAATTACAGTAGGACACTTGAAGTCAAATGTGTTTTTAAAAAAACCTCACCTCAAGTGTCTGAAATCTTTTTATATACCGATACCTTCGTGCTTTAGCTTTCATAATCTTTTATTAAATCATCAGTTAATGACAATGTTGCAGATCTAGTGGAAATACTTATAGAAGGTTGGAAAAAACAATACAATAATACAACAACACTGGACATATTCTCCAGATCCTTTGGCACAGACTGCCAGGACTAGACCATGTGACAACTATAAAAAGAAATCAGGAAAATACATTTAATAATAAGCAATTTTTGTTGTTTTGGGTATTTAAATGTGGACTTGAAGAGTATAATTTTGAATCTGCTCACATGCTATATCTGTACTGTGTTCGGAGAACATGTGAGCGGCAGAAATGGGGTGGATCTGCAGTCTGTACTGCTGCTGGCTGTATGCTGGAGACAATTTTGTTCCTTTGGGCTATTTGCTCTGTTGTTTTATTACCAAGAACATTGTTTCTTTCTCGGAGCAGCAAGAATGCCCTTAGGTCTCAGTATTAAGCTGTGAGTGCACAGTGAATAAAGCCACAGTGAAATATAGAGTCTCAAGATCATAAATTCTAAGAAAAGGTCCAAGTTATAAACCACTATAATCCCCTTATACTGTAATATACTGTAATTCTTTTATGGGAGTGTATCTATCATTTGAAAGGATGATCTGATATAGCCATGGACAGATGTGGTATGATACACTTTAAACAGAAGAACTTATAATTCTAGAGCTATAATAATAACTATAACATTTTCCATTGTAAAACAAACTATTTCAATAAAATAAAATACCATTTCAGAGCAGAGAAAATATGCATTTCAAAGTTGTTGCTTAAGATGTGTTAATATTGTTCTTTACTTAAGACATAAAACAAAACAGATTTGTTAATGTAACAAAATCTGTTGCCCTCAACCACAATGTAAGATTCCAGTTTGCTGAGGTGTGACTCATTTCTGATTAATATCTGTTTTGTCTTATCATGAATTTTCCTTGCTTTTGTCAGCTGTTTCAGAAGATTCAACCAGACGTCTCACATGGCAAGTCCTCACATCTATTGTCCGACTGCACAACAAATCTCGAAGCTCTACACAGATTTGGTCAAAAACCGAATGACTCCAAGATTTAAGATCTGATGGAGCATTCAAGATTCAACATTCAAGAGGAATGGCTGAGAATTATATCTAATAATGGGAAATACATTAGGGAAGCTAAAGGGAAATTTACACAGTATAAAATAACACACAGGTATTACTGGACTCCACATAGACTCAATAGAGCAGGTATAATAAATAATAACTTGTGTTGGAAATGTCAGACACACATAGGTACTCTACTACACTGCATCTGGGATTGTCCTGTCATTCTGCCTTTCTGGAAAATGGTCGTGAATAATCTGAGCAACTGGTTGGGAAGTGACATACCATTATCTCCCAGAATATGCCTATTAGGGGACAGGAGCCAAATACACAATATAACAAGCGGACAATTCTCTGTAATCATGGCAGGGACTACAACGGCTGCCAGGACGATACTGAAACTGTGGAAAACACCAAAACCCCCTGAACTGAAAGAGTGGATAAACATCATGATAAAGACGGCTTCGTATGAACTCATGCTCAACAGGTTGAACAATACAGACAAGACCAAGGCACCAGACTGGGACTCGTTCTGGGCTCACATCGCACTACCTGATGATTCTACAGTATGAATACCTCCCTCCGATTGTACCATATCCAGCACTATAGTCCAGTGTATGGATCTGCTCTACAGCTATGGATCCATCAATATGTCTCTTTACGAACAGTGATGCTCACGCTGCATCTTTAGTTTATTTTGGTTTTGCTCTGACACTGATATTACATGTAATGTGTATAATAAGAAATGTCTCACAATGTGAAGTTTTGTACTGTCAAACACCAAAGAATAAGAAATAAAAACTTGAATTACAAAAAAAAAAAAAAAAAAGATTCAACATTCAAGATTCTTTACTGTCAGTGTTCATATATCATAACAACGTAATTACAGGAGCTTCATTGCAGGTGCTGGTCCTTATATAAAGTGGCAAGATAAGTAAAAAAAAAAAAAGTATTTATATACATATATATATATATATATATATATATACACACATACATACATACCTAAAAGGTGCAGGATAAGTGTAAAAAAAAAAAAGATTTTGTGAGCATTTGTCACCAGATTTCATTTTTGTTTATATGGTGGAGTGTTGAAGGCATTTAATCTGCCTTCAGTGCTCTGAGCGTGGCATCTGGCATGCTGGCCAGCTGATAGATATGCTGATGGAACAGTGTGCTGATGATGTGCAAATCTGTCATTGATTGTGAACGATCTGCAGCAAAACCTTCGCCAAGTGCATTTTAAATGTGGAACCGCTTCATCGAACAGTTTATGTTGCCTTTTATTTAATCCGGGGATCAACATATCTATGCAAATACAGTTTTTACTATGAAATTAGGCTCTGATTTGCATTACTCCATCATTTAAAAAGGCCTGTGCATGTGTGTGATTGTATTACTTGTAAAGAACAGGGCGATCCTGTAAGGCCTCCATGGCCTGAGTCAACACAGGGCTGATATCACACGTCTCCTGAGTCAGTCCTCTGCATTCATCTACGCAGAGAGGAAAAAAAGAACAAAAAATGCATGTGCTTGCCAGTTTTTGGGCAGTACAAAGCACTTAAAAAAAAATAAAAGCCTGCAGAGCACTACTGATCATTTAAAGTGCTTAATAGTACCATCTGCAATGGCACTTTGGGACCTGGCCCAGGAATACCCATATACGTTTACTCAAAAGTCACAGACTGAAAGACCAACTTTCTGATTAATGGAGAAGATCTTTCCTTCTCCTGAACAACCGCTGCCCCGTTTATGTGATGTTAACGGTTTATTTCCACTTTGTTTTCAACATGTGGTGAAGCTGTGGAAATTCTGGATGGCTGGCATTCTTTTGGCAAAGACAGTCAGAGCATGTGAGTCATAAACATCCATAGATGCAGTTACTCCCACTTGAAGGAGAACTGTTTTGTATTGAAGTTTGAAAAAGAAAAAGAATAAAAACATTTTTTTTTTTTTTTAAAACTGCTAAATGGTGGCAACAATATGCTCTTGCCAGCCCTCAGTGTGTTGTGATTGCAGCTCTGTGCGCGGTACTCACTCTGAGCCCAGCGGTAAAGCTGCTCGTATGAAGTCTCCTGTAACACCGCCATCTGTTCCATGATCTCTAACCTGGAGCAGACACATGCAGACACCACACATCGCTCACTCACGGCCACAGCATAGTGTCAGACCCTGACATGAATACCAACGTGTCTCTTGTGCCTCAAAGGCCTATTATAAATGCCTTCAATTCAGAATGAGAAATAAAATGACTTTAAGAGACACGCTCCGGTTTTACTGGTTAGTGGAACACCAAACAACATTGTGCCGTCGTACCCTGCAGTTTGTTGGTTGGTTCGCAGGAGGATTTTCACATCCTCGTGGATGTGCTTCACTCGGCTCAGAACTTTGAAAAAATCCTGTTGAATTTAACAACATGAAAACACATTCATTACAATGATAAAGGAGAAGAAATACAGAACTGATGGAAGTTTTAGATAAACCAGTGCAGAAAGGGCCTCTGTCAAGTGATATTGCATTTAAGAAACATAACTTTCTGTATTCACAAATTCAGCAAGGACCCACACCAGTTCAGGTTCTCTTCGAGTCCACTGCATCCCTGCGGGTCCTCTGGGTAAGTTTAACAGTATATGTCATATTGAGATAGAATGGGTTTTGAAAATGCTGCACAAATCACGATGGATGTCTTGATTTACAATTAGCAATGATATATATGTCCGTTCCTTCTGTTGAAGTGGACTCGGAGGCTGACATGAAACGAGGATCCGCCATTCTTCAAATCAACAAGATATGGAAACCAGATTATCTGAATGTGTTTGATTAATTTTGCTGACGAGGAAGATATTCCTTGTTTACAAGAAGACTTCTTACATCTGACATAAGGAAAAGTAGAATTTTAAAAATGTGTAAATCCAGCCAGAATAGCCCAGGTTCAGGATAATAATATCCCAGATGAGCTCAGCTCCCAACTCTCAATCATAGATGGGTCTCTTTCGGTTCTGACTTATAAACTTTCAGATATTTCTGGTGTAACTATAGGATTTGGAGATCCTGGACCTGAGAGAAGCGCTTTGTGCTACATCTTTTCTCATGCTAAATAATCGGCTGTAACAGATTCTTAAATTCAACCAAGTTCACGATTTTCAATAAAGGATTTAATCAGAATGACAGCAGAGTAAGAAGACTTTGAAAAGAAGACACTAGATATTAGACCTTCTGGTGGAAGGCTGAACAAAGATCTGAACCTTTGCAAAATACGACCCAAGGGCCAGATGCAGCCCTTGGGCCATTTAAATCCAGCCCTCTTTTAAATGAAACCACATTGGCACAAAAGAAAAATCATAAACAGGACATTTTGGTAATGAGGGGTCATTAAAACTGTGTTGACTTTACACAGACACTTTACTCGACTACAGGAGAGAGCGTCGTCCACACTTTTATGGGAAACATTTTCTCTGCCAGAGACAAGTCAGTAATGCAGCGGTTTCGACGGCAGAAGCACAACTTGAATGAATGATTTGAAAAAGGCATCAGAATATATTGATTTTCATCACTATTTGTCATAAGTAATGTATTCAGCTGTAGTATAGAGGAGAAGTTATGTTCAGGGGTACGTCAGGATGTTTGAGCATGTAGTGGGAAGCTGTCACGCTGAATATTAAAAAAAAACAGGTGGGCATCAATAAATTAGCAACAGGAGTCAACTAAAAGGTATCATGCAAGCATTAAAGATGGCTGGAAATGTCTGTGTTTCATTTGAAATTGCCAGATACATTAACTTTTGACAACTGCAGAGTTATTCACATGATTTCAGTGGTTAGTTTACAGAATAATAGTGATTACCTCAGTTATGGGTGCATCGCGAGCAGCTCGCATGGTAGCCATCTCCTCGTTAGAGAGCTGGAATTTGGCCAGGAAAGCCTGAGCAACCTGGGCTCTCACCTCCAGTCGCTGACTGAAGAGAGACACAAATATTAACATTTTCTTCACACATCACTGCTGCAGTTTAACTATTTTCTAACATAATATGTTCTACTGTTCATGCTTTTTTTCCCTGTTCAGTTTCTGGTGAGGTGAGAATTGAGGATGTCATTGTGGATTGGTTTTGTTTTGCATGTCTTCAGAACTGTTGGAAATTTTGAATGACTCCAGGGTATTTTTTTCCCCTCTCATATTCCCATCACTGAGTTTAATCTTTGTGTTTTTTTTTTTTACTGTGCAAATAAATGTAATTAAAAACAAGTGCCAAGTCAACAGCTTTTCAAGCATTCATTTAACATAACGGTGAAGAGACAACACAGTGTAATGTTCAGAGTCCTGCAGCAGAGGGCAGTCCCGCTCCGCACAAGCAGCTTACTCACTGAACACACAAGGATATCACTGTCCCTACACAATGGCGACCATGGCAACCGCCCAAGTTCAACAGGGAACTCTGTCACGGGACAGCAGAGCCACATCGGTTCCTCCTCCTGGTCCCCTCTCTCCCTCTGGACCACCCAGCCCATAGTCCCTCTTCTTTGTGACAGCGTAGCACCAGCAGTAAATCACCAGGTTATGTCGGTGGAGCACAATAACCTGGTGATTATCCGACCTTTGTTTCTCACATGGATATAACACACGCTCAGCCAGCGGAAAGTGATGGGTTGTAAAACTGCTGCGGGAATATATGATTCAGTATTTCACTGTGCAACTTATCAAGCATCACACACTCGCACAGCAAAGTGATCCTGTGTTAATATTCTGTTGTGAAACACAGAGATAAGAGAAGCACACAGATTTACTCAGCTTTTACTTTAAATACATCGTCCAAAAATAGGAACAAATTTAAACAATATTGCTTCACTGCTTCGTTAATTCAAACATCCGATGAGATTGCTAAAAGTTGTTCAGCCAATTATAAAATTCTGTAATGACAGAACAGTAATAATGTAATGTACCATGGCGTGGTTAAATATTTTGCATTAGACGTACAACTTGCTGCTTATCAATTAAAAAGACAAACAGAGAAAATGTAGTTAGACTTGATAGGCAGCAGAGTAGGAACATGAGGCTTTTCAGAGACTAATTAAAACAGGAGGCACTTGTGACCCTAATATCTCACCACAATTACAACGGTACATAAAGAAATACGCTATATTAATAATAAGGTCATAAATTAAATTGTGGATCAATTAGAAAAACTATTTCTATGTCAATATGCTTATTTCACATAACGCATAATGAAATTTAAAATAAGGGCCATAAACCTTATAGAGTGAAGGAGTAATAGCAGTAAGATCCAGAAGAGCAGTTTTATCATCAATATGCTAATTTTGCAGGAAGAGTAAAGTGATTCTTTCTATTGCCAGTTGTAAAAGGATAATAACATACATTTATGAAAAAACTCATCTTAAATTGTAATCTTTTCAAACTTGAACACTTTTTTTATTAAATGCTGAATCGTTAACATTGTCAGTAACTTTGTCTCATACAAACCATCAATTTAACTTTTTTAATTAACTTTCCATGTCATGTACTGTGGAGTATAGCCTGATGAGTTTTATTTTGAACCGTTTGGCACAATTTACTCTCAATCACTTATTCGCCATTAAACTCTGTTTATTCTCTGTTTTATGGACAAACTGAACTTTACAGACTTGCAGGCTCCAGCAGAGAAAACCTCACAGGACAACTGTTAGGGCAGATTTACTTCTAGGGTAGGGAAAATGTCCCTGATTCCTTTCGCCCATACAGGGCTAAGACTGACAGAGCAGTTCCACAAGGATGTAAATCACCCACGAAGACACAGACTGCACATAACATACAAAGTGAAAAGGGGCGCCCTTCAGGACAAGCACGGGAACAGTGGAACGTAGGGATCATTTTGTTCAGAGCTGTCGGGACATGAAGCATTCTTTTCCAGGCTGCAATCACAATCACTGGATACCACAGAGAGGCAGCAAACTTGAGTCCTTAATATTCCACTGTAAATAACAGCGTTAACGTGCCAAAGATTCAGCAGAAAAGAGGTCAACTTTTCTGAACGTTCCCCAACAACAGCATTATTAGGATTAGATCAAAGTTACGTGATCGAAGGAGTCACAATGTGTCTGTGTGTGCTACGATTTCCCACCACGGACAATAGATTTAGTCTGTTCAAGCCCAGAAATCGTTCATGCAATATAACACAACCCAAGCTAATAAACAGCTCTGACACAGGGAGACTGAAATTACCGCTGCTTGCTTAATTACCTCACTCAGGTAGGTTGAGCGAGCAGCTTGTGAGAGCTTGATCACAGAGTCACATTCACTAACCACTGAAGCATACTGAAGGAGAGGTGAGCCGCTATTCTTTGTAACAAGCAAATGTCCAATCAGTTCACGTGGTACCTAACATGTGGGTTTATTATCCATTAGCATCTGCTACGGCTTCAGGAAATGTAGGGAGATCTGGTAATCGCAAAGCTGTTAGTTAACCACGCACCAATGATCAAAGAGTGCATGCGGTTACATCATAAAACACAAAGGAATTCTTACTCTGATGTCCCTGATAGTTGTCTCTGAGGGTTCAAACGTCCTGATTTATTAATGTCTTTAACAGGAGTCATACTGAGAAACATTTGGCTTTTCACTGAAAAAAAATACCCCTCGGTGAAACGCAAGACTAAATGTCTGGAAATGTGTTACATGCTGAAAGAATTAATGTGGGACGCGAGTAGCTGCCGCAAGCCAAACGCAGATAAACATTAGTCGAGGTTGATAAATTAATCAACCTTGCCTTTTGACATGCAGTCAGCGTGCCGGACGGTAGCTGCATGAGCTGTTCGGAAATAGACGGCCTCAGTGAGATGTCTCAGCTTTGTTTGACATGACAGCAAGGTGTGCCAAAGCAATTGCAGCCCTCAACAGGTGGGCTGCATGACATTTCATTACGGGACAACACCCAACATTTATTAGGCAAACTTGATGACAGCCTCTTTGAGCGGGGCCAGCTCCAGACAAAAGACCCTCAAACACAGGTTGGCTGCACCCAGTGGCTCACCTCTGCCTTTGCTTTAGTACACTGTAAATATTCTGCCGTTGCTTTCCCTTTCTTTAGGGTTGACAAATGACACGGTGTCTTGAGCAGATAAGACTGCAAACGGTTAAAGACAGGCCTCCGCTCCAAGGCACAAATCAGGAGCGCAGGCAAAGCCTTTAAAACGACTGTCCCCTCCCAGCAGAGCTGCCCTATAAGTACAAAATGTGACATCATGCTGCAAATGTAGCACTGCTATAATAAGTGTCAACAGGAACAGAAGCGTAAAAAGAGAGCCATGGTTCGGGGCTGCAGAGGCTTGTGTGTGACCTGAAAAAGATGCAACCTGGAGGAACTGCACTGGGCAGAGTGATGGGTGTTTGAAGGAGGACAGCTTGGCTACACACTTCCCCTGGCAGCTCTTCTGAGACAGAATTGGTGGGGACAAGGTCAAAGCCCAGCATGCACTAACTACGCAGTCTGGTTGTGGGGTCACTGTGGGTTTTGCACAAGAAAATGTCACGCAGACAGGCAGCAGGTCCCACTGGGAGTACAAGGCAAAGAAAGCGACCAGGCTGAGTGCCTCAGAAGGACATTGAAGTCAAACCTCTCTCTGTTTCAACAAGGTGTCTCACAAAGCAATACGCAGTCTTAACTCATCGCCTGCATGTGCCGGTGGCTTTTTCCTCGCTGCCGTCTCTCATCGCTGTCATAATCAGACGTTATCAGCTCCCTTTTCAATTTTGCTGCTTCACCTTCCATGTCAACTCCTTGTGAAAGGAGGTGCTGATGGTGCGCCAGTGAAGCATGATTGCAACGCTACACCTGCAATGTCTTTTGCCACACCTCTCCATCATCATCCCTACTAATGCTCCTGCCTCTATGTCGACGTGCAAGGTCAGCGAGCACTGAGGTCACATCTGCCGTAAATGTTAATGAACCCACCCCCACCAACTCCCAGTGCAGCAGAGGGGGTTAATTATTTTCACATTACACTCTGATGGCCAACATGCAAATAAGACTGAAACTCCATTTTATTTATTTATTTTTAATCCATTAATAATTGATCTCCAAGGGTTGTTATTAATGAGTGCAGCTCAAATTTCTCTTAGCTGAGATTGGCCAGACCTCCAACTAGAGAAGCAAAACTGTTGACCTTGTCCTTGCCCTGAGCAAAGTCCCTCAACAGAAGAACCCTGAAGTAAGTGTATCAGTAACGCCTCCTAGTAGATCAATTGTGACTGGCCAACTGAGAGAAGATGATAAGGATCGTGTTTGCTCTGAAGGGTGCAAGGCACATTTGGAGGGAGCAAATACAACATAAGCTATATGATTTATCCGTGTAATTTGACTTGAGAGAAATTTATCTGGAAGAACCGAAACGAGGTCACCTGTGTGGCAACGAGAGCAAAAAGATGGGGTTTGGGTTTAGACTGATGATGATGATCCCTCCGAGTGAATGCATGGCTTCCTAAACGACTTGAGGTTTTATAGCTGACAAAAGAACAAATAACAGTTTGAGATTTCATTGAGTTCTTAGCAGATTTTTTATTTTTTTAATAATTTGTGGTTCTAGTAGCATGTATTTATTGGGGACCACAGTGAGCAGAGAAAGACATCCATTGAAGTGTCTAAGGCCAGGAATCAAACCTGACTGCTTGCACGAGGACTGAGGCTTCTGTTTATGGGGCGCCTGCTTATTGTGTTGAGCTAAACAGCGCACCGCAGATCATTGACAATAATCCACCCTCTACACTTGATTCATTCAGAGTCTCAGAGTTTGCTGGAGTCTTCTCTCAGGTGTCGTCGTGTGACAGGTCCATCGTAGCGCAACACACAGAGAAAGAGCCAAGCACACTCAAGGGCAATTTAGAATTACCAGTCAGCCTAACATGCCTGTTTTTGGACCTTTCTTGTTTTTTGAACAAGTACTTTCTATATGAGGCAACAGCATTTACCATCAAGTCACTGTACTGCTCTCTTCACAATTATTTAAAATATAGATTATCCTGTAAATCAAGTTACAATTTTAGCATCCAAACACTGACACCCACAAACAAGTATTTTCTTTACCACCTTTAGAATCAACTCACTTTTCTCCCTGCAGCTTGTTGGTTTTAACGATGAGATCTTGTGTTTGCTCTTTTGCAGCCTGTGGAAGAGAAGATACAAAGACTGTAACTTAAATCTTTCAGGTTGACATGAATAAACTGCACTGTTTAAATCTCAGTTACACAAAAGTTAATTATTCCACAAGTAACATGTGAATTGGATTACCATACCTTTAATGTACTTGTCATTTCTTCACAGCATGTGCTCATGGCCTGAACATCCTCATGAACGCTTTCAAGCTCCTGTGAAAATGTGAAATCAAAGTGAATGAAGTTAATATCTATAAAGCTTGAATAATAGAGATGTGATAAGCTTCCATGAGAAATTATCACATTACTGATATTAAACTGGTTTCTTTCCCAATGAATAATGATAACCTATAAAACAGAAACTTAATAAATTGTGAATTTTCCTCATTATATTTAGGATTAGTTGACAGTTTATTTTCCAACAAACACTAGGAAACACTAATTGAATCACAGGTTGTCAAATCTTTACTACAAGCTGTGGTCCTATGATTATTGTTTGTAAATTATTTTCTAAAACTCTTACACACACACACACACACACACACACACACACACACACACACACACACACACACACACACACACACACACACACACACACACACACACACACACACACACACACACACACACACACACACACACACACACACACACACACACCTTGTTAAAGTCCTTTTAATTAAGGTAGAAAACAGCAAGTGTGACAAAAAAATCTATGCACAAATGCTTTGTGTGATTAAGCTGAGAAGAAATGTAGTATTCTAAGAAGCAATATAACAATAATCTCATTCAAAATCAATTTACCTCTTTCACTTCTTTAAATAACTGTGCAAACTCTTCGTTGATGGTCAGACTTCGCCTCTCTATATCCCCGCGAAGATTTCTCCTGGTCCGCAAACTGTTCTCAGTGAAGAACACCGACAGCGCCTTCAGAGCCTCCAGCATCTCCTGAAACACAAGATATGTGACAGTCACCATCAGTTGAGATACTGTGACAGATAGCCACATCAAAAATGTTGTAACCTTGCACATGTAACAGAGTTGAAAAATGCACTTTATAAATTTTTGTTTTCAAATTGCATTTGGGGATTTTATCCATAATTTATTCATTTTATTGAATATTTTTGAATTTTATCTCAATTATTTGTTTTATTTTATTGTTCATTTTATTTGTGTTCCCTGAGGAAACTACTTTTTTGGCTGTCACCTCTTTCTGTACCACCTGGGTTTCCGTAGGTCATTACATCAGCTCCTCACAGTGCTGTGTTGCATTGATGAGGGAGCAGAAAGTGCAAAAAGGGTCCAGAAGACTGCTACATGTGTTTTTATGTCCTCTACAGGAGCAAATAAATGCAGGAAAACAACCCCTGACTCATCATTATTCACCCCTGATCCAAACCTGTTACACACAATCAGTCGTGGACATAATCTCATGACATATGAAAATGTGATATCTTTTGGTACCCTGCAGTTCTTGTTTTAAAATATCAACAAGTCAGCATGGTGGTTCGCACTTTTGCCTTACACCTAGTTTGAACCCCAGCAGTGGTCTCTCTTTGTGGGGTTTGCATATTCTTGCTCCTGGTACTCCATCTTCTCCCCACAGTGCAAACATATGCATGTCAGGTCGTTTTTAACCTTTTCTGGTTTAGTTTTGCTATTGCTTGTTTGTTTGTAGGACAGGCATTAATATAAGCACTATGCTTCTGCCTGTGCCTTTTCAGTCACTATTTTTTGATAATGTTTGTGTTTAATGTTTGTAGTGTGATGTGACTGAATAAAGAATTTCAATAAATCAAATCAATCAATTGATGATTGCTAACTGGCCTTGGAAGGTTCTGCCATTCTGGTCTATATTTGTCTATATGCAATACTCGAGTTGTAAAAAAAAAATCAGGGGGGATGGTGGATTTTATCATATGGGCAAGATAATTTGTGCTGATTACAAATAACATAATATATTACAAATAATAGCACTGACCAAAACACCTGCAGAAATACTGCAGGAATGACATAGCAGCAGTTAAATGCAGCCTTCTGTAAGCTTTAAATATCCACTGGGCTTACATCAAATACATCAAAACACAACAATAAAAAACAGTTTTCTGAACTTATCAGTATCCCTCTGTCCTTCACAGGATAAGTAAAATGGATCACTGCAAAAACTCAAAATCTTAACAAGAATATTTGTCTTATTTCTAGTTAAAATGTCTCATTTTAGTAAAAAAAAAATCTCATTACACTTAAAACAAGACTCATCACTGGAAATAACAACAATTTTCACCTGTTTCAAGTAGATTTTCACTTGAAATAAGTAGAAACATCTGCCAGTGGAACAAGATTTTTTTGCTTGTAATAAAAAGATAAATCTTGTCCCACTGGCAGATTTTTCTACTTATTTCAATTGAAAACTTACTTGAAACAGGTGAAAATTGTCAAATAAGTTATTTTTCTGGTGTTATTTTTCTGGTGATGACTCTAAATGTTGAAATAGCAGTAATGCCACATTCATTGATGAAATGACATAAGGGATGGAAAGGGGGGATGGCAGTTTTACAGGGGGGATGATTTGGACCGTTTTTATTTCAGGGGGATTCCACCCCCCCTCATCCCCCTTCAATTCGAGTACTGTCTATATGGGACGTGTCCAGGGAGTATCCTCTGCCTCTTGCCTGAAGAAATCTGGTATAAACCCAGGCAGATCCTTGTGATGGTAAATAGTAACAAGGGGGTAGAGATGATCATAGATGGAGCTGCGGCCACAACAAAAGATAGCAACATGCTGACCCTTAAAATGGCACACGTTTAACTCACCTTTAATTCACTACCATTGCGTATTATAACGCCTTTATTCTTGTGTTTTTTTTCTGAGATGCGAGCAGCTCTCAGACGTAGCTGGCTCGTTAGCCTGAAGCTAAAACCTTCGGACTTACCTTGTCATTGTCAAGTCTTGTCTCCAGTATTTTGTTAAGCTTCCTTGACAGCGGGTTGTTGGGCTGAGACGGGACATTTGTACTCGAGGATACAGCGGAGCTATCGGCTGAAACGTCCACTTTGATGCTGCTGGCCATTGCACGAATGCACTTCCACGTCAACTCTCCGAGACTGTTTTGGTCCGTCCGGAATTAACGCCCGATTGGGTTCGTGATCCCCGGAGTTAAATCATGCAACGTTCCGCTTAGTGTTATTGATATCTCATGAAGTTAATGTTCGGGCTTTTTACCCTCTGTTTTGTTTTTGTTTTCACTAACAAAATATGGCGTTGCCATTGACTCTTGACAGTTGCTTATATAAGCTTATATGGTTCTCTTAAACAGGAAAACCAAGTAATAGCAGTGTTTCTTCACTGACCTATTTTGTCTTTATAATCTTACACAGTTATGCCTAATACAGAATAACACACGGCATGTTCTTAAGTGTATAGCACATATTTAGTTTTGAGAGAGATGAAAGAAAAACTGTTCAAATGTTTTAGAAATAGTCCATACTCAGAGATAACAAATTTAGCTACAAAACATTAAGAGCAGGTTGTGTTCAATTCTGAGATATTGCCAAAGTTAGATGGAAGACTTAAGGCTATATTAACTGTATGAGTATCAGACAGTAAAGAAAAAACACATCTGAAAAGAGAAAAAGAAAAAAAACATCAGATTTCAAAATAGCTGTAATTGACTTGTTTATAAATTGAATTCATAGTTTTGCTTCTATATATAAATCCTAAAAAGGAACATGAAACCCATATAAATAACACTGCGTGACATATTTAGCACATACATGGCTGATCATGCATTCAAATCTTATGCGGTAAAGTGTCTTCCTGTTGAGCATAATGTATTGATGTATTATTACTCTTGCTGTTGTTGTTGCTAAAGTACATTTAGAAGACTTAGTATTAACTTAAGACCTGAACTGTTGTGTTATCTTAAAACTTAACTATTTCCAAGTGTTCTTGTATTCCTGACAAATAAAAATATAAAAACTACAATTTTTTTGCTTCAAATTGCTTGTTTTTCTGGAAATAAAAAGTTGCATCACTGGCTTTATTATGGGTATTTAACATGTACCCAAGGCTACTCAAGGTTGTTTTGAGGTTTTAAAGAGATTAAAAAGTTATACTGCTTAAAACCATTAAACTGATGGCACATTTTTAGAGTACACATCCAAAGATGTAGCCTTATTTTATTTCAAAATGCCCAAGACAAATACTGAGACAATACGTACTGTATACATAAATAAGCACAAATTAACCCTTGAAGAAATATTCATATGAAAACGTTACTGCACAGTAAGAGGGTTCATGGTTTGACTCCCAGCAGGAGTCTTTCTTACTCATGCCTTTCATCCAAAGAGCCCTGGGGTTACGCTCCAGCAGACCCCTGAGACCCTGAGGGAGAATAAACATGTGTAGATAATAGATACATGGATGGAAATATTAAAGCAGAATCCAAATAAACAAATTAATGTAGCCCAATTTAAGAAAGTGAACATGATTTGCAAAAAAGAAAGATAAAAATAAACATCTGGAAATATTTGAGAGTGACATACACCTGACATACACATACACTTCACATACACCTAATAACCAAGCCCCTCGTTATTTTAAAGAATTTTTAACGCAAGTAGTGGCCTTCTGATCATTCCCAGGGCCCGGCTTGTGACCAAAGGTGATCGAGCTTTTGCAGTCCGGGCCCCCAAACTTTGGAACTCTTTTCCTGCTGAAATCAGGTCAGCTAAATCCCCCACTGCTTTTAAATCTTTACTAAAAACATTCCTTTTTTTAGAAAAGCTTTTATTGTGGTGTGAATATTGTTATTAATTTTAGACTTGGATAGTGCTGTCTTATGTTCTTATTCATGTATGTATGCAAGTGTATGTATATGTATATATTATATATGTTTGTTTTTTGCTCTCTTTTTTTATTCACACTTGACACCATGCATCGTGTAGCATGTGTAGTAGGCAGGCATTAATAAGCTCTGCTTCTGCCTGAGCCTTTTTCAGTCAAATTGTAAAAAATCTCTTCCTTGTTGCCTTGAAAGGTATATATGACTGAAATAAACTTAAACTAAACTAAACTAAACTAAAATTATTATTATACACACCTGAGTTAAATTTATTGTCTACTTTCTGAGCTGAAATTTGTCATGGTACATCTTAGCTTTAGTTATTAAAGATATGGAGGTAGATTTGTGTCTTAAATTAAATGAAATTAAAAAAAAAATATTAATTAATTAAAGCATCCGCCCACTGCGGGATGTTTGTGTCAAAATGATACAATAAAAAAAAAAAAGACTTCAAAACTTTTTTCACTTCAATCAAAAAAAAAAATCACTTCAAATCGAAAGAAATATTTTAAATCCAAAAAAAGTGTTCAAATGCATTTTTTTGGGGTCTCAAATATTTTTTTGCATTCAAACACTTTTTTTCTTTGATTGAAAAAGTTTTTTTTATTGAAGTGATTTTATTTTATTGAATTTTTTTTTTCTTTTTGAAGCAACTTCTTTTTTGATTAAATGATAAAGACACAAATGTCCTACCCATAACATGGCCCAAACACAAGAAAACACTACTTTAATCAAAAAGGTTGCTTCAAACAAAAAAACTTCACTTCTATCAAAGAAAACATTTCCAATCAAAGAAAAACAGTGTTCAAATGCAATTTTTTTTTAGCCTCAAATATTTTTTTGTTTTCAACCACTTTTTGTCTTTGATTGAAACATTTTTTTTTAATTGAAAATATACTTTTTGATTGAAGCAATCTTTTTTTTGATTGAATAATGAAGACACAAATCTACCTCCATATAAAGACAGTAACAATTCCTTTTCAGAAATACTTTATAGGATGTGCCTTAATATTTTCAGCCACAATGAGAAAACTCAATGTCGGGGTTTTCGAGGCGTCCCTGAATGCTCCACCGCATGGAAGCAGCGATCAGCGGTGGGACGCGCCCCTGGGTGGCAAGAGTACCTGGCTGCAGGCAAGATGGCCGACAAGGGCGCGGCCATTTTTTCCAGCCATACCGGAATTCCAGACCGGAAGTTGGTCTTCTTCGTGTATATTACAGGCCCCCAGTCTCGCGCTCAGCAGGCACGCCGATTTTTTCCAGTGGCCAGCCGCGGTACTGCAACAAAAAATCCCATGGGGCCCAGAAAGCTTTTTTCCCATAGACCGCAATAGTAAAAGAGAAGCCTCTAAAACTGTTCACAGGACACCTCCAGCTGTAATCACCACCAATTACTAATCTTTGTATTCTATATTTTTAAGTCATGGACTTTATATCCGTCAAAAATGTTTTATAACGGCCAGAAAAGTCAAAGAAAAGTCTCTTTCTGGGCGTGACGTCACGGCTGTGCCGTGCACTCGCAAAGCGCGGTCGTGTGTGTCTCGGGAACGAGGATGGCTGAAACTAAGCCGTTCGGCGGAATAATCACTCAGAAACACATTGCATTGCCAATTTGCACCAAACAGAAATGTTTAATAGCAAGAATAATAATGGTTTGTCATTCTTGTACTTAAACATTTCCGTTGTAGCCAACGGTGTATGGTTTGTGAAAATAAGATATCAGGCAGGAATAACACAAGTCTAAGACCCTGTCCACACGTAGCCGGGTATTTTTAAAAACGAATATTTCCCCCCCTCCGTTTATAAAAACATTTGCATCCACACATAACCGAAGATCTGCGTTTTCGACCACATTCATAAGCATTCTAATGATCCTGTAGATCATCTGCGGCTCCGCGGAGGCGCAGGTGTGGGTGTTTCCACTGAGATCCTCCTGCACACACACACCTAACGCACTTCAAATATGTATTCTTCTGTTGCTCTTTCATTTGGAGGCAGCGCCCTGCACGGGACTAAATGAGGGTCAATATTAACAAAATGAGCTTGTGGCGTGAGATCCCCACCTCACAATAAAACTGACCTCCATCAGGTTTGAGCAAACGTGCAGGGAGAGAGATGTGTCGTAGTTGTTGCGACGGTGCCGTGGAGTTTTAGATGTCATGTGTTTAACATCATTGTAGTGGCTATTTATCCTCCAGGTGAATTATAACAAAGTAAATAAATAAATCAAAATATTCAACTCAAAGTATCAAACTATAATAATCAAACGGCCACTGAGACACCTAGGGAGTGGATTTACGCAGGATACAGAAAGTCCATTGTCCAGGCAAAAAATATAGTTTCCATGGTTTATTTTCCTGGCAAACAAACGAGCAAAGATCTTTGACGCCTTTCTTGCCCTGGTAAAAAACCATCTGCCCTCCCAGGTGCCCGGCTCACCTGTGTCTGCCAACCCATATATATAATCTCACCTGGTGCGCTCCAGCTACCCAGTACTTTCAAAATAAAACATGGTTAAGTAACAAAATAAACTTAATCAATACTAAATATCATAAACAAATTAAAACCGGTCTGGTTCGGCGCGACGAATAATAATATACACGAAGAAGACCAACTTCCGGTCTGGAATTCCGGTATGGCTGGAAAAAATGGCCGCGCCCTTGTCGGCCATCTTGCCTGCAGCCAGGTCCCTCTCCTGGGTGGGGGTTCGTGTGATTGATGCTCAGCTCCGCGGACCTGCCTCCTCCCTCCTCCCTCCTCCCTCCTCTCCCTCTGAGCAGGAATGTGAGATCAGGAGTCCGCTCAGAGAGCGCAGCTCCTCTCCGCGTCGCGCAGACTTAAAAACTGATCCTCGCCTGCTCTAACGCACATTTAGAGTCGAGGATGAAGTGATTTATCCGAGCGGACGCTGCAGCAGACACTTTTCTGGATCTACCTTCTTACTACGATCGGATCTCTTTTTCTCTCTCCCTCGAACGGAAAAAAAGTTTGCTTTTGGACCCAAACACAGCTGGAGTCCGCAGATGGAAACAACCTGTACGTCGAGCGCACTTCATTCCGGATGTCTTCCAATATGTAAGAATGATTTAGTTCATTGTAATTCCAGCAGCATGATCGTGGCTCTGGCGTGGAGAGTTGTTAAGGTGACCCCTGACGAGAATCCTGCAGCGGGTTTCAACTACAGACCCAGTTGGTTGTTGTTGGCATCCTGTGTGGCTCGTAGTTAATTAACAAGTCATACGCTGCGGAGTGGGAAGTTTTGCCATTCACTGGGTATGTTATATAATACAGATGATTAATTTATGAATGATTCTGCAATTTGGTCCATTTGTTAATATTCGCACCGAAGTCGTTCTGAATTCTCATTAACTGCACTTAAGATGCTCAAATAATAAGAGGTTGAGACGTGTTAACTTGTCATTGTGGGTATCACAGTGGGGTCAGTTTTTGTGAAAGAAAAACAACACAAATGGGAATTCATATATTTTTATTATTAAATTACATTCCTTATTATGTTAGGAGGAGAAAGGCTTGACATAAAAAATGATTATGAAGAATAATAGTTGCCTTCAGCTCATCAAACTTTAATTAAACTTGAATCAGCTTAATCACCGATCTTGATAACATTCTACATTAATGCAATTAAAATTATGTTTAATATATTCTGAGTAACTGTGTAGATCATTTAATCCATTTTCATGTTTTTTTTGTCAATTCTCTCTACTAACTGTTTAAGGGAAGGACAAAAAAAAAAACAGTAGACCCAAGTAATCAACTATTACTCACAAAATCTGATTAAGCCATTAATGGAGGTCTGTTCATTATTCATTCTGTCCTTGTTCATGCTTTCTGTTATATTTATTACCAGGTTGAATGTGTAGTTATAATGAGCTTTGAACACATTTCTGGTTTTCATCTTATGTAAGAGATTTATTCAATGCCTTTTATTAAGCCACCAACTTGTTTGCACAGATGATTTTGATGTCCTGCTCAGCCTGGCTGTTTCTCTTCCTCCTGACAGGGACCCGGAGTCGCTGAGAAGGTGAAGACTGAAGTGTTAAATGCTCACCTCAAGACTTCCAGCAACACAGCATCTGCTCGTCTATCTGCTGTCCCTTCACTGACTGTGTGAACCATTTGTAAGACTGTTCACGATGGCATCTAGTCTGACGTGTACGGGTGTTATCTGGACGCTGCTGTCCCTGCTGTGTGCTGCCGCCTCCTGCGTCGGCTTCTTCATGCCCTACTGGCTGCTGGGGACGCAGATGGACAAACCGGTGTCCTTCGGGACATTCCGGCGCTGCTCCTACCCAGTGAGGGACGAGGAGAGGCAGATCACAGTGATGCTGGAGCAGTGTGGGCGCTACGCCTCCTTCCACGGCATCCCGAGTCTGGAGTGGAGGATCTGCACGGTGGTGACGGGTGTGGGATGTGGTCTCCTCCTGCTGGTCGCGCTCACGGCTCTCATGGGCTGCTGCATCTCTGACCTCATCTCCCGTACCATTGGACGCGTGGCCGGCGGCATCCAGTTTGTTGGAGGTGAGCAGAGTGATGTGCCGTGCAGTGACGTCTGGGGAGATGTCTGTCACTTTTAGGCAGTCAGATCCCTTATTCCTAATGGGTTTCTTTTTATTAAAATCCTCAAGTTCTCTATTCACTCCAACATTGATGGTTAGAGAAATGATGGGAGTTTTAATGCCTTTAATTAACTTCTTACCAAATTAGTTTCAAACTGATTACATTTGATGAGAGTGGAAACAAAGAGGCATGAATATCATTATACTTTTCTTGGCCGAGAGGGCTGCTGTCTGCCCAGACAAGCCCCGGTTTCCTCGGATACTCAGCTGCACAGGAAATGAAAAGTCTCCCAGTGAGATCTTCTTTGAGCTTACCATATTTTCTATTGCGAGGCTTCAAACAACATCCCCGGTCTTTTAGTCTGAGCGTTTTCAGACGTGGCGCATCGCACCGGACTGTTAATTTCACACCAAGAGCTGTTGGTCTTTGCAACAATTTGTGCAGTTTTTGTGGTTTTTGATCGTGTATGATTTTGGTCCTATTTGTGAAAGCTTGGACCAGGCCTGCGTGTTGTAAATGTGGTGTAACATATAATCTGATGTTGGGAGAAGAAAAAAAATTAAAAGCAGCCGGGCTGCATTATATAATGCCTTCCTCTGTGTAACTTTAACCAATACCGTTCCCCGCCCCTTCTTTTATGTGTAGACATTTGGCATTAATGCATAGCTTTTGCCTCCACTTGCTGTAAGTGAGGTCATGGAAACTCATCAGGCTATAAATCAACTCAAATTCTGCTCTCATATGGAATTCAGCCCTTAAAGTTGAAATAAATCCCGACTCTTTGCAGAAACGGCCTTGCCCATGGTGCATAAAGCATCTTTTTTGTTTGTTTTTTTGTTCGTTAGATCGCATTAAGTTGACCCGGTTGGGATTAGCACCACATTTGTTTATGTGCACTGTTGGCTTTTCACATGTGCACTCTTTGGACGGGAGGTCTGAGGGAAGGCTTCCGTTTAAGCAGCAAATTTCTCTGCACCAGTTTAAGCAGCTGTGGCGCGTCAGCCCTCTCATTAACTAAAAAAAATGAAATAAAAAGACTGTTTGCTTGCATACTGTGGCTCACCGCTCTGCTGTTTGCAATCCCCGTCACTTGGGTTTGGATTTAAAAAGAGATGTGACACAGAAGCAGGTTTGCAGGCAGATTTGATGGAGCTGCCAGGTTTTTCCAGGAGGATAAATCTACAGAGGACCACCATAACACTCCGTGTCCTAATTCTAAAAGGCTTAGCTTCTTAGGAACATCAGTATTAATAATGTATAATATGCAGGATGATTAAGGTGAAGACGGGTTGGTTACTTAGAAATCTGCATTAAAAAAAAAATAAAAAATTATAAGGAAAGCCTCTTTTGAGCTCACATCTAACACATGCACGCTGTGTTACAGCAAGTTGCTATTTTTGGGTTTTTGGATTAAAAAAATCCTGTCTGTCTTTCTTGAGATTTTCTCCAGACTCACAAATCCAGACGTACGCGAATTTAGATGGCGGGAGAATGAAGAAAAAGCAGTGTACAAACACAAGAGACGCTGCTCAGATCGTTTCATCTTGAATGCTGGTGAGCCAAAGGGCAGAGATGTCTCACAAGGGCTAATTGGAAGTGACACAGCTGAGAAGCTTAGTGTTGCATGTATTGTCTTCTGTCACTTACAAAGAGTGTTGAAATATGCAGGCAGGAAAAGTTGAGAGAAAGAGAGAGAAACAACACAACTGTACCTGCTGATTGAAACATTTGGTATTCACTCATTATTACTGAGAATCCCGCTGAGAAATAAAGATCTGCAGGGGAAACAACCAGAGTGGGAGCTGGAGAAATATGATCAAATCTCAGTGATTAGCAGCAACAGTGAGAGGAAGCAAAAGTGATGAACATCAAACGTGAAGTGCGCTTCGCGGCTCTCTGTGTGACGCCGGCGGTGTGCTGCTTCTCTCGTTTCTCTGATCATATTGTAGACCTCTAACGAAGAGCGCCGTTGCCAGATTCTGTGGGCGGCCACAAATAAAATATCAACTTTTCATCTTTTTGTTTTTATCTCGCTCCCATCAAGCAGATCAGAGCTGAAAGGATTTATCTGTGTTTTATCTCATTAGCGGCTGCCCTGACTTTTCCCCAGTAACTATTATTTCTGCGGATGTTGTTTGTTGCTGGCTGCTTTCTTCCCGGTGCAGCTCACCAAAGGCAGCATTGCTCCAGAGCTTGTTAATGGCCTATGGCAGAGGATTTTTCTTCAACACCAGAGCGCTTGAGTCTCAGCGTGTTGCTGTTCTGGCCCAGAAATCGAATCTCAGAGAGCTGTATACCTCTTACATTAAACAGCTGTCTTTGCTGTCGTGTTTTTTTAGTTACGCAGCGATGCAGACACTTGAATAACTGTGGCACTGAAGCGGTTCAGACATTTAAAGATTCTTGACTTGGATTTGGTTGTTAGGGATTTCGTCCCCCCCCCTCCTCCTGCTCCGGCTCGCCTCGTCTTTTCTGGAACCTCAAGCAGAACCACACGCAGCAGGAAGAAGGCTATTGAACATTTGTTTTGTTTTTTTTTCCCCGGCAGCCTTGATTCAGGCACTCAGCGTAACTCTTCGTATACTTTGTATTTTCCCTTCAGCATAGTAACCTGTCTACAAGTTATACACTTGTTTCCACTGACAGGCGGTTTTCTATTGTTTTGACATTTTGCTATTAGATTCCATCACAGTGGCTCACACTCTTGACAGATACTGTGATTGGATATCAACTATTAAATATAGAGGACAGTCCTGTGAGCCTAAGGCCAAGTCTGCTTGTATATATACTAGGAATGGGCGATATTTTACCGTTCACGATATACCGTCAAAAAAATTCCCCACGATAAGAATTTGTATCTCACGGTAAAAACGATAAATTCCCGTTGATGAAGTTTTTGTGTAAAACGTATTTATAGTTCTGTGTTAAATCCACGCACAATGTACGTGAAGGAAGGAAGGAAGGAAGGAAGGAAGGAAGGAAGGAAGGAAGGAAGGAAGGAAGGAAGGAAGGAAGGAAGGAAGGAAGGAAGGAAGGGAGGGAGGAAGGAAGGAAAGAAGGAAGGAGAGAGCAGGAGGAAAGAAGGAAGGGAAAAAAGAAGGAAGGAAGGAAGGAAGGAAGGAAGGAAGGAAGGAAGGAAGGAAGGAAGGGAGGGAGGAAGGAAGGAAAAAAGGAAGGAGAGAGCAGGAGGAAAGAAGGAAGGGAAAAAAGAAGGAAGGAAGGAAGGAAGGAAGGAAGGAAGGAAGGAAGGAAGGAAGGAAGGAAGAAAGGAAGGGGGAAAAAAAGGAAGGAAGAAAGAAAGAAAGAAAGAAAGAAAGAAAGAAAGAAAGAAAGAAAGAAAGAAAGAAAGAAAGAAAGAAAGAAAGAAAGAAAGAAAGAAAGAAAGAAAGAAAGATAAATTCCCGTTGATGAGGTTTTTGTGTAACAAACATGGCGGATCTGAGAGAGAGATAGATTTATAGTTAAAAGATGGAGTTGAATTGGTATTTTTTTATCGTCATTTTTATCGTTATCGGGATAAATACCAGAAATTATCGTGATATATTTGTTAGTCCATACCGCCCATCCCTAATATACATATTTCTTTTACTTATATGATGATCCTTTTCTTTTAAGATACTCCTGTCTGGAAGTGGCCCCTAAAGCAATAAGACACCCGATCTGTTTACTGTATGAATTCGCTGGGAAATCTGTGTGATTATCTCACAAAAATAATTAATTTTAGGTAAAGTAAGCAGTTGAGGAACAAGTCTCGCCTACATCACGGTAGCTAGACTTTGTGCAAACACAGTAGGGCGAAGAAGGATTCAATAAGGACTGCTGAAGGCATTTTTTTCGGAGTGGAAGGAAGTCGAGGGATGTATTTTGAGAAGTTCAGGAGAAAAATGTATAAAGACCCTTCAAGAAAGCTGCAGATAAACAGCGTTCAGTTTTCTGCTACTATTATAAATACACTTTACCGAGGGATAAAATAACTCCATCATCTCTTTCTACCTTCTCCGCTCCTCCAAACCTGCTCAATTCTACATTTTCACACTGCAGTGCTGCTGCAAGATTGTGCACTTAAGGGTCTCGAATCTGTTTAAAGTCTGCAGACGTCTGACGTGGCTCAATTTCTCAGTCTGAAGCCGAGGCTGCCTCTTAGACCCAACTCAACGTAGAGATTTTAGTGACAGCCATGTGCTCCGACTTCTCTGCGAAATCGGGGGTTTTGCCTCAGATCCTAAAACTTTGCCCGCGGCACTCTTAATTCAACGTGTGACTGGCTTTAAGGGATTACTACAGTAGACTTGTGATGTAGCCAGATGCCAAGTCCAATAGCAGCTTAAAAATGAAATCTCCAAAATCATTTCAAAACTGGCAGCAAATCAATGCAAAGATGCCAAAACGGAAAAAAAGTGTGACCTAGTTTTCATTACACCTGTTAAACGTCCTGTTAAATTTCTCTACTTTAAGGTAACAAAGGTCTCATTCATGTTGATGCTGTGTGCAGAAAAGGGGAAGGGGTCCATCGGCAGTCAAAGGCTGCTCCTTTTTATTAAATGCCTTTCTAGTTGAAAAAAAACATGCTACATTTCCACACTATAAATTAAATTTAACAAATCCATATTATAAAGAGCAGCATTTGTTTACGTTCATTAAATTACCTTGAATTCGAAATGAAGATCCAGTTAGAAAGCTGTTGCCTTTTCAAGACAGTCAATCAAATCCCCCACTCTCAAATAAAGAAATAAAAAAAAAAAAGCCTGAAATCTTTTCAAATATTGTTTCGACCTTCAGAGAAAATTATTTTAGGTCTTCATAAAAGCAGTTATATAGCTGCTCAAAGCTGGAGGGTGTGAGCTATACTTTATTGAGAATGCTTTGAACTGTCCTCAAAACCGAAGGTGAAATAACAACACAAACACCATGATGCATGGTGGGCTGCAGTCAGCCCTTTTTTCCTGGGAGTTCATTTGGGCAGTATGCGGGGTTCAAAGGACTTACGAGGTGTCGTCTCCTGCAGGGATGTGACACGCGCTCGAAATAGCTCAACACAGCATTTTCACCATCTTAAGGAAGGTTGTGGTCAGCAGGGAAACTGTAGGGACTAATTTTGTCCTCTGGCTGAAGAACAGAGGCATTTTGTGAAAAATTCAGCTCCAGCACAGTAGCATGAACATTAATTATTGATTAAAGACATTTAATATCTCTTACATTAAATATTAGTCAAATGTCCTGACAGTTCTTTGATGAAAAGAGATCAGAAAAATATGGGTTGTCGTATGTGGTTCTTGTTTTTCAGAGGGAAATGGTTAATTTGTACCCTTTTTTGATATGCAATATATTTTTCGTTTGACCACTTGGAAAGGTGTGGCTTTTCCTTTTTTTTTTATTATCTAAGTAAAGCTGCAGTTTTAATCAGACTAAAAATAATAGCTGGATTAATGAGACCATGCATTGCAGTGTTTTTCCGAACAAAAGCTCATGTTTGTTGGGGAAACTGCAGCGACATTCTGACTTTTACTTCCACCGTTTGCACAGACTCATTGGCAGCGCCGGTTGGATACGTCCCACGCAGCCTCTGCGAAAGCTGCAGTTGATCTAAAACATCACATTATCGGCCGCGTTGCCCTCTGGGAACGCTTCTCCATTTCGCTTTCTGGTTGACTGCTTGTGTTTACGCCCCTGTGCCAGCAACTCGTTTGCCCACTCTGCTTTGGAGTGTCTGTAAATGAACAAAATTAAGCCGCTCAGAGGATATCTGTGAGGGGAGAAGGAAAAAAGAAGCTCTATTACACTTAAGTTTGACACTAATTTAAGTTTACTGCTTCCTGTAGGGATGACCTGTCGCACACAACATTTAGTATGGTCATGTCCCGCTGAGGCCAGACGAAATTAACTTCCCTGCGTCTGTCTGAACCCGCTCAAAGGGTATATCAAGGACATGAACACGGGCGATAAATATGAAGACATGTATATAAATTACAGATGGGCAGGCTTTACGGCGGCCGTGACGTTGCCAGGGACTGTTTTGGCTCGTCTCATGTTGTCCTGCCTCAGAGCCACGCCAAACGCAGCCAGGAGCTTTGTCCTTGTGTCAGCGTTGGGGGCTCTTGCCATCTGGAACCTCCCCGGTCCCAGAACGTGTGCTTCCACTCCCCTCCCAGCACCGGCAACCAGTTCTCAAGAGGCTGCAACGAAATGAAATGGCATCAATCCACTTTTGGAGATGAAGAGCTCACCTTTCTGGAACGGCGTCACATTGTTTAATGGTGTTGCATCAGAAGACGTTTCCGGGATGTTGGGTAAATTATTCCCCGACACGTTGTAATATCCTTCTACATTCAAAAACGTATCTGTATTCCTTCCTCCTTGTAAGGCCTGCCAGTGAGGTGGGATGATGATGAACTGCACTGTCTCGTTTGTCATGTAGGCATTGCATAAAACTAATGAGATCTCAGCGGCCCATATGTTTAAGAGAAGGAAGCCAGGACGTTTTTTTCACCGTGGACAAACGCCTTGTGTAATGGCGTTCAGAATGCTCTCTTGCTCTTCATTGCTTACATTTCCGGCCTCTAATGGTTATAAAGTGGGTGTCTCTTCCTCCGGGTTGATTGATCACCTAAAGTACAGAACGCTCTTGCGCTGTAATATGCTCATTCAGCCCAGCAGCAATTCTTTTCCTCAACATACAGTTCCCTCAAACCCCCCCCACCAAACTATGACGCAGGAGAGTTGGGAGTCAGGGAGCCGTGAAATGTATCCTGTGTGTCAGAGGGAGCAAGCATGTTGTCCCCAGTCCATCCTCCCTCGTCTCCTGAAAGAACCCACTCCTCCTTTTTTCTGCCCTTCCTCCAGTGGGTTCGTATCATTTTCCAATCCTGTCAGTCTTCCTGTCTCTCTCCGGCTCCTTCAACTTTCTCCTAATTCTGCTTACCGTCCATCCATCTGTGTCCTTCCCACTCTTTTCCCTCCATCTCCAAGCTTCCTCCCCTCGGAGCGTCTGGGCTCGCTGTGGTATGCTGCTGGCAGAAAAAACATAGATTCGGCCAGGACTTAGTGACCGAAGAGTGGAACCGGGCCGGGCTCAGAGAGAAAAGAGAGAATGGTTGTAGCAAAAAAAAAGAAGAAGCACAAAGTGAAAATGAGTCAGACAGTAAGAGAGAGAAAAGGTCGGAAAGCCAGGCATCAACGGGGATTTAGTTTGGTCAAACAGGAAGTCTGGGGAACTAAAGGATAGACGGGAGGGTTATTTCTGCCTCCCCTCTGTTGGGTCATGGTTTTTGCTGCTGTAGCAGCAGGCGTGCTGCATATCAGCCTGTTTGTTTTTCATACTGGGAACAAAACCTGTCTGCTGTTTGGCATTAACACAGCTGTTAAAAGAGAACGCTGCAGATGTAGGAACTTCATTTGCTATTGATTAAGCCATTCGTTGATTCAATTATTTGTTGACCAGTAGGAATGGGTGATATTTTACCGTTCACGATAAACCGTCAAAAAAATTCCCCACGGTAAGAATTTGTCATCTCACGGTAAAAACGATAAATTCCCGTTGATGACGTTTTTGTGTAAAACTGATTTATGGTTCTGTGTTAAATCCACGCACAACGTACGTGAAGGAAGGAAGGAAGGAAAGAGGAAGGGAAGAAGGAAATAAGGAAGGAAATAAGGAAGGAAGGAAGGAAGGAAGGAAGGAAGGAAGGAAGGAAGGAAGGAAGGAAGGAAGGAAAAAAAGAAGGAAGGAAAAAAAGAAGGAAGGAAGGAAGGAAGGAAGGAAGGAAGGAAGGAAGGAAGGAAGGAAGGAAAAAAAGAAGGAAGGAAAAAAAGAAGGAAGGAAGGAAGGAAGGAAGGAAGGAAGGAAGGAAGGAAGGAAGGAAGGAAGGAAGGAAGGAAGGAAGGAAGGAAGGAAGGAAGGAAGGAAGGAAGGAAAGGGGAGAAGGAAGGGAGAAAACAAGGAAAGGAGGAAGGAAGGAGAGCAGGAGGAAAGAAGGAAGGAAGGAAGGAAAGAGCCTGAAAGAAAGAAAGAAAGAAGAAAGAAAGAAAGAAAGAAAGAAAGAAAGAAAGAAAGAAAGAAAGAAAGAAAGAAAGAAAGAAAGAAAGAAAGAAAGAAAGAAGATAAATTCCCGTTGATGACGTTTTTGTGTAACAAATATGGCGGATCTGAGAGAGAGATAGATTTATAGTTGCAAAGGTGGAGTTGAATTGGTATTTTTTTTATCGTCATTTTTATCGTTATCGGGATAAATGCCAGAAATGATCGTGATACATTTTTTAGTCCATACCGCCCATCCCTATTGACCAGCAGGATTATTCAAACTCTTAGTTTCAGAAATTCAAAGATCTATTTCTTTGTCATTTTTCATTACGTGTCTTTTGGTTACTCGTTGGACAAAACAAACAATTTAAACTTTGCTTGTAGAAAACTGCAACACCTATTATTTTCTCACATTTTATGGACTGACTAATTAGTTATTGAACAAACCTTAGGCCGGCATCGGCTGCGTGTGGGCCGTGTTGTGAAGATTGCTCCATTGTCATCTAGGCACTTTTCTAACAGATTTGATCATCCACACGCGACGTGTGTCTCACCTACAGGTTGATCTGTACTGCAAGTGACATGCACAGCTTTGTCATTGTCAGCGCATGATGGAAGGAACATGGAAGCAGAATACATGGCTACGGCGTTGACCTCGTATCAGCAGCAATACACTTTTCACTGTAGTTTTAGTGCATAGGGAACATATCAGCAGTTTTAGTAGATTAATATGGCAAGTCTAGAGGTCAAATTGGATAACTTAATTTGTTACTTTCAAAATCATATCATACATGGATTACAGGAGTTCACTGACACCCTTCAAGTTCCCAATAGCTGATCGTCAACCTGATATAAGAGGGTTGGAGCTCTTTATTGCACCCTTCGCTCGATAAGCTTCAACATGAATGAGTTTTTATTGCCACTACAACTGCTCAAAACCTAATTATTGTAGAGAAATACCTGTTATGAAAACACCTAGAATTAAAAAAAAAAACAACTGTCAAATATCACAATAAGCTTTTTATGCTTCCATGAGGTGGTTTTTCAGATGTGCCAATTAGGGCTGGGGATCGATTCAAATATCAAGAATCGATTCGATTCCGATTCTTAAGATTCAGAATCGATTATCACGCTTTGATTCGATCCGATTCTATCCGGTATTGATTTGGGTTACTGTTAATAAAACTGTTTTTTCAGCTGTTGCATGAATTACAGTATATGACTGTCTAGTTTTGCAACATATTAATACTAGTATTATATTGAGATTCAACAGCAAGTATTGGCAGCTAATGATGCTGTAAGGACCAATCACCTCCCAGAATGCTGATAGAACTGCTTTCAGAAACATCGTGTGGGTCAGAATTACCAAACAGATCCAGGGCAGCAAACAGAGGACAAAAGAAATCGCTTTTATTTTTTCCCCATTTATGCAAATGTAACCCCAAGACAGTATATAAAGCAAAGAAATATAGACAATTTTTGCAATTATAACTGAAAACTTTAATGTATTCATACCTTTTTGGGCATAAACAAAAAAGTACCAAAAGTTGTAATGTAATAATGAAAAAAAAAAAAAAAAAAGTTTTTTTTTTTTTTTTTAAATTGATCTTTAGACATATGAATCGGTTTTTAGGAATTAATATGAGAATCGATTTAAAATGGGAGAATCGATCTTTTCAACACAGGCCTAGTGCCAATAGTCCAGTTTAGCGGAAAAGTATGATGGAAACAATCTTTTCCCATTTACTCATCTCTGGCATCATTGGATGTGATGTGGTCGGTCAATCCATCCATCCATTTTCTATACTATTTAATCGATTGCAGGGTCACAGGGGTCCGCCGGAGCCAGTCCCAGGTCGTTGCAGGTGAGAGAGTCCACCCTGGACAGATCGCCAGTCTATCACAGGGCCACATATACGGATAGACAACCAGGCACACTCACACTCACACCTACGGGCAAGTTACAATCATCAATCAACTTAGCATGCATGTTTTTGGACTGCCGAAGGGAACCCACGCAAGCGCAGGGAGAACATGCATAACTCCCGCCGGGGACTGGGCGTCGAACCAGGAACCGTCTGGCTAACTTCCACCCTGCTGCCCTCGGTCCTTCCAAAGCTATCAAAATCTAGTTTCCAGCTGTTTCTGGCCTCATTTATAGGATGTAGTTGTGCTATTACACTGCTTAATCATTATTTTGCAAGTGACGTGCCCCCTTTCCCTGCGGTGGTACCTTGTTTCAATTGTAGAGTTGTCGCTTTTGCTTTGCATAAAAGTCTCATGGAAATCCACCTCACATGAGCCACATCATGCTTGACCTGGTAATATACTATTGTCGTGACAGTATTATATGTTTGTGTAAAATTAATACATAAACGTACTTGTACTGTCCAGTAGGAATGAGTGATATTTTACCGTTCACGATAAACCGTCAAAAAAATTCCCCACGGTAAGAAATTGTCATCTCGCGGTAAAAACGATAAATTCCCGTTGGTGACGTTTTTTGTGTAAAGCTGATTTATGGTTCTGTGTTAAATCCACGCACAACGTACGTGAAGGAAGGAAGGAAGGAAGGAAGGAAGGAAGGAAGGAAGGAAGGAAGGAAGGAAGGAAGGAAGGAAGGAAGGAAGGAAGGAAGGAAGGAAGGAAGGAAGGAAGGAAGGAAGGAAGGAAGGAAGGAAGGAAGGAAGGAAGAAAGAAAGAAGAAAGAAAGAAAGAAAGAAAGAAAGAAAGAAAGAAAGAAGAAAGAAAGAAAGAAAGAAAGAAAGAAAGAAAGAAAGAAAGAAAGAAA